>NC_090921.1:1180307686-1180622686 GCF_040938575.1 Ambystoma mexicanum | reverse complement strand
CCCCAGCCCTTTCCCCAGATTTCACCAAAAGTCCAAATTTGTTTGTGGCAAAGCATTGTATCTTATACAATTGCAAACTGTTTCCCCATTCTCCACCAAATTTTGAATAGATACCTGTTAGGACCCTCCGGACATTACTGGCTACATGACATTTGGACACCCCACCCCTTTCCCCAGATTTCACCAAAACTTCAAATTTGTTTGTGGCAAAGCATTGTTTCTTATACAATTGCAAACTGTTTCCCCATTTTCGCCAACTTTTGAATAGATACCTGTTAGGACCCTCTGGACAGTACTCGCTACATGGCATTTGGACACCCCACCCCGTTTCACAGACTTCAGCTCAAGTCTAAATTTGTTTGTGGGTTTGTGGGTTGGTGAATCGTTGTTCCTTGGACAATTCCACACTGTTTCACCCAGCTGCACCAAATGTTGCATAGTTACCTTTTAGGACCCTCCAGGAATTACTAGATACCTGACATTTGGACACCGCACCCCTTTTTATGGATTTCAGTAAAAGTCAACATTTATTTGTGGGTTTGTGGCTTGGCAAAGCGTTGTTTCTTATACAATTCCACACTGTTTCACCAATCTGCACCACATTTTGCATAGTTACCTTTTAGGACCCTCTGGACATTATTGGCTACATGACATTTGGACACCCCACCATGTTCCCCAGATTCCAACACAAGTCAAAATGTGTCTGTGGATTTGTTGCTTGGCAAAGCTTTGTTCCTTGTACAATTCCACACTGTTTCACCAATCTGCATTATATTTGACAAAGCTACCTGTTAGGACCCTGCGGGCATTACAAACTACACAACATTTGGACACCCCACCCCTTTCCTTGGATTTCAGCACCTTCACATATGAGACGGCTGGCTGAAATCCGCAAAACATCAATGTGGTCGTAGAAGGACCAGTCCTGACACAAGGAGCAAAACTCGAGGTCCAGGCCCTAGGATCAGATTCAGTATATGCTACTGGGTACAGTTACTGAGTACAACTCAATTGATATGGTGGTGTATGCCAACAAAGCTGTAAACTATCCAACAGAATTCCTCAACTCACTCGACCCCCCCAGGAATGCCACTACATCACCATCGACTGAAAGTTGGGTCACCCATCATGCTACTTTGCAATCTCGACCCACCTAGGCTGTGTAATGGCACAAGACTATGCATAAAAAAATTGCTGCCCAATGTAATTGAAGTGACAGTGTTCTCCGGGAAGGGAAAAAAATGTTGTTTATAGACAAGCCTTAGAATGGACTTGTACTTTAGTAATATTGAACTTTAGGTCCATAGTTGTTGCCACCTTCAGCATCATATCACCTATCATGCTGGTCAGAAATATCCATGCTGTTCTCACGTACAGTTATACGTTTCAGAATGAGTTTTTAAGAACAACAAAAATTGTGTTATGTAGTCTTTATGGGAAAACATCATTAAAATTTGAAATAAACGAAAAATGTACTGAATTTTTCTTTTCAACTTTCTTATGGAGCATTTCCGAAAAGAATAAAGCTACATTAAGGTATTTCTAACAAATATTACCTATAAGAAAATAAAATCTCAGGCAGCGCTGGGTATATCTGCCCATTAACATATAAACACGAATCAACTGCCCAGTTACAATCAGAAATCCATGCTGGGATTCAATCATCTCTAAAATGTCCACATTAATAAGTCAGAACTTTGTGAAGTGGTAGATTCACCCAGACTTATTCCCTTGGTAGTAACTGGTACATAGTGATTATATTGTATCCTCTGTGAGAAACCAGAAGGTGTCTCACCCATCTAGTCCCTGGGGATCTGTCATCCAGGTGGCCGGGACATGGCGACTGCTTTTGGATCCAGTTCCTGGGGGTGGACCAGTGCGGGAGGATCACGTGGGTGAGGGGACTTTGGGGATTGGGACACCAGATGGTATATTTAGGAACTCTACCCTCCTTGCCTTTTTACAACATGAACACTTTCTCACTGACAGCCCTCCCTAAAGGAAAACAGACTTACACCTGAGCCGTGTACCTGACATGTCCCAATACTATGGTCAGGCGAGGTAAGGCAATTACCGACAATCACTCACACCTGACTTCCATTACATGTCCCCACATGGATAAAAAGAGGAGCATGAGAGCACACTCTGAGTGAGGCAAAGCACCTGAGGAACCAGCAGTTTTGAGACGGCAGCTGAGCAAGAGGCGAAAGGCAGCAAAACCGAAGGGGATAGCAAGGAGAGAAATTCCCTTCACTTTTTTGATAAGGAACCGTTACTTTACCGAAACCTTGAGAGAAAGTGTAAGACCAGGAAACCAGGCTTAAGAATCCTGCATTGTGTGTCGGAGATACCCGGGGACTCCTGCGTCAATAACCAAGGCGGGGAGAATCAGCAGTCACTGTGGTACTGTCCTTGACTCTAAGAACAAAGCCACTTCAGTGAAAGCAACACAGCCAGTGAGTTGGGGAGACCGATACAAGACCGGTCTGTGTTGAATCCAAGGTTGCAAGCATCAACATTGTATGGCGAGTGCTGGAACGAACATCGCTAAAACGCGTGTGATAAGAGACGCGAGTGAAGTTAAACTGCTGATAAATGATTGAACTTTAAAGCAAACTAGAATACCTTTTACTGGGTGGTCTGGAACTGCGTGGGTGCTCAATACAAGGTCTCTGTAAGGTATCCAGCTGAGGAGTGACGAAAGTAGATACATTTGATCGGAGCCCGGCGGAGGGAGATCATGTGAAAGTGAACAAATAAATGTGAATCGAAGTGGACCTGGAACGGGTGAAGCAAAATCCTGCGCACAGTCGGAAAATCTTTGATTTTTATGAAATAGAGAAAGTTTGGAACAATATATGAATCCAGTCCGAGCCCGGCACAGGGAGACCAATTGAAGATTTTGTGTTAAAGTGGGTCAGAGGGTCACCCGGGGTGAACAGTAAATCCCCTGAGAATTTGTAGAAGTGAAAATTCTGAGAAGAAAGGAACTTTTATGTTTTTTGTATTGCATCAGGCCCTCTGAAATAAGAGACTTTGAATGGAAAAGAGACTTTGGCACAGAAGGCCCTGAAGTTGAATCCTGAACTGCATCCTCCGGCTAGAGAAGCCAAAGAGTGTGCTAAGCTTGCGTTTGCCACCTTGTCCCGTGCTGAAAACTTGGGGAAGGGAAACCAACGGCTTGAATATCCTGACATATCATTTCTTGAACACCTTTCTTTTGCATAACACTTTGTCCCACACTATTTGTATTTAGAAGTAAGGATTGGCAATAGGTTTATTAGTATAGGCCCTTTTATTTTGACAAGGCATTACTAAGATTGCATTATTATTATTTGATGGTCGTAGCTTTCTCCCATTTTTATATTTAGGATTAGATAGGCATTTGTCAAACCCGGTAGAAGTTCAATGAACACCCTTAAACTGTGATCACTTGTGTCTGTCTTACTGTTTGATACAATGTATTCCTTACACCTCTCTGCCGAATATCTGTCTACAGGATAATGATGCTTTTTTTCACAAAGTGACTAGGCTATAACAGTAGAATAATAAGTGTATAGCCAATTCAAGGGTCTTTTCCCAAGAAAGCCTGCATGAGCGATATTCTCTAAGAATCCCCCCCCAAAACCTCTAGTGATTTGACAGAATTAAAGTTGATCCTCATGCACAAGTATGTAACGTTCAATTATCAAGGTATTCAATTAGATTTCGTGGTGAATAGGGATGCGATTGATAGTGTGCTAAAAACTCACAACTGAGAGATTTAGTAGCCAGATGTATTATGTATTGCTCTAGATCAATGGCATTCCGCAATGTATTCATAGTAGCCTTGTAACAATCAAGTCTGATATTTGCATAACCACAGCTATATTTCAAGTTCCAATTATCTGATTAATTTATTAATGGTTATGAATTAGTGTGTTTAAAGGAAATGAGTCTATAAAAATGAGATTGATAAATTATATGTATGAGTTAGCCTGAGGGAGCATTCCTAAACCGCCAATATAAATTAGGTTTATGGGATTTTATTGAGGCTTGTGTGCATTGAAAGCCCATCTCAAGATATCTAAATTCAATAAGGGTGCCCTTAATACAGTTCAAGATACTTCTAAGACATGAGATTTCTGATATCAGTATTCTAGTGCCAATTCTTTTGATCCTGTGGAGGGTCAGAAGAAGGACACATACTATCAAGCGACATGTTTCAGGATGGCTTATTCAACTAATGATAATGCCTAACTTTCCCTACCATTATAGGTGGTCCCTACTAACCTACTAACTAAGGTGCTTCTCAGTCTGTTGTGGAAGTCCAAATAATGATGTCCGCTCTCCAAACTACCCTAACTGACCCTACGACTATATAAACTAACTTAGGTTCAAATAATGACTCCCTTCTCCTTAGGATACTTATAGTGTCAGTCTATAGTTTAGTATAGGATTCTTAAATATCCTATGGTTACTTCTTTGATCACTCTCTGTAATTCTTCAAAGGAACTTGCAAGTATTGCTCTTTCTTTAGGATCTCCCTCTAAGAGTTCTTTACGATGTGTATCCTCCTGTTTCGGCTGTGTAGTGTCCTTTTGGATCTTACTTCGCCAGGTTTGTTATATTCAACTTTTCTTTGGTTCCTCCAACCCTGTCCCTGTTTTCATTCTTGTCTTCTTTCCTAGGTTATTATTATTATTGAATTTTCACTCACCTTGTTCAACATTTCAACAGTTTGTTCTTTCGTGTTATATTTTAAAGTTACTTTATTTTCTTTCCCCTTTCCTAGGGTATTGTGAATACTGGGTCTTATTTTTATATATTCGGGCATCTGACAGTTTGCTCTTTCTTGTTATTGCTCTTTAAATCACTTTATTTCAATCTTAAATTAATTTCATGGTTAACACTGAAACAAATAGGCTGCATTGTATAATTATTCCCTCTTTGAGGCCACCCACAACTCCCATACTCCTGGTTACCTTTGGCTGTGGTGGGGTATGTCTTCTGGAATAGGGTTCCTCTCCCTCTCTCTGGTTCTCAACCATGGCTGCCCTTTCATCATCAGTGTCTGCTTTCTCACAGGCTCTCTCCGTATCGTCTCTTGTCCCGTTTCGGGACTCCAGTGCTTGGGTTTGTGACCGGACACCTTGTGTCTTCACCTTGTGTCTTCACAGTCACAATGGTTACGGCAAAGTTTGTTGGACTGCGATTCACCACGAGTCTCCTTCCATGGTCTCACCACCACCGACCCCTTGGTTTCTCCGCTTTGGGATTCTGGAGCAGTGGATATGTCATAGATATGACGTTCCACTCTGTACACTTGTGCTAGTTTGAAACTTGTGGGTTCCCAGCTTCCGGCTTCCTGCAGGTGTCACAGTGCTCGAGACCCCCCGAGCAGAGGTGTTCCTCTCTCTCTTCTCTGTCTCTCAGCCAGGTTGAGACTCTCTTCATCAAGTTACTCATCTCAGTAGACAGGTTCTTTTTATTTAAAGGGACATATTCCTTTTCAATAAGATAAGGGGCCCTGTATATAGTTTCTTCACTTGAGTATTACTGTAAAGATATTTCTGCTTCATAAGGGTGTCCTTCGTAAGCTATAAAGTGATTATGTGTAGGGTGTTCCTCACAGGAACAGGAGTCCTTGTCCCCAAAGGGGGAGTCTCTCCTGGTGAAGTTCCACTTCCCTCTACCCCTAGGATGGGTATTGCAGAGCCGGCTCACCTCCATAGCCTCGCACTGGGTGCTCAACCTTAGAAAGAAAAGACAAATGCCCTCAGATGGTCACAATGTCCAACTTCTGCTCCATATAATAATGCCTGGACATGCACACTGTATTTTGCAAATCACTACCAGACCACAAGCCATGGCCTTTGGCCTTGCCCATTGTCCAAACTATCAGACCACTACACATAGGTTTTGACCCTGGCCAGTCGGCATGGCCTCGCTCCGGCCGTACCCACTGTCCTTTTAAAAACACTATCAGACTACTAGCCATGGCCTTTGGTCATGACCAGTGGCCACAAACTTCGTTTGTGTCCCCTCCATATGTTTAAAGCACTTGCAACCCATCGCTCAAAGACATTCATCAATCTCAGACTGATGTTGACCTGTTTTGACAGTGGTATTGTTATGTATAAAAGATGGTAGGCTTTGAGAACTGCCCATTGTAAAACACTACCAGACCACCAGTCATGGCCTTTGAACACCTATGAGCCAAATCCTACTACCCTTGTGTAAAGGATCTGCATTACCTGTCATTAAATGTCCCTACACAGCTTTCCACTGAAACAACAAGCAGATACACATACAATACAGCAACACTAATACTCATAACAAAGGAATGCAAAATGAATGCTCTCACACTTCTCTTTAGCATCTATGTTTATTATTTCTCTTAAGGAGATTGTTTAGGGGCGGGTGAATACCCCTCCACAAGTTGATGGACAGTTGAGCATGTCATCTATAGCACTTGCCCCTCCCCCAGTCCAATATTGTAAAATTGAAAAACGTTACTCACTGATGCAACCATGTCACCCATATTCCAAGCAGGTGCAGCAAATGATAAATATGATGTGAGCTAAAGATGGCGAGAAGGACCAGATAGACAATAGAAACTTACATATGTACTCACCATGAAGAAACACAGCCACTAGATTAAAATGGATGTATACATGAGGAATCTTAAATTTACATGCCATTTTGTTGTGAGAGACTGTGTTGTTGTGGCAGTTTTTGGTTTGGAAATAAAGAGCTTTTGTGTGTGGGTTGCTGAGGATAGCGTGATAGGATAGGTCCAGGACCAGGAGAAACTGGTGTTTGTGTGTGTTGGCCTTTAGGTGAGTTGGTATGTGAGCATGATTTATGTTGGTGTATGTATGTGTGCAGTTTGGCTAGACATAGGACCTGTATAGCAGTTGGAGATGTGTTAAGAGGGGAGTAGGAGCGTGGTGGTTAGTATTGGGTATTCTTAACGTTTTTAGGATGCTAACTTTCACAATTTTATTTAAATGCGATGCAGGGCTAAATTTCACACATTGATTTAGTATGACGCAGGGCTCATCTTCACAATTCTATCTAACTCATATTTAATATGTGTTGCACGTTCTGTGTTGTACTGACTTTTATTAAAATGAATAGTTTAGTTGAGTTGAAAGGTTTATATGAAAACTGCAGTTCCTGTTTGTGACCAGCTGGCAGAAGCTACATTCCTCAGCAGTTAGGCCTTAGTCTGTTTGCAGCTTGGGCAACAGGCACAGCATCTTCATAGACGGAGACAGGTAACAGAAACTGCTTTCTGCAGAGCACAGTGAGGAGACAGTCCCGTGGGTAAAAGCACTGTCAGTTGAGTTCTTCACATTTTTTGGAACAACATGTATTTTGAAATATGATGACATTAAAATAAGCAACAAGAGGCAGGGTATTGAACATGTGTTGGCCATTTAAAAATAAATGTGAATTAAGAAGAGTAAATTTACGTTGTTTGCATTAGCAAATTGGGTAAATACAATGATGATTTGAAAAAATCAGGAATTAGTTAATATTTTAATCAGGCTGACCAAGTGACTTGTTTTGTATAGTTGTGAATTTTTTGTGGGATAGTTTTTATCTTTCCAGATAGAGAGGAAGTGAGCTATTTGGGAAATAGCATTGAACTATAGATTAGATAGATTATTTGTGTTTGTTTGAATTTGATTTGTAAAGCTCACCCTGTTAGAGAGCTCCCAAGAAAGAGGAGGGGTTGATTAGGAGTCAGTTATTGCATATGTAGCATAGCGGAAGTCTGGTATATGGAGCCCGCCCCTTTATAAGCTATTGTTTCAGAGAGAGTAGTAGGGCTGGGGTAGTGTCAGTTGAATGTTTGTGAATGGTGGTGGGAAAAGTACTGAGAAAGGGATGTATTTGTATCTGTGGGAAGCAGAGAAAGGTCATTAGTAAGTGGTATTAACCTATAGAACAGCAATGTTTGTTTATCTTTGGTTTGTTCATAAGTGTTTTGAAATAACACATGAGAGAAAGCTGGTATGCTTGCAGACATAGTCAATTTTCTAATGATCGGCAGGGACCTTTGAGAAGTCAGGCACACAGACATATGGTGACACAGGAAGAGGTTTTTTATTTTTACATGAGTGTCAATTGTGATTGGGTATTAAAAATGTAAGCAACTATGTGCTATGTTAAGCGCTCTATGCATAAATACATATCATATTATATATATTAAGCTATGGTGAAATATAATGTGAAGGAAATGCATTTTGTTTCGGGTGACACGTAGAGGGTGCTAAGTTACATATAGAGAGAGGAGAATAATGGAGAGAGTCGATTAAAGGATAATGGATCTTTTTGTTATTTGGTATGATCTTAGACAAGTGATGCTCATGGAAGCGACTGGTTTTGGGAAGCACACAAGGAAAAGTTAAAATTATATGAGGGAGTGGTTGTAGGTTGTGAAAGCACAGTGGCAAGTGTGAAAAAGGAGTTTGAAAAAAGTGGCAGTGGCACAGAGGTGTTTGATGTTGGAAAAGGTTGTCTTTTTGGACTTTTAACAAGATAGAGAGTAGCTGGTGTACACGTATTTGTTTATAATGTGATTCTGTGGAAGTGGAAGAGAGGAGAACTATGGAGAAGGTTAATTGCAAAATCCCTTTTAGCAGTGGTGTGATCTTGGGAACACCAGGTGTGCCTGTGAAAATAGATTGGGAAAACATGGAATTTTGGAGCAGACAATAAAGAAATTAGTTTATGGCAGTTATATATTTGATTAGTATATATTGTTTTATGAACTAGGTATTATAATGTTATAAATGTTTATATACAGCTAGTTAAAGCAAAACATTGTATATTTTAGCAAAGTGTTTTTTTTAATTGGCAGCATTCATAGAGGGAACATCGAAACACACTGAAGTATTGATTACCAATGCAGGCGCGGTACTTTTATCAGAATAGCGCACCACAGTGCGCCTGGGGCAGTCACCGAGATAGGGAGAAAGGTACTTTGCTCAAATGAAGGGAAGCCACTTCTGGAGTTCAGGTATATTGCTGAACAACAATTTAGATAAGGGAAGTGCCTTAAAGAACGTGTTCTTTTTCCAACACGCAAAATGCCACAGAAATGACTGCAAGGGATCCTGGATGTGCCAGCACATTATTATATAGTAAGCAAGGGCCTCGCTGACAGCATACAGGCACAGTTATGAAAGGTGAATGGCCCGAAATCCAGATATATATATAATTTACATTTGCAGAATTGTAATAGGAAGAAGGAAAGGAAGGAAGGAAGTAGGTGAGATAGAGAGTGGGAGGGAGAGAGAGAGAGAGAGAGAGAGAAAGAGCAAAGATTGCAGTAGAAGGGACAGTTAGGAACAATATGAGTAAGGATACCACCAGATATGACCAATGGGAGATATTACATGGAAAGGAGTATCGGTATTATCACAAATGGAAACGGAACTATTAAAGAGGTTGGGGAAATGGATTTAAGAGATGTGGGGAAGGAATTGACGGAAGGAAATTCAGAGTAGGTGGAAAAAATGTTGAACATGTAGAGAGAGAAGGCATTATGTACAGATATGCAGGAGCAGGTGGGTACCGCCGTATGGTTCTGTCACCCTATGGCCACAAAGGGGGGGGGGGCAACACATACTGTATTTTCTTCCCCACAATATCAGAACAATACTCCTACTATGCGAACATAGCACCAAATTAAGCAACAGTAACACAATGTTTTGCTGCACAACATAAAGCTACATGGAGAGTGAGTACATGTCACATTTACAGTGTATCTGGGGCATTTTGAAATTTCAGAGGATGGGCTACAAGAAACAAAATGGCACACAGTACAACATGCAATTATCAGGGTAATTAGTTGTTGTGAGGGAAGGCACACTATGCGGGATAAGAACATATCTGCCTGCACAAGGAAGGAATGTATGGGAGTAAGTAACTAAAGATATTTTATATATAAAGAGGAATATTAGATCTGTATTGCAAATGTAAAGGTTGTTGGTTGAATGAAAAAGGAATACTTATGTGGCCTTAGCAGAGCACAGCTTACGAATATAGTGAGAGGGACATCATCAGGAAAGGGTAAGTACTTATAAAAGGGAGGTGCCCAGAAATAAAAGGCAGGTATTCATGGAAATAAAGGGAGTGTGTGAGTTTCTCTATTGATCTTTAGGAAAAGAGACAGTGATGAGTAAAAGTTAAATGAAAATGAGGACTAAAGTGGTTTTAATGTGATAGACTTTGTAGTAGAGTGCAACAAGTATGGGCAAATTATGTATATAAATATGCGGTAGCAGCCCTGTAGTTATGGTTAAGTTGCTCAACCCATAGGAAGAGCACTTTTTGGGCAGCTTATAACTTTGCCCCC
The DNA here is from genome assembly GCF_040938575.1 of Ambystoma mexicanum. Taxonomy (NCBI): domain Eukaryota; kingdom Metazoa; phylum Chordata; class Amphibia; order Caudata; family Ambystomatidae; genus Ambystoma; species Ambystoma mexicanum. Next base: position 1,180,612,332 of record NC_090921.1, on the reverse strand, counting down.
TCCCTGGATGAAGCCTTATGAAACTTTGCAAGAAAAGTGTATGACAAAGTTTGGTGAGGTTTCGTCAAGGGGGAAAGTTATACGGGGTGTCCCGAAATGTGTGTATTTTCCCATAGACACAATGGAAAAAAGAATTGCTCATGCCTACAGACCAAACCTCTTGGTGGATTTTCACAAAATGTGTGGCAGGAGCGGTGGCATGGTCCTGGAAGCATGCTTTTGTATATTTGGTGTAAATCCGCCCCGTACTTTAAAAAAAAAAAAATAACCAAAAAGTAGGTGAGCAAAATTAGAGACAGCTAGGTTCGGTCCGTGGACTCATTTGACTGTTCGGTCTGCCAACGGGCCTCCAATTGGTCCAGGGGCCGATATGAGATCCGAAGACATCAGACACGTCCACTGATTGGATGGTGAAAAGCGTGAAGTGCCCAAGAATTTTGGAAACAGTGCCATGTTTGATTCGCAGACATCCGCTGCTGTCTGCAAGCATTGCGGTAAAAGCATATTGAAAAACTAAACATTGCACTTGTCAAACCTGCAGAGGAGAAGCCAAAAGCTTCCACCAGAAGTCCCACCCCTAAATGCCTATCTGTTGCGAACCAGAAATAGTGACACATGTGACACCTGTAATGAGACCTATAACACAAGCAACCTTTGAAGCAAAGTATCCATTAAGGAAAGCTGACAGTCTGTTGGGAAAGATCCCTGAAGAGCATGTGAAGACGGATGAAAGAAGAGACTGGTGACATCACATGAAGAGAGTGACACAACTCAGAAGAGATGACAAGGGAGACGGTGGAAAGACCATATAGAATTTGATGATGACGTTAAGAATCGAGTAAACTTTCATATGCGTGAATGAAGATTGCACGTGTAAAGCACAGAGGAAAATGAAAACCAGTTTATAATTGTACAGACGCAGTAAAGGAAGTAGACAAAGTAATCATAAGTCTGGCTATACATAGTGGATAGTGCAGGCGGTGCCGTCAAGGTACATATATATATATATATATATATATATGCATAGGAATCTGGAAGTGAAGTTCCACATCATACTTTAGCAAACTGCAAACCCTGTGAATAGAAGGATTTGAAGTCTGGCGTAGCACAATAATCCTGGCTGGAGATGGAAGGAGAATCGAGAAGGTTTTCCTGGCCCAGTGTCACGGGTTGGGGTGGCCAAGAAACTGGTTATCTATCATGGAAAGATAAAATGAACGAGAAGGCGAGAGCTGAGCTCCTATTACGGTGTGTCGGAAGGACAATGAGTGCCAAGTTTTATCCATGAAATGGTATCAAATACTATGAAGGAGCTCAAAACGTGGTCTCCAGTCACGTGGTCGGATGAAAATAGACTTTGGGCAAGCTACACCAAGACCAGAAGATAAAGCCATGCTCACACTCCCTTTTATTCCCAGGAGCAGTGATACTTGCAAGGCCAAGTTCAAAAGATTATTCTCATGGCACACAGCTTGAGTGATGATAAATGATGGGTTAATTGGGTGGGAGGCATGGTCAAGTCCGACCCACTGGCACCTGGGGTACCAGCTTGCATACTGCTAACGAGTGGAATATTCCAGAAGGGTACAAGCATGCCAACCAATTATAAAGGGCCACGTATCAAAGAACCCTATAGTTTAGCGATCCAATAAGATGTTGTGTATTTGATGACGCTCACAATGACTTGCACTAGGTGTGGGCAGAGTTATCCACCTGACAGTAGAGACCCAATCACAAGACCAACCCCCATAGAAAGTATACCTAGATGTTTCCTGTTAGCCAATCACAGACCCACATATGTTTTCTTATTTGTCACGTAGTGTGACGTCAATGATGATGAGGATTTAGTATATAAGTTTGTTTTTTCTGAAATATTCTGAGATCTTACTGCATGACATCCGATGATGTCCATTGTACTCATTGTTTTAGATATTTGTTATTAAAACAGACAAGTCTTTGTCAACTTTCTGAGTCGGTTTTGTTATTGATGTTTGACTACTTTCTTCATCCCCATCCACCCTGTAGAGTGTTACCTCGTCGTAAAGGACCTACGGGTTCAGACTTATCAAACTATCTTTGAGGAGGTGAGGGGTGATGATGATGGGATGGGTTACGGCCTTTAAAAGCAAAAAAACGTTGTTTTTCTCCTCCGATGTCTGCAAACACTCCAGCCATTCCTGCAATGTCCGGGAACATCTTATATGTTCGGTGGCATCTATGCTTATTTGTGCATTACAGGGTTGGTGAAAAGCAGTTTTTGGATGGGTTATAACTTTGACGCCACTCAATGAAACTACATTCTAGGCCTGATTCTGAATGGTTTTGGAAAGTGTGATGCTGTTTTTCAAAAGGGAACACAATTAGAGAGGGGTCCCAAAATATTGCAAAGGCTTATAAATGTGTTGCCATTTGTCGAATCTGAACAACAGATTGCAGAAGGATTTTAGATATAGATATAAATGGGTTTGCAAAATTTGGTGGGATTTTGTCAAGAGGGGGCTAAATTAGTGGGGGGGTCTCAACATTTTTAGATGACTTATAACTTTGTTGCCGTTTGACGAATGTGGACAAAGGTTTTCAGAAAGATTAGAGACCCAACCTTGAATGTTTGCGCAAAGTCTGAATAGATTTTGTCAAGTGGGGGCTAAGTTATATGACTATTGTATGTTTGTACATTTTGACACTTTTGAAAAACTCAAACATGGATGGATTTCCAGCAACCTCATGTAAGAAGCATTGGCAAGGAACTGAAAGCATGGTTTTGCGAATGTGTCTGTGTTTTATTTTTTGACAAGGGTCATAATGTAGGTACAAAAAATAGTGATATGCCTTTGGTGGCCGATAGCCTGTGGCCATGGGCAGATTGTCTGGGTCATGGCATAAGGTCATGACCTGGACAATCTGGCTACTGGCCATGACCATGAGGGACGACCAATGGGGATAAAGTGGCCATGTCCACCAGGGACTGGCTATGTGGTAAACATTTTCGAAATTGGGATAGGTTTGAAAGGGAAAAAATATGTTCTTGAGGAAATATGGTCATAGGTTTCTCTCTTTGCCTTCTGCACGCCGCAATGGAAAAGGACCAGGGGCACTGTACGGAGCCCCGCCTTCTCTTTCCATGGTGGCCATCTTGGAAAGGGATTTTCCTTCCTACAGTGGGACGCTGCATGCGTTTCTGATTGTGATGCTCTCGGGAGGATAGCTCAGGGGCAACGTGCTCACCTTGGAAGCAAGACGACACGAAGCAACACAGGATTGATCCCCGGGTCCGCGCTTAGAAACCTCTGGGTATTAAGCCCGTTATAAATAACCTATCATATCATAAATACAAACTGCTGTACATACTGTTAGATGAATGATTGATGATAGCTGGGACATGTGTCAGGGTCCCCTCAATCCACTAGCTGATGCCCTCCATGTGTGGCAATCTGTGCAACGGTGGAGAGGGCTGTGCATAAACTAGGAGTGCATTGGCTAAAGCTAAAATGAGATGCCTGAAAAATGTGTTATTGTTTCATCATGCCCTCATGTGACTTTGGACATGCTACGTGATTGACAAATCAAGTTAAAATATTGTAGAATGTTATAGGAGACTCGAAAATGTTATAATTCGAATACTGGAACGTGATTGGATTCAAGTGGCAAGTTTCCGAGATATGAGAGAACTATGAGGTATGCACAAGTGACCAGTATTAATTCAAATAAACTGTACAATGCTGTGTACCAATATAACTGAACTGTTGGTATGGTGGCAGATGCAATACACCTGTAAGTTCACATAGAATGAAGAATTGCCAAACTGTTTGTCGTGCCAATGAGAGGCCCCTTAATGAGTCTACTCTAACATGATAGGTTGTCCCCATTTGTTGCAGTAAATGTCGGTGTATTTGCTGTGGTCACTAGATAATTGAATGCTCTACTTACGGCAATAACTGTCACTTCTCCAAGCATACACAGTTCCGCCAGCTTCTTGGCAAGCCACAGCATAAGCTGTCACCATTTGGCAAAAGATGTCCTGTCTTCCTCCATAGAAGCAGAAGTCATAAACACAATTTTGAAAGTAACCTTCTGCATTCACTCGGTTTCGACAATCACGAAAAGGGCCATTGGGGGCAATGAGAAGGCCACAACTGTTTGTATTTTGCCTCTGTTGGTTTATCAGGAAGTCCAAATTGGGACAATCATCCGCATTCTGCACATCGCATCCTGGAATGTCGCTTTTTTTCCAGCTGTTTCCAAACTCAGTGGCAGTGGTCGCTGCACTGTCACCAATGATGACTAAATCATTGCTGCTATCCCTATCAAAGTTTCCGCAGAGCCCACAAACAGCCTGGACGTAAGTGCTAGGAAGGGTCAGTGTAAGAAGGCTCCACCAGTCAAAAGTCAATTTCAGACCAAAGTCAGTTTCAATGACGGCAGTTCCGCTTTTTCTGTACATTTGTATTTTTCCGTTTGCCACGTCATAGGGGAGATTGATCAGCATCCCATTTAGCTGTGCGAGGGGGAGAGAGAAAGAGAGATATCAACTCATTGGCCACTGAAAAACAATGATCATAGGACTCATCAGGCAAACTGGCAACGTGCTGATTCCTTTATCCCAAAAAGTGACATTCCTCTTCTCTGCTAGCATTGACACTTTTACTATATTTAGGGATGTGTTATGTAGATCATTTACACAGAACAAACTTATTTCAAAAGCAGCATAGAGCTTTGCAAGTCGAGGGGGATGGCAGTGGGAAGGAAGTGTTAATGGATCCATCATTCCCCATGAACGTTCCACAATATTCTTCTTCTCCTGCATAAGAAAAGTTAGTCATGTTTTCTGTATGTGCAAGTTTGTGTATTTTGTTACAGCTGAAGTAAAATATTTTGTTGGGGAATTTTGTAATTCACCTCCCCTTCCTTGGTCGTATCACATCCAATGATTTTTAGGCAGAAACATACAGAAGCATGAAAAATGTACACATACATAAAAGGTATTTCAGGCTCCTGTTCAAATTGCGCCTGGGTGTTAGAGCTGTGAACAACTGTTAATACCACAGGTCTCTGTGTTAAAATTCTTCAGTTCTTATGCTATCTCAGACAGACGCATGTGGAGGGGCTCACGCTCCGGCTGGGACTAAGAAATGGCAGGTCATTTGCATCTGATTCTGGTTATGAGAGAGGTGGTACTGTCTGCAGGCTGCAGCCTGGGAGTCACATTTATTGAACTTTCATCTAATCTCTGGATCAAGTACAGCAAAAGCCTTTCTTCTGAAGCGATCACTAGAAAAGACTTACAGGGCCTCATTAAGAGTTTGGAGGTAGCCATGGTGCTATTAGCACCATGGCTGCCTCAAACCGGACTCCATTACCGGGATCCTGCAATGGGGACTTACCGGGTCATTCCGACATAGGAGGACCCAGTAATTCCTCCTTGCAGGAACCATTCCCCATTCCCATTTGAGCCCCTTGTAGGGCTCAACGGGAATGGGGAGGGAGGTAATAACGGGCACATTACAAGTGGCCCGTTATTACCTCCCTTTTCCCCTCGCGGGACCCGGAAAAGACGTCTGGTTCATCTGGTTTTACCAGACGTCTGATCCGGGTCCTGCAAAGGGAATCTCGTAATCGGCGCTCCCGTAATGCAGGTTTATAATGAGTTCCACAGACTCTAATGTCAAAGAAAACATTGTATGTATGTTTTTTAAATTTTTTAAAGTTTGTTTCCTAGGCACAGCATGTATACAACACACACATGTACACACACACACACACACACACACACACACACCCCCGCACACACATTTGCTTCTTTGTCTAGAGGAAAAGACACACAAATAAGATACAGAGGTACATGATTTCCATCGTATGCGCTTCATTGGTTCGATATCTCTAACGTTGAGATGAGATTATTATGCTTGCTGTCATACTCTACTCTTTCCAGTGTCCTATGATCCTTATAATAAGGAGTGGTATTAGTGATTACACTTCTAGGGGACAACGTTTGGGAATTTGGATTGTGGGGATATATATGTTCAAAGGGAAAATAGATGGGGATATGATTGGGATGATGTTAGTTAATCCAATTCGGTGTTTCTTCAGGGTGTAACAGGCAACATACACAGTTGTGATTTAAACTCCTATATTTATAGATAGAGCAGTATCAGATAATGTTCATCGTATTCATTCTGTCCAATTTACATATGTATCATTTTACTTTTTTCAGTGTAACATACTGCACCATTTTTTCTTTTTCTTCCACCTGGAGAAATCCTATCTCACCCAATGCAGCACCTTGAGCCACCCCAGATGAATGGCCCCTCCATTGCTACTGCAATCTTCCACATTTTAAAAACATTACAGACTTTTCTTCAAGCAAATAGCATACTGCGCTTGAAAGAATATGAGAAATGCATAACATATGTTCCACCAGATACTTATCGGTTCTCAGCGATTTCAATCTTTTGGTAGAAAACAATCTTGATTGTGAGGCTACCGCTTCAATGTCAGCCCTTTTTTCCATGGGCTTTACCCACCGTGTTGAAGTCCCCACACATAGGCATGGAAACACGTTGGACTGGGTGCTTACCCATTACATGTGTATTTCCACTTCTATCTGTACCATCTGCCCATGGACAGAGCATTATCTAATCTTCTTTGATCTCTCTCCTCCTAGTGCTCTTAGTCGGGTCAATTGTCATTCTAAAGTCACTCAAAAAGTGACCTTGCTACACCGCTACTCATGGGTAGTCCCTCTTCGGATAATGATATATTAGTGGTGCAATTTCAGGAGATTACTTCCCCAGTAATTAATAAATGTGCCTCACAAAAAACAAAGGTTGTTAAAACTGAAGTTAAAAACAAGACATGGTTCAACTGCAAAATCACATTGCAGAGGAAGGTGAACATGTCCTGTGAACAGTCATGGCGTAGGGATCCTGGTCCTGAGACTAACATTGCAAACCAGCTGACTGCTGCAACTTTTAAAAAAGAGATCCTAATGTCTAAGAAGGCGAATTACAATATTAGAATTACAGGGGCCAAATCAGGACATAGGGAATTGCTTTCGATCCTCAAATGGTTCGAGGGTAGTAAACACAATGACAGCGTGTGTCGAAAGAGCGATAGTTGGTGTGAAAACGTTCAGCATGAATTTTTCCCAAAAATAGAGTCACACCGGCATAACATCAGGACCCATCAGTCAGGACTTCAGGGTGCCCCCTAACTGTTACTTGTGAAGGCTAGTGGCCCAGGTATCTGGGATACTGGTCCCCCTAAATTTGACTTTTGACAAGTCACAGAGGATGACATTCTTCAGGTCTTAAGCCCACTTCATGTAAAGGCGACGACTGTCCAGCGAGTATAACTAAGGAGGCTATTAATTGTCTTGCTCCTATAGTCACTTGCATAGTCAACCTGTCTGTGTCCACCTTTTGTATGTGCCCATGAGCCTCAGAGAGGTCTGGGTGACTCCTTTGCTTAAGAGGTCAACACTTGATCCTGAGGTTGCAGGTAACTACCGTCCAATAACCAACACGCCTTTTATTTTAAAAATCTTGGCCAGTTGGAAAGGACAGCTTACCTGCAACTTCAGGAGCATACCGAAAACAACTGTCTGCTTGGACAATGTCAACCTGGATTTAGGAAATCTCATTGAACCCAAACTACATTGATTGACCTCAGGGTAAATCTCACTGAAATCATAGACAAAGGTGGAACTGCTCTGCTCATGTTGTTTGATCTGTCTGCTCCTTTTGACCTTGTGCATCACTCATTATTGCTTAAGGGGTTTACTGAGTTTACCAAATGCAATGATTGGGCTACAGCCTGGATTGCGTCTTTTCTAGGTCCCGGACTTTCTAGGGTATCGACTGCAGAATCGAAGGCATCACCTGTCACATTGTCATGCAGTGTTCTGCAAGGGTCATGTTTATCCCCCATGCTTTCAAACTATACACTTGCCCGTTATTCAATCTTCTTGATGAGGCAGGGATGAAATATCCTTACTATGTGGATAATACCCAGTTAGTTTTTGAGCTGAACGGGAATTATGACACTGATTCCTCTGCTATTAATCACATCTACTTGCTGGTGAAGACCGGGATGGTTCTTAACTCCACGTCTCTAAATGACAGCAAGACAAAGCTGCTAATAGTTGGGTCTGCTCAGCGTTTGAAGAAGTTAGAGGAATGGTACAACCAATGTGTAATTAATGGCTGTAATATCGGTTCCATGTCATTTCATCGTGGGATGTTTTTTCGTGTTTTTTTTTACCGCGATTTGTTTTATGGAAAAACCCCACCACTTTTTTTAATATTATTTTTGAGGGTGGGCTCCCCCGCCAAGCCCCCCATTTTCTTTCATTTGTATTTATTCCCAAACACCCACACCCCATATATACAATTTACTAACCCCCACTAAAAAATGTGATGGGTTTTTTCGAAAATAAATTTGCGGCAAAAAACCCCACGAAAAAACATCCCGCGATGAAAGGATGCCATACCGCAATATCCCTGTGGTCTCATCTTTTAAGACGCTGGGAGCCGTTCTTGATTCTAAGTGAACCATGAAAAAACATATTGAACACCTTCGATCTATCTGTGCATATACCATTAAACTAATCAACCAGATTAGGCTTCCTTATCTCTCTCCCTACAACTTGGCCTATCTTGCTGGTGCATTGATTAATACAAAAATGGGACTATTGTAATGGCTTACTGGCTGGTACTTCTAAAACTAATTTGAGGTCTCTAATGGTCATCCACAAGATGTAAGAGCTGTGAAAAGGTCTGAAGAAGATGGCAAATGTCACTGAAGACAGAAGAGTGCTTCTTTGGCTCCCTAATGTGTCAAAGAGTATCTAATGAAATCTTGACTTTGACATACAAATGCCGAACAGGAAACACCCCCATATATCTCATGGATCGTCTGCAGGAGGCTCTGGCACCCAGGGTGCTTAGATCTAATGGAAATAATATGTTTCAGCAGGCACAAGTATTGGAATGCTCTTCCCCTTTCTATGTGTTCTTCTTCTTCATTCTATTTGTTCCACTCTGGACTAAAGTCACTCCTGGTTTCTTCCTCTGCCTACAGCAACTTATTGTTCAATTTTGTATAGTACCATTTTGTTTTTGTACAGTGCTTTTGCATGAAGGGCTTTATAATTAAAAAATGAATACAAATACACACATTTAACACAACAAATCACGACAAGTCTATCAGTGGTTGTACACAACCCTTGCATATGGAAAAACAAGACGCTTGCATGACTGCATCCACACTGCCAGCTAGTAGGGGACAGGCATAGAGGCGGCCCACCAAACCACAGAGCTGCTTGCCTGAAGAGTCACTTCTACTTTAAAATATTGGATGGTATTTTAAAACCCTTCGCCCTTTTGAGGGGCATATCGGAGAGTGTAGAGCATGATGAGGGCTGCATCTCAGACTCTGGGGAAGAAGAGATTTGGTGAGTTGCCCCTCAGCAGCTCATAACATCGACCAGGGCCAATAGCCCAGGAGTTGCGTATCTAGTAGCTTAAAATAACACAGCCTGAAGGAGGAAGAAGTAGTTGATGGTAAGAGGGGGTGTTTTGTGCCTGGGAAGGTAGAATACCTATGCTGACATGTACCCTAAGGCATGGAGGGGAATCGTCCCTTGCTGGTAGGCAAAGTCAAGAAGTAAGTTGGGCACTAGAGCCTCTGCACTTTACTTTATCGGTTGTCACGAAGCAGCGGGGTGCTAGAACTAAACATGTGAAAGTGCTTATGTGCTGCTACAAATTGTCTTCTGCTAAACAAACACACTTCCTACATATGCTCTGTTGTTAAAGAGTGGTGCCACTGACTACGCCTGGGATAATGCGTGGCTCAATGAGTAACATAATCATTGTCATCCATATAGTGAATACATGAATCCTTTATGATAAAGTCACATGTTTGGGCTGAGTGATGGGAATGGGTGAACCATTTGGGTCGGGTGCCTCCACCCTCTGCATGATGTAGGCCTTGGAGTAGTAAAAGGGGTGGACCCCAGTCTCTCCTGCCCATCATCAACCCAGGAATGAATAACTCACCATCAAATATCAGCACTTCAAGGCCAGAAAGATATGGACCCTGCTAAGGAGGGGAACTCACAAAGGAGAAAGGACATAGTGCTAAACACGGGGTTCCAGGCCTGAGCTAAAATAAACCATCCATGGGCAAACAAACAAGGAAACTTCCCTTAGGGGAAGCTAGAGCGACCACTGAATTGCCCCTTTGCCATAATCAGAAATCCTAAAGTCAGGCCTTCCCATTTTGTATAAAAACCCTCAGACCTGTGAGAATATATTTAGCCTACAAACTAAACTTGCCGAGAATACAATCTTTTAGAGTATGTAATAAAGATTTTCCATAATAACTTACTAGAAAGTCTTAATTCTATTAAAGACTAAGAGGCGAGCATTATGCTTCTCTTTCTTTTATTCGACAATAAAGAAAAGAGCTCAGCAGCAAGATATTTGTGCACCAAAAGTGAGTGTGCCATGAGTAATGTGCAGAAAACAGGTGCACCAAATATATATAATAAACATAGCAATGTAACAGTAATATAACCGTAATATCTTAACATAAAAGGTAAGAGTCTCTGAAGAAAACTACATTTCCCAGGGAGCTTGGCTCCAGTTCATTTTGAGGCCATCAACACGTGACCTAGTCCACCAGTAGTAGTTCAGATCCCCTGCATACACAGTCCTAAACATGATGACACTTCCTCTTTCTGGGCTGCGAACTTGGCTGTCCATAGTAGGAGATAATTGTAGCTAACTTGAAGAAGAAGAACTTGTGTTGGGCCGAGATCAGGCGGACTTGTCTGCAGGCGCTGTCAAGAAAAAGGAACATTTTTGTCTCTTGTATATGACAACCCTAGATCCCTTATCAGGGTGGGAGAAAATCTTGGAGTTATTCCGATAGGGTACTGTGACAAACTAGACTTCAGGAAACAGGCGGATGCTGAAATAATCTTTATTTCTAACGGGTTAAGGGTCCTTAGCAAAACAAAGAATATAGTCCTCTGGTTTCCTTCACCAGTCTTTGACCCTTCCAGAATAGATTGAGGCAATCCCCAACTTTGTCCTATCTCGTGGTGTCCGGATAGGCCCACCACTCCGGTCTTCCTTCCTCTTCCTCTTCCCTTTTCTGAAAAATGAGAGAACCTCGTTAGTTTTATTTGGCGCGCTTTTATAGGCGTCTTCATTTTCAAGTCCCCACCAATCGGCATCAGCCTGGCCTAGCTGAACTCTTATTGGCTGCCGAGGGTTTGTCCCGCCTCCCACAAAGGCTGCCATGCCAGCGTGCACTATTCCCTGCTTCCGGGTTCCAGAGAATCGTCCGAGGCGATCATGTGATCGCGCCGGATATGGGCGGGTTCTGGGTCCCTTCCAGCCGCGACTTGCTCTGGGGCCGCCGCGGGACACATCACACTGGCGGACCGGTCGCCCACCTCCCACGGCGCCATCGAGAGTCCTTGCCGTCGTCCCACCCCCCTCGGGGTCGGGTTTCCCCCCAGGTGAGTGCAGCCGTGGTTCGCCGCATCTCTGAGCGGCGGCTCGCGTTCCCTCACTCTCGGCGCCTATGACAGCCGAGAGTGAAGGAACCGACCCGTCGCCTCGGTTCTCAGGGCCCCCGCTCACCGGTGCGCCCAACACCCCCCGTGGGCGCCGTGGCGCATCGCCACACATCCCCACCCCAGTCCCAGGCCGTTCGGGCTGGGAAGCACACCTAGACAGGTAGTCGGCCACCAGCTGAAACCTGGCCGGTTTGTGTAACGTGAGGAAGTCATAAGGCTGGAGGGAGAGGAACCAGCGGAGCACTCTTTGGTTGGTATCTTTATGTCGCGCAAGCCATTGCAAGGGGGCATGGTCTGTGTACAAGGTGAACCGGCGGCCCAACAGGTAGTATTTGAGGGAATCGACGGCCCATCGGATGGCCAGACATTCTTTCTCTATGGTGGAATAGGCAGCCTCATGAGGTAGTGGCTTCCGGCTGACAAAGCATACAGGACGTAGGTCGCCCCCCCGGTCTTGCGAGAGTACAGCCCCCAAACCCTGGTTTGAGGCGTCCGTTTGTAGATAGAAATGGTCTTGGAAGTTCGGGCAACAAAGTACAGGATTCGATGTAATCCTATGTTTCAGGAGTTCTATGGCGTTCAGGGCGCTCTGGTTGTTGGTCAGGTTTGGAAGACCCTTGAGCCTCAAAGCATCGGTCAAGGGGGCGGCCACCGAAGAGAAGTCGGGTATGAACCTCCTGTAGTACCCAACGAGCCCCAGGAACGCTCGGATCTGTTTTCTGTTGGTGGGAGTCGGGATATCGTGTATAGCCTGAGTTTTGGATAGTTGTGGTTTCAGGACCCCCCCCCCCCACTATGTGCCCCAGATATTTGGTTTCATGGGTTCCGATCGTGCTCTTTTTCGGGTTTATATGTAAACCAGCCCTGTGCAGATCGGCCACCACCAGTTCCAAATGGTTTAGATGGGCTTCCCAGGACTCGCTATACACCACAATATCATCCAGATAAGCGGCCGCATATCCGTCATGTGGTCGTAAGATGATATCCATTAGTCTTTGGAACGTGGCAGGAGCGCCGTGTAGTCCAAAGGGTAGAACCTTGTATTGATAGAGTCCCCTTGGTGTGGAAAAGGCGGTTTTCTCTTTGTCCCGGGAACGCAAGGGTATTTGCCAATAACCCTTGGTTAAATCTAGGGTGCTTAAAAAGAGGGCTGCTCCGAGGCTTTCCAAGAGTTCGTCCATCCTCGGCATAGGATATGCTTCGTATTGGGAAATCGTGTTTAGTTGTCTGTAGTCCATACAGAAGCGGACGGACCCGTCCGGCTTGGGAACCAGCACTATGGGAGACGACCATACACTGTTGGATGGCTCAATGATATCCCTCCGCAGCATTTCATCGACTTCCGAATTGATAACTCTTCGCCTGGCTTCGGGGATTCGATAAGGTCTGAGCCTTATGGTTTTTCCTGGCTCTGTGTTGATCTCGTGTTCCAGTACACTGGTCCGACCGGGTAACGTAGAAAAGGCATCGGCGTAGGGGAATAACTTGTTCACGACGTCTGATTTCATTCTCAGGGATAGGACATCACCCCAATTGATGGCTTCGAGGGTATCGGGAACAGTGTTCACGGTTTCCTCTGATTCTGGTTCCACGGGTTCGGCGAAGGCACCCAGACTCGGCCCATTCCACTCCTGCAGAAGGTTGATGTGATATATTTTGTTGGTCGTGGTCCTATCAGGTTGATGCACCCGATAGGTCACTGGGCTGAGCACGTCCGTTATTTTGTACGGCCCCCTCCATCTGGCCAATAGTTTGTTTGCAGATGTAGGTAGGAGTACTAGTACTTGGTCTCCAGGCTTGAAGGTCCTCATTCGGCTACCCTTATTATAGTTCTTCTCTTGGGTCGTTTGAGCCTGGCTGAGGTTGGCTTCGGCCAAGGTACGCAGAGCCGTCAGATGGGTCTTTAGCTCCTCTGTATATTCAGTGAGTGATACTTCCTCGCTGGCTTCCCATTCTTCCTTAACCAGATCCAATATCGTTCGGGGTTGTCTTCCGAATAGAAGTTCGAAGGGGGAGAAACCAGTGGATGATTGGGGTGTATCCCTTAACACCATCAACACCAGAGGCAGCACCCGATCCCAGTTCTTAGCGTCCGGCCCGGTCACCCTTCTCAGCATTTTCTTGATGGTCTGGTTATACCGTTCGACCAGTCCATCTGTCTGGGGATGGTATACAGAGGTTCTCATTTGTTTAATTTGGAGACGTTCACATACTTGCCGTAGAAGGACGGACATGAAATTCGTACCCTGGTCTGTAATTATTTCCGAAGGCAACCCCACTCGTGCAAAAAACGGGATAAGCTGATCACACAGGACTCTGGCTGATGTTCCCTTTAGGGGAAAAGCTTCCGGGTATCGGGTGGCATAATCGACGATCACTAACAGATATCTATACCCCCTGCTAGCAGGTTCCAAAGGACCAATGATATCCATGCCGGTTCTCTGGAAGGGAACCGCTATGAGAGGCATTTTCTGTAGGGGCGCTTTTGCTGGTAGGATACCGCTGGTCAATTGGCATGTAGGGCAGTTTTTACAGAACTGCGCTACTTCCCCGTAGATACCCGGCCAGTAAAATCGCTTCAATAGGTTTTGCTGAGTCTTGAGGGAAGCCATATGACCGCCACAAGGATGGTTGTGTGCCAGTTGTACAACTATGGCACGATGTTTCCTTGGTAGCACCAACTGCTCTTTGGCGACCTCATCCTCGCCCTTGTATCTTCGATATAGCAGACCCCGGCGTAGTAGGAACCCTGGTCCCTTACTTAGATCGGGTTCCCCTTCTTGTGTTGCCCTTTCTCGTGCTACCCGTAGAGTCGGGTCAGTTAGGGTCTCCCCCTAATGGTGTCTTCATTTTCCTCCAGACTCCAGTCGATGGGTCTGGTCATGTAACTAGCCTGACACCATTCCATCCGGGTTCGTCTTTTCCTTCCTGGCAAAGGGGACAGGGAAGCGGAGTCCGCCGTTGGTGTGTCGGAACCGTGCAGAATCTTTTTCTTTTCCTCCAGGGCATTCATGGCCTGTCCAAATCCTGGCAGATCGGTCCCTATAACTACCGGGGCAGGCAGACACGGCAGGACGGCAGCCCTTAAGGGAGTGGTTGTGTCGTTTAGTTCTACCACCACATCCTTCATTGGATAACACTTCACATCCCCATGTATACATCTAATTGGTACTGTTTTATTAGATAAATAGGGAGTGTTACTCACGGTTGGTGAAATGGCGGTCTGTCGGCTACCGCTGTCAAGTAGAGCGCGCGAGGGTCTGCCGTCCACCCGGATGTCCACCACATAGGGACCCGGGATTCTTTCCTCCGATCCAGGGCTCAGGTATCCGATGTCCATCGGTTCGGCTGGTCTCCTTCTGGGGCAGAACCTGGCTATATGGCCCCATTCGTTGCACTCGTAGCACTGCGGTTGCTTATATCCTGGTGCTGCCAATGGGTGTTTTTCCTCACCTCCCGGTTTCTTGTCTTCCGGTTTCCGGGAGATGTCGTCGACGTGTCTCCATCTCGGGGTTAGGGTTCTGACGCCCCTGAATGCAAGGGGGCCAGATATCGGGATAGGAATCCGGGCTGTTATTCCAGTTGGCTGCATTTTGTGGTGACCCGCCTTCTGGTATGCTGAGGCGATATCTACTGCCTCGGTCAAGGTGGGCCGGTGGTGCTGTCTAACCCACCTCTGCGTTTGTCCCGGTAGGGCTTCGATAAATTGCTCCAAAATGATCTTGTCGAGGATGGGTTGATTCGCTGGGGTGGGAGGTAGCAGCCATTTCTCGACCAAATCTTTTATACGATAGTACAATTGGCGCGGGCTTTCTCCCGTCCTGAGTCGGGCCTCTCTTAGCTGTATCCGGTAAGCCTCTTCGTCTAGGCCTAGCCGGTCCAGGACTGCGGCCTTGATTTCTCCGTAAGGGGTGCTACCGTTGGGGTTTACCGCCTGATAGGCACCCTGCATCACCCCGGATAGCAGGGGGGCGACATATTGTCCCCAGCGGTCCGGAGGCCATTGCGCATTCCTGGCGATCCTCTCGAAACTAGTGAAAAAGAAGGCAGGGTCTTCCCCCTCCTTATATTTCTGGAGTAGAGCTGATGGCACCAATGGTTGATTCCTGGTGTTGGCCACCACATCCGTGAGACGGGCTATGGTCTCATGTTGTTTATCCTGGGCCGTGGTTTGTATAGTACCCTGCAGCTGGATGGCCTGCTGGAAAGCTTGTCTATCGGCAGCCGCCTGTTGGGTTTGCAGCTGTATTAATTGTTGTAGCTGCTGCTGCCCCTCTGACAGAGTTTTGATCAGTGCCTCCATGTCGTTGTCGCAATCCCACCTTCGTCGCCAGTGTGACAAACTAGACTTCAGGAAACAGGCGGATGCTGAAATAATCTTTATTTCTAACGGGTTAAGGGTCCTTAGCAAAACAAAGAATATAGTCCTCTGGTTTCCTTCACCAGTCTTTGACCCTTCCAGAATAGACTGAGGCAATCCCCAACTTTGTCCTATCTCGTGGTGTCCGGATAGGCCCACCACTCCGGTCTTCCTTCCTCTTCCTCTTCCCTTTTCTGAAAAATGAGAAACCTCGTTAGTTTTATTTGGCGCGCTTTTATAGGCGTCTTCATTTTCAAGTCCCCACCAATCGGCATCAGCCTGGCCTAGCTGAACTCTTATTGGCTGCCGAGGGTTTGTCCCGCCTCCCACAAAGGCTGCCATGCCAGCGTGCACTATTCCCTGCTTCCGGGTTCCAGAGAATCGTCCGAGGCGATCATGTGATCGCGCCGGATATGGGCGGGTTCTGGGTCCCTTCCAGCCGCGACCTGCTCTGGGGCCGCCGCGGGACACATCACACTGGCGGACCGGTCGCCCACCTCCCACGGCGCCATCGAGAGTCCTCGCCGTCGTCCCACCCCCCTCGGGGTCGGGTTTCCCCCCAGGTGAGTGCAGCCGTGGTTCGCCGCATCTCTGAGCGGCGGCTCGCGTTCCCTCACTCTCGGCGCCTATGACAGCCGAGAGTGAAGGAACCGACCCGTCGCCTCGGTTCTCAGGGCCCCCGCTCACCGGTGCGCCCAACACCCCCCGTGGGCGCCGTGGCGCATCGCCACAGGTACATGTAAATTTCAGAACATTAGTCTTTTCATTATATCTTTAATTAACATCAGGTAACATGTTGTTATTTTCTCGCCGGGTGGGATAATGCTCGCCTCCGAGTCTTTAATAGGATTAAGACTTTCTAGTAAGTTATTATGGAAAATCTTTATTCTATGTCAAGACCGGAGGCTCCCATTATGCGTGTTTAAAGCTTACTTACCACAATAGATGCCGGCTGATCTAGTGGCTTTAGGTAGAATTGTTTGAAAACTGATTCACTAGCCCAGTCTGCCATCATGATATCTTCTAGGCGAACTCCTGCCTGAAATGCTTTAGAGGTCATGGCTCCTCTAACTGAGTGGGCTCCGAAATGCTTGTTGTCTATCCCTGCTTGAGCTAGCATCCACTGGACCCAACGTGCTAAGGTCGGTGCTGATACTGCTTTGTGCGGTTTACGCAGAGAGATCAGTAGCTGCCCGTTAGGGGAGGTTCTGAGTGGAGCCGTCCTTTCTTCGTAGACTTTCAAGCATTTAACCAAGCAGAGCTTCGGTTGATCTCTAAAGGCGGGGTAGGAAATCACCCTGGAATTGCACTTTGTTCTTCTATGAATATGGAATACAATGCCATCAGGAGAAAAGGTTCTGCCTGCTAGATCTAGAGCTCGGATGTCTGAGACTCTCCTGCAGGATACCAAGCAGAGTAGAGTAGTGAGTTTGCCAGATAGGGCTGTACGCGATAGTTCTTTGTTATTAGGCCATGCCAGAAAAAGGTTCAGTACTTTATTAACGTCCCAAAGCTTGTCATAGCGAGCTGGAGGTGGGACGGTAAGCCTTACACCCTTGAGCAACCTGCAGACGAGGTCGTGTGTTCCTGCTGGTACTCCTTGGATAAGGTCATGACCTGCGGAAATTGCTGAGCGGTAGGCGTTCACAGACCTGTAGGTGAGCCCTTTTTCCACTAGGGATGCTAGAAAATTCAAAATCTCTTCTATAGATGCTGAAATTGGATGTAATCCTTTCTCACGACACCAGGAGCTCCGGATGCTCCAAGAGTTGGAGTATCTCTTCCGGGTACTAGGAGCCCAGCTCTCTTCGATAAGGTTGATCGCTTTGTGAGACATGCCTGGGACTCTCCATCTTGACCTGAAATCCTCCAGGCTGCTAGGGTCAGAGATATTTTGAGGAGGAGAGGATGATGTTGTTACGCTCACCTGACTCCCACGGAGGCGCTGGCCTGGTTCGCGCTGCTGTGACCTCTTCTAAGGTGATGCGCAGGGTTCGGAAGACGGACTGGACCGGGCCCCCAAATCTGACTTGTCTGGCTCGCAGAAGTATCCTTCTGTAGGCAAAAATAGGGGATTAACGGTCTGCGGGGTAATGCAATCGGCCTCCCACTTCCCCTCTCACCCTCCTCGAAACCCTTCTGTGATTCCTCGTAGCGTCTCACCTTAGGGTCTGGAAGGACGAGCTCTCCATCATGCTTCTGATGCAGGGGCGCGTTGGTATCTAGTTACTTCACTGGATTTTCGGATTGGTGAGAACCAAACTTGCTTGGCTTCCAGGTAAGTTTTTTGATAAGAGGTTCCCCTTGTGTCCATGCATTAATGTACTAATGCTAGTGTCTTTTTCCCCATAGGGGCCGGGGTACGGAATGCCGGGGAACAGGCACCGACCCGAGATGAGAGGTGAAATCCTTGTAGAAATCAGGTAAGTCTTTAATGAGCGTTTTTTGGTAATGACTTTTCATTCGCTCATTAACGCTGATGTCACTTTTTCCCCTTTGGTGCCGGGGTCCGGAAATGCCAGGATGCGGCGCGGACCCGAAATGAAGAGGGAATGAATCAACAGGTAAGTCTTAACATGGAGATTTAGCTTTCCTTATTCCCTTATCTCTCTCACCTTTCGTTCTGGTCTTTTTCTCCTTAGGCGCTGGGGCGTGACTGCGAATCCGGATGATCGCTGCTGAACATGGAGGCGCCCTGTAAAGGTGAGTGGAATGCGGCACTGCAGCGATCGACGCGATGAGCTTTTAAATAAAAGTTTTCCTTTTCAGGATTGTCGGCGAGATGTCTCCGGGATGCGGATTTAGCAGGTAAGGACTTTTCCTTCTTCTGTTCTCTTCTTCTCTTCCTTTGCAGGTGATCCAGGATGCTGGCAGGCGTGGCAGAAGTCAGGATGCAGGAGCAGACACGGTGAGCATCCAGCTGCTAGATGCAGAACAACGCAAAGCACGTGTGTCTGTTCGGGTGGGGTTTAAATAGCCTTGGAAGAAGTTCCAGGTATGTATCCTTCCTCCAATCAGGTATGTATTCTTCCCCGACCACGCCCGGATGGTAAATTAGTCCCACAGGTAAAGTAGTTCCTTTCAGGCCTCAAGGAGGCCAGGATCCTGCAGCATGGTCTGCATCAGGTAAGTGCACCCAAGCACTCCCATAATGAGCATGGCGCCAGGACTGATGTCTTTTATGAGCCTGGCGCCATAGGCGCCAGGACACTGTCCAAAGGGCCCCTATATGGGGTTGCTGGGTCCTTCCTTGGGGACTGGATGTCCGCTTTCGGGGACGCAGGGCTTGAACCGGCTCCCCGGGAGCGGGCATCATGACAGACGTTGACCTGATGGATCTAATAGGAGATCTGGAAACTGGGGTAGTAGGATTGGAGAATCCATAGAAAATTCCAGAAGAACTGGATACCAAGTCTGAGATGTCCAGACCGGCGCTATAAGGATCAGATTTGCATGCTCCTGACGGGCCTTTGCCAGGGTCCTCGCTATCATAGTGAAAGGAGGAAAGGCATACAGTATTCCTTGGGACCATGACTGTAGGAATGCGTCTGTTGCAGCTGCTGCTGGGTCCGGCCTCCAGCTGTAGAAAGCTGGTATTTGGGAGTTGAGTCTGGAAGCAAAGAGGTCTATGGACATCGGACCCCAGATCGCCTGAAGGCGGAGGAAAATCTCTCTGTTGATTTTCCAATCGCTGTAATCTGTCGAGTGGCGTGAGTACCAGTCCGCTACTGCATTTGAGAGGCCGGGAAGGTACTTCACTGTAACTGAAATCTGGTGATCCAGACAGAAATGCCAGAAGTCTTTGGCTAATTCTGCTAGGGGTCTCGACTTGGTGCCGCCCAAATGGTTGATGTATCTTACCAGTGAGTTGTCGTCCATCTTTAGTAAAATACAGCAACTCGCTTTGTCTTTGGCAAAAGAGCACACTGCAAAGGAACCTGCAAGAAGCTCTAGACAATTGATATGAAGGTCCAGCTCCTGTGGGGACCAATCCCTCCCGTGGCTATGGGACCGCATCTCGCTCCCCAACCGGAGCGACTGGCATCCGACTCGATAATAATATCTGGAGCGGAGCCGAAGATGGCTCTGCAGTTTCAGGCTTCCATGTGAGAGAGCCACCAGTTGAGCTCTGTCCTTGCTTGAGGAGACAGTGTCAGGAGTTGAGAATAAGAAAGGTTTCTCCTTAAGTGTTGGCCTTTTAATCTTTGCAGCTCTCAATAGTGAAGAGGGCCGGGAAATATTGCTTGGATGGAAGATGAAAGTAGCCCTATCACTCTCGCTAGTTCTCGAAGGGAGAACATGTTCTTCTGTAAGAGTCTGCGTATTTCTCTTTTGGTAGAGTGAATCTTGGCTGATGGGAGTCGAAGCTGCAAATTCTGTGTATCCACTATGAATCCTAGAAACTCCAAATTTCTGGATGGAAGTAGAACTGACTTCTCCCAGTTTATAAGAAAACCTAGGCTGTGCAGCAAGTTTATTGCCAGTTTGGTTTGTTTCTGAACTAACTCCTGTGATTGGGCCATGAAAATAATGTCATCTAGATAAATTCTGAGACGAACACCTTGCTCTCTTAATCGAGCTACTACAGGTCTTAAGAGTTTGGTGAATACCTAAGGCGCCGAAGAGAGTCTGAATGGGAGACTTGTGAATTCCCAATCTCGGTTTCTCCAGGAGAATCTGAGGTATCTGATGTGTGTTTGATGAATCGGTACTGCGAGGTAAGCGTCTTTTAAGTCTAGGCGCAAAGCCAGTCGTTCGGTCTGAGAAGATCTCTGAGCATGTGTATACCTTCCATTTTGAAATGGCGTTAAAGGATGAACTCGTTGAGCGCTCTGAGGTTTATGAGTGGGCGCACTTTTTTCTTCCTGCGTACCAGAAAAATGGGACTGAAGAAACCTCCCTGACTTGAGCAGGGGCGAATCGCGTGTTTCTGATGTAGACTGAGTATTTCGCTGTCTAAGGCGGTTTGGTCTGATAGAGACATTAGTATGGGAACGGGGCGACATGTCTGAACGGGCTGTGTAAAAAACTCTAGGTGTAGACCCCAAGCTGTGTCCCTGACCCAGGCATCTCCCGATAAGGTATCCCAAGCATTTGCAAACATTCTTAACCTCCCTCCTATAGGTGTTAGTGGCGCTGGTGCAGTTATCAGTACACTGACCTGTGGGTTGTTGCTGGGCTGGGTATCTGGCCGCTCTCCTCCAGGGACGCCCTCTACTACGACCTCTCGAGGGGAAGAAAGTGTCGGGGTGTTCTTGCCAGGAATTATGTTGACCTCGAGATTGTTGAGGTCTCTTGTCGAAGAAGTAACGGCCAGAAGAGCGACCTCTTCCTCGTCTGGCCCTGGAGAAAACCTTGGTTGCAAATACTCTTTTTATTGAAGCCTGTGCTTTGTCTAATGCCGTGAATGTCCCGACGAATTTTGTCATCTCCTTCATGAAAGGGTCTCCGAAAAGCTGGCCTTGCACCGTTGGGCCGGATTCTGTGTCTGCCATTTCAGGTCATTTGGCATCTATCTTGTATAGTATGCCTTTCCGTCGCTCTGTTGAGATGGCGCAACTGGCGTTGCCCAAGAGGCAAATAGCCCTCTGGACCCAACTGGACAGTATCACTGGATCGATGGGGTCCGATGAGGAGATGGCTGCATCCGCAAGATCGGAGATTTTTGCTAGTGGACCTGCTATGTCCAATACTTTGTCCTGGCAGGCCTTCCAGGCGCGATCAATACCCTTATTGGGGTCTTTAATGTTTTTATCCAAAAAGGTAATCATTTTAGAATCGAGCTCCGGAGTCAAAGCTACTTTATCCGCAATGTCTGGTCGTGGACATTCAGCACGTAGTCTGGCGCGAACTTCTTTATCAAGCGGCTTGTGCAGCCTAAGGTGGATGTAACTCGATGTCTTGGAAGATGGTTCCCAGTCGGTGGACCTGGGGTGTATTAAGTCTTCTGGGGTAAGTGTACCTTCAGTAGAAGGTTTGGTCCCGGTTGTGTCATTCGGATGGGGTCTGCCGCAATCCCTGACGCAGAGGGTCTTGAATCCTCGAAATGAAATTCCTCATCTGAAGAGGAGTGAGAAAGATCAGCGTCCTAGAGGTTTTTGTTCTTCTTCCGAGCCCTGTCCGTGTCCCTCCGGGCTTGAGGGTCTAGTTCCCCTGGTTTCCTCCTCAGAGTAAGAGGGTAGATGGGAAGGGGTTACCTTCCTATTCATGAAGGCTTGTTTCAGCCTTGAGAAGGCGTCCGTTACGGCAGCTGTGGCATTGGATGGCTGGCTCGGGGGGGTCGTACAGCTTTTACTGTTGCGAGCCGGTATACATCCCCTTTCTGTAAGGTGCTTCCTTTTCTGTGTTCTCTTCCTCCCAGGCGGGGAGGTCCCTCTGAAATGCTCCTCCATAGTATCTAGACGATTTTGTATGGGAATGAGCATATCCGTTACAGCTTTTTTAACACTGGTCTCCACAGAGGATCCCAGAACCTTCTGAAAACTATTAGCCATTGCCACTTCATCTATGTAACAGTTATCTCCCTCAGCCTCAGACCAAGCCCGATCTGATTGAGGCGAGTACTGTTCTTCCATTATAAAATAAATGCACCTTACTCACTTTTTTTTTCCTTTTTTTTTCTGGGCTTCCTAACGCCTTCTCTCACTGCCCAGTAATGTTATTTCAGTTCAGCTTTGTAATTGTTCTTAAATGCTGAATAGAGAATTTCTTTGCTATATGCGCAGTGAAAATCAGCAAGAAGAAATGGTCGCTCTTGTCTGAGGAAAGATTCCGGCGCTCGAGCTGCAAGAACCGTTATATTATAACGGGCATGCGCGCTCGAGCGCCGGAATGTAGAGGAAAGGACCTGGAGAGCAGGACCTCCCCTGGCGGCCTGCATGCGGTGCAGCGTGGTCCGACTAGGCCGCGCCGGATCCCCAGTACCTCAGAAGCGCAACGACGTTGCAGCGAAGCCGGCGTGAGCCGTCGGTGAATCCGCTGGACGAGCGGAATAAATAACTGATCAGTTGTGACAATGTGAAGCGGTCTCCGAGGTCAGAGGACTGACATCGGAGCCAAACATAAAGGTACAAATTATTATATATATATATATTTTTTTTAAAATGAATATTAAAAGTAAAATTTGTATAAGTTGATAACTATGCAGTAAACATATTATGACATTTTGTAACATTATCTTTTAAATTATAAAATCATGACGTAAGCAGTGCTAAACATGAAGTACTTATCTCTTGCTGTGAGCAGCAAATAAAGAGGAAGTGTCATCATGTTTAGGACTGTTTATGCAGGGGATCTGAACTACTATTGGTGGACTAGGTCATGTGTTGATGGCCTCAAAATGAACTGGAGCCAAGCTCCCTGGGAAATGTAGTTTTCTTCAGAGACTCTTACCTTTTATGTTAAGATATTACGGTTATATTACTGTCACATTGCTATGTTTATTATATATATTTGGTGCAGCTGTTTTCTGCACATTACTCATGGCCCACTCACTTTTGGTGCACAAATATCTTGCTGCTGAGCTCTTTTCTTTATTGTCGAATAAAAGAAAGAGAAGCATAATGGGAGCCTCTGGTCTTGACATAGAATTCTCATTATACATGTGTATTGGAAGATGTGTTATGGTGCTCAGTGCAGCATATTTTCCCCCATGTCAATAGCACATACAGACCCTCAGATATGATAGAAAATTTGAACTTTCACTGGGTTTAGCCAGAGTATCATGGCAGCCAGGTCATGTAATGAGGGAGAATGGGGTTTGGGGGAATGTCATTGCCTCCTTCATTCAATGGAAACACAGCAGAGCAGCAGGTCCGCTAACCTTGCTGCCTCTCACTCTCTAGATTATTCTTGCCTTCCTGTGGCCGCACCACTAACTCCACCCACATTGGGAGGAATAAAGTGCTATGTTCCAGGCCTACTGCCTCGTTCATTCCAAGGAGACACAACAGAGCAGCAGGACTCTTAACCTTGCCGCTGCTCTCTCTAGGGATTTTCCTGCCTTCCAATATTATTCCTGCCTTCTTGTGGTCGCACCTCTAACTCCACTCACTTTGGAAGGAAAATAGGGCTATGCTCCCAGCCTAACACCTCCTACACATTCCCCGTACACACAGTGGAGCAGTATGTCTCCTGACCTTGCTGCCACCAACTCCCAGGATTCTTTCTGCATTCTCACCTTCCAAGATTTGTCCTGCCTTCCCTTCTTCCAGTATTCTTCCCGCCTTCATATAGCTGCACCCCTAACTCCACCCACCTTGGGAGGAGTATAGGGCTCTGCCCCTGTCCGACTGCCTCCTTCTGCCTACCTGACACACAGCAGAGCAG
This sequence comes from Ambystoma mexicanum, assembly GCF_040938575.1. Taxonomy (NCBI): domain Eukaryota; kingdom Metazoa; phylum Chordata; class Amphibia; order Caudata; family Ambystomatidae; genus Ambystoma; species Ambystoma mexicanum. The sequence goes on along the minus strand of NC_090921.1, from coordinate 1,180,588,054 downwards.
TAGGTCCCCAGATCGGAAGCAAGTTGTCAGATATTACTTTGCAACAGAAAGAGATCTTAAATTGCAGCCCTTAAAAATATGGATTAAATATAAAGCAAAAGAATACACATATTGTTAGACCTTCAACAGAGTTACCATGACAGAGGTTGGCAATTTATTGTAGCTTCTACGAGCATTCTAGTTATGAGCTACAGAAATTAGTGGAAAGTCATTGGCACCAAAGTTAAACAAGACACACCGCTCACGGGGTTTGTCAAAGTAACTTAAGTAATTTTCCATAAAATGTTACATCTAACTCAAAAGCATTAACAAATGGGCGCTCTGTTATGGACGAAAAGGACGCAGACCCTTTAAGAGGGAGGGACTGCAAAGGGAAGAGGGGAGTTGGGGGAGGGAAGGGGAGAGGACAAGAAAGAAAAGGTTTAGAACATGTATGAGGAATAATGAAGTAAGATGTGCCCTCAGCTGCCCAGTGTCGTTATTCATGTGTGTGCCACTGAGCCACAACAGCTCTTTCCTTGTTCAACACTATACCTGTGCTCAAACACTTAAAATTCTATACTTGCAAACCAAACAAGCTGAGGCAATAGTCTCTGGAACTGAAAATATCTAAGGAAGACGTACAAAAGCTAACATCGGAGGCTACCAGATGCTGTATAACCTTGTGAGTGAGAGGATGGTTCCTTTTGTTTCAACATCTTACTCTCGAGCTGTATCGGTTTAAAGTTAATCGGGTCAGATATGTATCCTGGACAAATGTCAAGGTGCATTAGATATGTGGGCACACCCTTTCAGACACCAAATAAGCAAAGCAGAAACTGAATTTCTTTTCCTTGAATTGGAGCAGCAGACGTGGCCCCAAACGTCTGCACCAAAACTGCCAATTGCAATTGATTTTTTCACAATGGATCAGCAGAATTGGGTCAAATGTGAACCCTCTCAAATCCTTTACTATTTAAAAAGTGCACCTTTTGCCCGTGCCATTTTGGTATCTGAACTATTAACACAAGGACCCAGTTCAGATTGTCATGATCGCAACCCCTAAGTAAGACAATTGTTTGGCCCACTTTGGCTTGCTGCTAGCAGCTAATCTTGGGGGCAGTCTTGCACTATACTGACCCACAAACATGATATTAGATGTATTTATCTTCAATCAAAGATAGCAGCCAGCTGTACATTATACGTATCCTCTAAGAAGTATTGGAAGCTCCCTTGGTTTACAGGCTAACAAAATAAAAACATAATCTGCATGATCCAATGCACAAATACACCTTCAAGCTATTTTTATCATATCTGTAGCCAATTTGTTTAGCTCACTAGTGAAAAGTTGACCTAAAGATTTAAAAGAAGAGAGTCTAACAAACAACCCTGTCGAAACCCTTGGAATTATGGAAACACAGTGGCTAGATCGCCCAGCTGATCGAAGGGAACAATCGCAGAAAGGATTTCATGTAACGCTAACAGCATAGATAATATTTATTATCACAGGATAATGACCTGCCACCAAGTTATGGCCCGAGGCAAAGCCGAGGGCCATACGTTGGTTGTAAGGGTCATTATTCTCAGAGATAATGCCTCCTCCCGAGGTCTATAAGGCTATTGGCACACAGTGATGGTAGAAATACATGCTTTGGAGTTTTGGCGCTGTAGTAACTATTACTAGTTTAATACCTGGTAAAGTAAGCAGGCTGCATAGTTAATTAATTAAATGTGCATTCATTTTGTAAATATTAAATAACATGGGTGCTCTCACAAATTCAGCTTTTTAATTGAGACAGTTTTGACATGAGTGTGCATTTGGTGTCATGTAATAGTAACGTGTTCTCAATAAGGAAGTGAAAGCATTTCCCCACGTTGTAGCTTTCTATTGTGAGTGTTAAATCGGAAGTTGCAGTAAAAAAAAAAAAATCATGTCACAGCGGAAGTGTCTCGTTCAAAGAAATCTGGCCTGGAAATTGTATTGTTGTTTCCCTGTCTGCCTTTAAAAGTGCCAGGCTATTATGCAAGTCTATGCAAATACGACGAGCACCAGGCAGAATGTTCAGATTGCAGTCAAAATCAGTAGCTATTGACCGCAGTCTAAACACTCGGATTGGCTGAAAGGAAGTCAATAATGATCTACATGTGCTCATAAGGGATAATAATGGCATGGGCAGTGCCTACCAAAACAATGACTGACATAATTTTCAATGACTGCCATGATCAAAAGTTGAGATCAATAAACCCCAGGGAACTAGGGCTTCTATAACCAATGATATACATATATATATATATATATATATATATATATATATATATATATATATATATATATATATATATATATATATAATGTAACCTTAGGTTTAGGGATTGTTCGATAGTTTAACCCATAATGCTCTTCTGTGGGAATTTTATTTGTTCTAACCCAATCAAGGATTGAATTCTAAATCAATCTACCAAAACCACTTTGCAGAGGAGTCAGTTAAGGAGATCAGGCTATATCTCCTACTCTTCTAGGATTCCTACTGCACAAGGTTGGAGCTTATTCAGAATATCTTCTTTTTAAGAAATCTAGTAGGATTATCACCAGCGACCCCAGGAGATGCTCTACAATGGGAGTTAGAGGTGTACAGCCTAGGATGTCAGGCACAGAGTCGCTTCCTACAGTTTTTCCAGAAAAGGGCAGTTCATTTCTGTAATAAATCCAAATATAGGGAATGCCTATCAGGAGAAGGCCTGATCCCCTGTACAAGGGAAGTATCAATGGTACTTGAAGGGGATCGCTCTAATGGAAAAATGGGAGCTAAATGCGATTGAGCTCCTTAGCTCCATGACGAATGAACAACGGAAAATGATGATCAACCAATGCACTGAAAAAGAAGAGTTCAAAAATACCCATCATGAGGCTGATATCCCTAAGATTTTATTTTGAGGCCGGCATTGACGTAGGATCTCCAAACCTTGTGATAAAAATCCAATCTCAAGTTTGCAGGAGGATCATCCTCATGATCAGATTAAACCTTTTTCCAGGTGAGAATTAGAACCACCTGGAGGGGCATGCACAGGCAATGTTATTGTGGGATGGGTAAGGGGATGGGTAAGGACAAGGACAAGTACCTTTGTATTAATTTGTAAATGTTATGCTGACCTGAGAAAAAATGGCTTAAGCCACACTTTCTTAAGAATAATATTACATATTGCGCTGATGCTATTCTTTTCGTTATGCATTCTACTGAAGAGGATTTTATGTATGATATTTATTACATTTGTGAAGGGGGCTTTTGGAAGACGTTCTAGGGCATTCTGAGCCTGTGGTCCTCTGTAACATATTTAGCAAATAGGTCAGGGTGTCATTTTATAAATTGAGTGTTTTATGTATGTGATTTCAACATTTGTAAAGAGATATTTGTAAGATGTTTTAAGGCATTTAGAAGTTGTAATGTTTATAATATAATTAATTAGGTTATAATGTTATGCTATTTTATTATGTTAATGGTGCATGCCGAATAACGTTTGTCTGATTGACCTAGAATCCAGTCAATCCCTCTTCTTAAAAAAGGGAACAATGCCTGCCTTCTACCAGCTAGCCAGGAATAAATGACATTGGGCAATTGAATTGAAAAGTGTAGTGAATACCGTCGCCGGACTGCATGATGGTATTTAAATACATCCAAATAAATAATGCCAGGTTCTGGTGCTTTTCCATATGCTGGTAGAATTTAAAATATAATTCTGTATACTGATGTACTGACATTCGTTGGCAGAAAGGCTGTTGAAACAGTGACGTTTTTTAATTGTGCCATGGAATTATATAGCAAAGAGATGTTTTTCATGCAGTCTGATGGAGATGGATTGAAGCTAGGCATTTCAAGTTTGCATGTCCCAAAATAATGTACTTTCAGATCTGCAGGCAGGTTTTAGACAGGGCATTGGTCCGTTGGATCCTGTTTTAAGGGTATGCCTACTGCGTGGTAAATACATGAGACTTAGAAATCAAAAGCTTTTTTTCGGTGTTCATTGATCTGCAAGCAGCTTTTGATTCAAACGCTAGAATAAGGCGATGGCTGTATTTGCTCCAATTAGGGGTCTCTGTTAACCTTTTAACAGTCATATGTAGTTTGCATGTAGGCACTTATGCACAAGTGCGTACTTTGGTAGGTGAAGCTCTGGCCAAACCTTTACCGTTCACTAAGAATGTCAAACAGGGCTGTGTCCTCGCCCTTACACTCTTCTGCTTATACATTGATCAAATAGCAAAGAGATTGAACAATGTGAAATGGATGAGCCCTTGCATGGAGGGATGAAAAGGCGAATCCTTGTGCAGGCCAATGATACGGTTTTGTTCAGTAAAAAGAGAGTGGGTATTCAGAAGACGCTAAACTTATTTGAACTAATATAAGTAAGGCTGGGCCTTGAAATGAATGTAATAAAAAAAACAAGGTTATGCTTTGGTCAAAGAGGCGTGGGAACCCCTCGCCCCAATTTGCTTAAGGACCGGTGAGCTTGAGAGAGTAGAATTTTATGATTACCTGGGGATTTGTCTTGATGAAAGAGGTCAATGGGGGAAACAAGTTGAAAAGTCTCTACTAAATTATACAAGGCAAGTGGCGGCAGTGCAAGGTTTTATGCACTGTTATGGTGGGAACGCAGTGCCTCAAGCACTGGAAGTTTTGAGGGCTTGTGCTAACTCGTCTGCTCTGTATGGTGCAGGGATTTGGGGCAACTCTGATATTGGTAGTGCGCAGAAGGAAATGGCTATGCTGAAAGAACTCCTCTCTCTCCCAAATGAGTGCACCATCTCAACCTCTAAAATTAGAGCTGGGGTGGATGAGCCTTCAAAGCTAAGTTTTGCCCCTTAATGTATTGTTACAAACTTTGTATCTCACCCGCCCTTGGAACTTATGAAGAAGATGTTTTTATATGTGCTTGGACAAGAAGGAGCTAGATCACTTCCATGGATCAACTTTGTATCTAATGTAAGTGGAAAACAAGTTGTCTGCTTAATTTAGCAATGTTCCAGGAGGGTATCAACAGACAATCCCCAGAGGGAACAGTTGAGCTTAAATTCCCGCAGGATGGAGATGTGAGCACACTTGTGTACAAGATCTTCAGCCTAAGAGGAAACCTTAAATTGAGATAGCCCATCTAGTGTCCTCTCTAGAGTCTGTGGATTCACGTCCATGATATTAGCTGCAGTTAAGTGGCTTGAAAACCTCTGGATAGCACAGTGACTCTTACACAGGAGATTCCCATTTATTAAAATCGCTGCAGATTTAGGTAATTACCAGTGCTCATGGCGATGGCAGTGTTCTGCTCCTTTATCCAGATACATTTAAAAACCAGCATTGGGAAAATCTTCACAGTTGTTCCAGAACAAATTCTGAATACTTGAACCAGCAAAAGTGACCTTTGTGCTACATCCCACACAATACATACAATCCGAAAGTATGTGCATTAGAGGGACCACCTGGCTGAGATTGCCAACAGTACCAAAGTAACAAATCCCTTGAAAGTGTCCTTCTACATGAGTTCTTATTGCCATGAAAGCAGCCTTTGAAGATACATGTGAAATTATGCTTCCTCCATCCTTCCGGCGAATCATAATTCTAAGACTTTTTTTAACAGTATGAAGGGGGATTGTTTTCTTATGTAATTTGATGCCCTGTGGATGTATTGTGGCAGGCTTGGGCCCTAGCAGTAATGGTGTTTCAATGTAGAATAGAGGAAGGATGGATTGCGAGATCCAACCAGCAGGGTGTGAAATCCAGTCCATAAAAGATGTTTCCTTTGGCAATCTAAAAGGACTGGCTCAGTGTGGGTATAAGCATCCGGCATATGCCGCATCAGATAGCCATTAGCGTTCATTTGATGGGGCCCTCAATCAATGTTTGATGTTGACCTAGATGGAGTATTAACAATCTCGAGAGGGAGCTGTTAGATACACATTTCTGTGTAGAACCTGGCCTTTGCTACTCCAAATTGAACAAGTACTATTATTAAATCATGAATCCAGACTCTTTTCCAAAAGGTTTTGATCCTGGATAGTCTCTTCCCTTAAGTAAGTGAAAAGACAAGTAAGTTGTTTCAATTAAATTTCAAATGTCCAGCGTTGAGGATGCAATTCTGAGTCGGAACTTATCAGATCCTTCGCAGGTTCTTTACTTTCATTGTTCAATACAGAACAGAAAGTTGCCTTTGTAATATGACCCCACTTACAGATCTTTTTCACTTTCTTCAGTATATTTGTTTTGTTCGCTGCTGCTCAAACACTGAGAAGGAACATCTAATTTCATGATAAAGGAACAATGCGTTGGCCAGCCTGCTGCTCAAGCCTCCCCATGCCCCCAAGGCGATATAAATTGTTCATGATTTACACCACAAAATACTTCAGAAATTGCCCCTGGAGGTGCCTTATGAGTTGCTTTGGTGATCCCTAGAGACATTGTGTGGGATTAAATATTGTTGTTGTTGTTATTACTAGTGTCAGTCGGGCCACAATCTATGGACAGCCACCAAGGTAAAGGGATGACAAACCTAGCTTCGAGGAAAAAGATTCCAGGAGCTTGTAGAGTTTTGCTCACAGCCTATACGATATTAGACAATGATACGGTGATGTTCGGGATTCCTTAGTAGACAACACTGGTGCACTGGCGGCAGGTACATGTACATTATTAACATTATCATTTGCCTCCAGATAAAGGATAGGATCTAAAATCCCACTTTCTTTTTCAATTTCCGTTTCTGTGAGACTCCTTAGCTTGGATGGACTCCGAAAAAAATTCACCAATACGCCACAAACCATTAAGGTCTGGCCATTAGATCTCTTTGTACTGCTAAGTCTCTCACAATGACGCACATATTATTATTATTATTTATTTATTTGTTTATAGTTTATATAAACCTTTACAAAATAGAACATCAATACAAAAAAGGAAACTACATTTCAGAATCAAATAAAAAACATATCGTACATTTGATACATATTTGAAACAAACAGACATTATAAACACCTTCAGATAAAATGTCACAATTTAAGATCACAAGATAAAAACAAACAAATAACAATTAGCTCATGAAAACCATAATAATTACGAAGCGGATCAGAAACAATTCATATAAAGTCGGTCCTGTAAACCTTAAAAGAATTCTTAAAATTCCCAAAATATGTCAGTTTGTTTAAACCGATATTTCTTATTTATATATAAGGTTTGAACATAAGATGAAAATTCATTATAATAATTTAAGAGAAATCACAGAAATTTTTTAAAAACGCCAAAATTCTCAATTTTAAGACAATCGATGTGTTATGTCTGATTTGATACCATAAAGATTCTGTATCAACTGCATGAAGATACATAACAAATTGTTCGAAATATAAAATTCTTTGTTTTAAAAGAGCTGGACATTGTAGTAGTAGGTGCTTCAAAGTTTCTTCGGTCCTTTCTACCTTACAGTATTTACACCACATCCATTCGCCGTTCAATAGGTTCCATCTTTTTAAAATATAATTTGTTTTTAAGATATCAAAACGGAACCTCATAAACGAGTTTCTAAAATTCCGAGAAGGGTATTTCACTAAATAATTCTCAAGAACGGGATAAAATTTCCAAAAAGAGTGTATCTGATTAAGGGTTTTAGATTGCCGGACCGAGTCCAAAGTCTTTTGCCAATCATTACTTTGAAGTATAAGTTTCACTTTTTGCGGTTTATTTATCAACATCTCTATAGTTACTCCTATATTCAATATTGACTCATCAATTACAGATTTTAAATTTACACAAAAAGGGTTAGATCGATCTTTTGCTGCAATCGTATATAGAGATGAGGTATCATTCATCAAACATTTCCTCCATAACAACATTTTTCTCCATATAATAATTGAATGTAAGGATTGCAGACCAAATTCATATCTTATCGCGTGAATGGGAACGCCTTTAGGGATGAAAAATAACACACCTTTCCACATATCTCTTTCAATTTTTTTCATGAAATCAGAGCTTTCAAGTTCGTAAAATTCTAAACCATATGTAAGTTTAGGGATGCCCGAAAAAGTATAAAAGCGTTTCAATGGTGTTGCAGTGAATCTGCCATATTTGGCGTCAATTTTCGACATCTGACGCTTTAGTATTTCTGCTTTAACTTCTAACTGTTTTTTGATTATTGGCATCATACTATTTGCTATAAAATGGTATTCTAGATATTTCAGAACCGGTTGACTTTTTAATTGTTTCCCCTCACAGCATCATGTTGAGGAAGATTGTTTTTTATTAGGTTTTCCCATTCTTATAATAATAGTTTTCTCTGCGTTCATTTTTAGGTGTAAGCCAGCAGTAAATAACACAAAAGCATTGATCAATTTTTGCAGACCGATTTTAGTCCGATCTAGTAATAAAAAATCATCAGCATATGCTACCCACTCTATTGCCGTTTCACCTAGTTTTGGTGGAACCAAACCTTTACCCGATATTGCTTTGGCAGCCTTAGAGACATATAAAATAAATAAAATGGCGGCTAACTTACAGCCTTGTCTCAGCCCATTAGGTATAGGTATTTTGGAAGAGAGGCGCCCTGCAGAGTTGAGTCTTACCTTGATCTTGGTGTTAGTGTATAACTCAATAATCATATCTAATAAATGTTTAGGAATTGAAAGATCTATAAGGATTGACCATAAAATATGCCTGTCAACAAGATCGAACGCTTTAGAAAGGTCCATTGAGGCCACAAATATTACGTAGCTCGAGTTCTTAGCCGTTTTTGATTGGAGGCTTTTTAAAATCAGGCCTCCACAGTCCGTACCTACATTCTTTCTAAATCCTATTTGTTTAGCATCCAATATGTTGTTACTAGTAGCCCAAGCATCTAGTTCTTCCAAAACAATGGATGTAAAAATGTTATATTCAAGATCAGCGATTGCTATTGGTCTGTAGCTTCCAGGGGCATATCTAGGACCATGTTTAAAAATAGGAATCAATATCGCCAATCTCCATGAGTTCGGTATTTGATTAGTTACAAGAATATTGTTAAACAACACATGCAAGATGTCGCCCCATAACAGTGGATTTATTTTTAATATTTGGTTAGATAAGTTGTTAGGACCCGGTGCTGCCGATTTGTTTGATTTAATAATAATTTTAGTAATATTTTTCGAAGATATATCCAGTGTCCACGTGGATTTTATTGTACGAGCTTTTCTGACATCATAATTGACATCGCCATACATTTTTACAAAGTGGGATTTCCAATTTCGTTCGCTGATCGAAGTCAGTAATATATCTTTTTGCAAGAACCGGGTCCCATTAATTATCTGCCAAAAGGTAGAAATGTCTTTTCCTTTTATAGCCGCTAACATATTTTCTCCATCCGTTTGGTCTCTTGCTACTCTATTAGCTATTAGCCAGTTCTTGTAATGCTGTTTGTGGTTCTTAAAATTTTCTCTCTTTCACTTCCAATTTCTGTTGTTTTTATAATATCTCGTATGTCTCGTCTTAGCTGTTTTTTATGTGTTAGAATATCAAGGTTAAAGGAATGTGCGTGGTTAGAGGAAGTCTTTATCAATTTCTTCTTACCACATGCCAAGATTTCCACATTACTAATATAGTTTGAGAAGGAGGCTGGTGTATAATAATGTTGACATTCTTCGTAAGACATATTCTTTTGATGTTTTAGTAGTACAGATGTTAGTGTTAGTATATGACCAAAGTATCCGAGAACCATTTGCATTAACAATCAAGCCAGGATTATAAAATACATCATCATCCGGTTTATTGGTGTGCATTATGTAAGTCGAAAAGAGATTATGATCGCTGGTTATCATTACTTCTACCTTTAAATTAGATATGTATGCATCCAAACCATTGGAGACAAAAAAATTATTTACTATTGAACTATGCCCTCTCGCATTCCAGGTTTGAGTGTGGTTTGGTAGTAGCACTAGTCCCATGACCTCAGCAAAGTTCATCCAAATAGCCCCCCTCAGTTTTGCATTATCATTCCAAATTTTAGGTTGCTTAGAAGCCACATCTATAGTACACATCAGTGAATCAATTTTGTTGTTATCAATATTGCAATCTGCATTTAAGTCACCAGCCATCATAATCAATCCATTGACTTTCACTTCACGCCATGCATCAATTTTGGCAGTAACCTCTGATAGTTCTTTAGTTAGCTGAGACACACCAAATGTCAGCGGATTCCAATATATGTTTATAATACACATATCGAACAGACTGCTTCCTACTTTGATTGTACAAGTTACTGCAAGAAAAAATTTCAAGTTCAACCATGTCTCGACATTTCTAGCTTCAACCGTGTGTTTACAAGCAGTCACCAAACCTCCCATGGGCCTCCCTTTCGATCCTTTATTGGCATTTAATTGCCAGATGTCATAATCTTCCCAGGTACAATCTGATGTTGCCCATGTTTCTTGCAACAAAATCAACTCAAAGGATGATAACAAGTCTGTAACCACAGTATTGCTTAATAGATGAGCGTGTCCTCTAGAATTCAAAGAGGCAATCGAGGTTTTGTTAAGAGTGCTAAAGCGGTACAGCCAACGCCTGCAATGATGAAATAGCATCTTTAAGAGCCAAAGTCAAACCTCTCCACTCTTGTTTTTCAGTACCAAAACCTTCAGTATTATTTATATGTGTTTTGGTATATTCATTACTAGAATTCCTCCCTGCATAATTTGGTATTTTTGGAATATCTTGTTTGGACTCTGAGTATGGATAAATGTCGAATCCTTTGCATTGCAGCATCTCAGCTTCTTTCAGCAAAGTGTCTCTAACCAGTGGAGACGGAATTACTAGACAAACATAATCTAATCTTTGTTTATGAAGAAAATCTATCAGCACTATATCGTGCGAAGAGACCAATGTCAGCGAAGGAATCGTGGAGAATAGAGAAAGAATGTATGGACGATTTAATGAAATATGTTTGCCTTCGGGAAACAGTGTTGTCATTATTAGGCTAGGCATCTCCCTTAAGGCAGGATTTTGTAACTCGTATCTGTTGTTAGCCCAGCCTGCATTTTCGTGTTCCTTTTGTGTTTGCCTTCCTGATTCATAATTTGTTTTATTTCCAAAGGAAAGGTGTTTATTATTGTTAAGTTGATCGTCTAGTATCTTTTTGACAATCATTGCGATTTCATCTTGTTTGACTACACGTTCATTCTCCACACACTCGCCAATTCCAATAATATCCTGTCCCACTTTATGGGGGAGGGTGATAAGACCATGTCCAACATTAGTAGTCTGGTCGCAAGACTGACCTTCAATTGTCTCCACATCATCTATATGTCTTTCAGATGAAGGCGGGCAGTCTATGCTACCCAGGTCATCAGACATATTACTAAAATTGTTCTCTTTAAAAACCACTTGCTCAACTTCTTCTTGAAGAGTATTAGCAGCTAGGTGAGGTTGTTTTAATTGCAAGGTGGCGACATTGGCCACTTGATGATTTTGCCAGAGTGGGCTTGGTGTTAGGATTGTGTACGTTGTTTGGTTTGGACATCATTTCTCCCGATTTCTTTTTGTTTTCGTTACATATACCTGCTGCATTAGCTTTAAATATTTCAAATATGTCAACTAGACCGGTTTTTAACGATGATAGTTGTGAGGCAATTTCTACTATCTCTAATTTGTTTTTTAACGTTTCTGAGATTGTTTTTTCACTATACTCATTTTGAGTTGTCGTTTCAACTAATTCTATGTCAGTTCCCGTTCCTGACATTTCATTTGCTCTATAGTTGTCCTTCTCGTTAAGTATCTCAATAGTACCAACCGAGTCTTGTCTTTCTTCATCTATTATGTTTTTAAAGTTCACATCTCTTAAATATTTCTGCGATGTTTTACTTAGATTTTTCTTTTGATTTATAATTTTAAGTTGTGCTTGTTGTTTTTTCTTCTCTTTTTTTGATAATTTTAACTTAGGTATTATATCTAGAGGGTGTGAGATAGCTACATTACTCAAGTTGTCATCTAGAGTAGTTTTCACCATTGTTTCTGGTTTGGCAACACTAGCCTCGTTCTGTGAGTCTTCTATGGTAATAGCCTCAACAACAAGAGCCTTTCCTGTGTCAACCGTTTGAAATTTTTCGGTAATTACGTATCCAGGCTTAACAATATTATTCTTGTTTAGAACTGGTAATATTTTACTAGTGTTCTTGTGAAGTAGCTCATTAAGGCTTGCAGGTACCTGACTTATGGAAGTATTTATTTGATTCAAAATATCAGTGTGTTTTCTTAGTTCATTCAATAGTAATCTATTGAATATTCCTAGCAAGGTGCATACATCAGTATTATTGGAGTTATCCAACGCGAACCCTTCAGCAACAATTTCTTCCCCTTTATCAATGCAATCTACATTTTCTTCGCATTGAAATATCTCTACGTTTGCAGTTTTAAAGATGGTAGGAGTGTCATCCAAAGATTGATTTACTAGTTCGGATTCATTCTGGGTTGTGGCTAGTTTGCCCCAGAAAGACTTCAAAGTATCCTTCTGAGGGTGAATTACAGCCTCTTCGGCAAATAAAGATTGCGACGATTCGTTACCTTGCACAATATTATTTTCCAGGTCGTCGTTTAGCTTGAGCTGATTTGAGCATGCCTGTGCGCACAGCAGTAACTCATCCTCATCCTCACAAGGAGGGGGTAGGGGGAGGGCTGCAGCACGCGCAAGGCTAGCCCGCCGAGTTGAGACTGCATTAAAAAATTCAGCTTGCGGACCTTTCAACATACTACTAGGTTTCATTTTTTTGCCTTTCATTTTAAGCCACAAGCCACCAGAATGTCAAATGTCTCCAACAGAAATCTTACCTCTGTGTACTTTTAGTTTGTTCAATTACCCAAAAGAAGACTCTAACAAGGAATTAGTGTCAGGGCTACTCAAGCTATAGGTTATCCGTACCTCGCACGGTGCACTGTTCACAGTTAACAGTAAACAGTGCTTGCTGGTGCTTCCGTGGTGCGCGCGCTGGTGCGCTGCACTATGGGTAGATGTAGGGATCGGGCGGGGACACTCAGGGGCAGGACCAAGTGACGCTTACTGTGGATAGAGAAACAATAATTTAGACGAAGCTAAAGTAGTTCATAGTAAACATCAAGACAGTACATAAGAGTCTGTGATGTTAGAGTCTGTGATGCTATTTTCCGTGAGAAAAAAAAAAAGAGAAACAGCGAGCAATCACCTCCAGGCAGCTTGTGTGTTGCAGCCAAAGACTTCCTCCTGCTCACAGTGCAGATCGCGGGCTTGCCGCAGCATACGAGGAGGGCTCATATGGGCTCAAACAGCTTCAGCAAAGTATTCAGAGACTACCGCCAGTAAACAGTGCTTGCTGGTGCTTCCGTGGTGCGCACGCTGGTGCGCTGCACTATGGGTAGATGTAGGGATCGGGCGGGGACACTCAGGGGCGGGACCAAGTGACGCTTACTCCAGGCAGCTTGTGTGTTGCAGCCAAAGACTTCCTCCTGCTCACAGTGCAGATCGCGGGCTTGCCGCAGCATACGAGGAGGGCTCATACGGGCTCAAACAGCTTCAGCAAAGTATTCAGAGACTACCGCCAGTAAAAAGTGCTTGCTGGTGCTTCCGTGGCGACGCACATATGATTCTCACTGAAGCTCAGTGATTTCAACATTTCCAGTTAGAAATTGCTCATGTTGATCGGCAAAATGCACATGAGAGTCTGGAAATAAACACTTGCCACAGAGTATAGCTCTAGCAGCTGTGTCAAGCCCTGTCCTTTGGACAGTAGGAGCTGTAGAGGCTATGAAAACAAACTGCAAGTGAGAGCAGAGATATTGGATGGGCTTGTCTCAAAAGGTATACTGCCTGTGGACAATGCCTTATCACTTCGGCTTTGAAGAGACCAATGAAGTAAGAGTTGAAAGAGAGTAGAGGCGGCAAGGGCAGCAGTCGGATCAGTAAGGGCCTTTGGGATTTTCGATATCTTTGAGGCCATAACAGAACAGCCTGATACAAATTTCTGGAATCCCATCCCCCTTCATTTGAGCCTAGTTAGACTTGAAAGCCTTGCTGGGCTTTTGTATTGATGTAAAGGTGACTACAACAAAACAGCATGCAAGGCCCATTCAAATTAGCAGCAAACTTCATGCTGGCTGGTAGCACAACCCAAATATCAGTGAGTAGAGAGTGACCGATACTGTGCAGTCCTTCAATTTACTCAAACAAAACCAAGCTCTCACTACCAATTAATTGCTAGTGTGCCATACATCAACAACAGCAGCAATGATAAATATAAATGAAAGAAATATATAGAATGAAAAGTGTCGAGCACAAGAACAGAGTGCAGAAGAGGACACATGCAACTCATGGTTATAATGTTTCCACGGTTAAAACTCTGGCTGTCTCTGAGGCCATATTTGGTCCTCCATGGTCCATTGTGGCCACAGGGGAGGACAGGCAGAGGCGGTGTAACCCAGCAGTGCCACTTGAACAAACTTGCACCCTCCGTCGGTCGACCACTCATCTGCGTCCTCAAGCCCTCGCTCAGAAGCTGCCAGAATAAGATTTGGTTGCTCTTACTCAAGCCGCCCCTCCACATAATGTAACAAAAGTGTCCAATTGAGCTGATGGTAAGTAACTTGTCAGTATCGATTGATGTCCTATAAATATTTTGCAGGATACAGAAGGCTGTAAGGTAAAATAACTGGCATTGCTGTGACTTATAAGTGTCTATAAATGTGTATTAGACAAAAAAGAAAGAAATGGGGCAGATTAGTGAAAATGAGTTTGTGAAAACTTAACGTCAATCACTCAAAGATGTGCTTGAAGGACCTGAGGGGAAGGGGAAAGTAGGATTGTGTGTAATTTATTATAACTTTATAAGGCATCATTTTAGGCTATGCTCAGACTCTTGCTGCAGTACCCACTGCTCATGGCCTGCAGCAATGCCCTGCTGTTAGTGTTTATTTATTTATTTATTCATTTATTTATTACATTTGTTAAACGGCCAAACCCTCGGGTATCACGGCGTTGTTGCAGACATTTTACAAAAGAATTCCAATACATACATATACAGCAATGGTAAAGAAAATTACTAAGATTACTACATTACATTATCACTTACGCTATATATAGGTTCTGATAGTTGTCTGCCCTGGTAAGGCAACTATCTAGGCCTAAGGAGGGTGGATATATTTGATTGTGTATGGATGAAGTATTGGTTGAATAACTAGGTTTTTAGTAGTTTTTTGAAACATTGGAAGGAGTATGCCCAGTCATAGTATTTGATATCAACGTTGTTGGTTGAAATCCTGATCTGTCTACAACAGGACTATAGACCTCAAAAATGTGTCCATCACATCCCATTGTTGATCTCCGACAGATGGTTTTGCCCAATGCCTCCCATTTTCAGAACAGGGCACGTAGTTGAAACCACACAGGCTCGCTCAGCATACAATTGTTGAAACGTGTGAAAATTGGCATCATTATGTTGAGTAGTAATAATACCTATTGGTACCCGGCGAGAGTCAAGCAGAATGCAACAAGCATCCTGATTGGCTCTCGCTGGGTCCTTACCCGGCCGAGAATCCTTCGGGATGTCCTCGGTGGGAGACGTGGCAGCCCCTCAGCCAAAGAGGAGGCTGGAAGCAGGGCTATCCTGCCCCCTGCCGGGGACTCAGGTAAGGCTTTTTTTTTTAACTCCCATTCCTCCCTCCTCCCCACTACTCCCACTTACCTGCTTGTTCCTGCTTCCCCGGCGAGGGACGAGGGAAGCCTTCAGCCGTGTGGAGACTCAGAGCGGGGCCATCCCCGCTCCACGCCAGGTACGTTTTTTTTTTGTTTTTCTTTTTTTCCTTCCCTCCCAACCCCACTTACCTTCTGCTTCTTTTTTTTCTTTCGGGAGCGGACACGCTGGGAACACTTGTTTCGGACTCCGTTTTCCCTTTCCATGGCGGCGGCCATTTTCTCGGTCGTTTTTTTTTTTTTTTTTTTTTCTGTCCCGAAACGCTGCAGCGTTTCGGGACAGGAAAAAAAGCTTTTAATGCTTTTATGTGCTAGCCATATTCTTTAGCACATCATTCATATGCCCCCCCAGTGGGAGATGGAAATTCCAAGCACACTAAAGAAAAGGAGAAAGTGCTGAATCCTAACCAGTGGACCATCAGGGAGAAAAGACAATGAACAAAAGAGTCACTTCTAAAAGCAAATTGTATGTTTTCGAATGAAGTGGCAACACTGCAGCCTGAGTTCATTTTGTGCGTCAGCCTTTATCTGTGCGGGATGCAAGCAATGCGCACACTGCTGTTGCCATGTCTGTAGCCATAGAGTGTGCACAAGTGGACATTAAGCATTGTTTCTGTCTAATGATTCCCCTTCCATTGATCTTGTTTCAATTACTGGCAAGTCATTCACACCTATAAAATGCAACAACATTGCAAAAATAGGACCTAAACTCCTCCTACCTTGATCTGTCTTGGGTATTCTTTACTGACCACAACCTCAGTGCCGTAAACTGTAAGACCCACCAGCCTGGTGAATGAGACTGCTTTATTGCTCCGCTTCTCATTCTGCACGTAGACTTCAAATTCCACTAGTCCAGTATACAACTGACAAAGGCCAGAAAACAGGTATGTGCAGGTGCCCATAAAGTTATATTTAAGACCATCGAAGGTGATGTAGTGTGGGTCGCCAGCGGCAGTGCAGGTGCTGAAGCGGAAGGGATAGCAGCCGAGAATTCCGTTCCTCACACCACATAATTCCTCCTTCCTGCATTGACTTTTTTTACATTCAACGATTCTGCTTAGTGGGTTACAGAAGCACTGCCTCTGGCAGTTGTCCAGCCAGAACTTTGCATTGGGGGCATAGATGCGCCCCTCGGAGATGCATCCGCAGTGGCTTCTAGGGATGCACATTCCGTCATTCAGTACAAAGCCGTCATTGCACTCACAAGTCTCCACACATAGGTTGTTACAGTAGGCTGTCGGGGACGTCGGGATGCAGGTCTCTGGACAGGCAGAGCCACAACTATTAAAGATGCTGTTTGGTGGACAATCCGGGGCTGGAATGGAAAAAGGAAAGCATTAGGGACAACCGCAATGATTCTTCAAAATCTCTCAAAAACAAAAACAAAAAATGTCCATCTACTTCCAGTATATCATACTGAACCTGACCTCCCTCCCACTCTACCCCAATTAGTATGTCATTTGCGATGGATTCTCATGAAAAGCATTTGAACAGAAATCCTTTGCGGAAAGTTCATCACAGTCATCGCCAGTGCACTCAGATGCCCAAGCACCCTTATACAGAGGTCTCACACAATGAGCAAGACATATGAAAAAGTTATGGCCGTGAGTATTTTCAGTAGGGATGGCCAGTTTTCAACATTAAAACATTTATATTAATAATATAAAGCCAGTGTCACCAACGATGAACAACTCTCAAAGAACCTCTTGCCTTCATAATACTACTGCGATTCCCTCTCAAGCAGATGACTGTACCAGCAAACTCTTGCATCAGTACATTGATAAATATTAGCCACTGTGAATGCATAGAAAGGACTATGCATGCCTTCCCAACATTGTGTCACTTTGCCGTTATCCCCTCAGTTTGTTTCTCTTCTGTAACAGTGCCTGACATACTTCAGCAGATGAGTGCATTGTCAACTTGTAAACTCCCATTGCTTCATTGTAGAAATTCTGTAATGCACTATTCACTGACTGTTGGAACACCGTAGAGGCAAATGATGTTGTTCCATTAGTCCTTCATCTGCCATCAGGTTCTTTCTAAGTCCCCCGTCCACCCACTTATATGGAATGGAGCTCTCTGGCACTTTGCTTGCAGAATCTTCAGGTTTTCTAAGATCAGAGCATGGATCCTCCCGATACCCTTGTTCAGGCAACTTCAGGCCTCACATGGATTTTTTTGATGACCTTTAGAACACATTTCTTCATGTTCAAGGTCACTCGCAAGGTTTGTGCCCAACCTACACCACCATGGAGTTTCTGAGTGGTCATCTCCTAACGACTTGAGGTAGTACCGAATTCTAATGATAAAGCTTAAGGCGTGAGTGGGGAATCCGCCTTTATCTGCAGGCAGGTGCAACTTGAATACACTGAGTAGACATACCTTTTCCCCTTGCCTTAGAAGTTTCTATTTTTAGCATAAGCAGTCTACTGCAGTTTATGGTGGGTAATCCGGAGGGGGGTTGCCCTCACATGCATAACCTGAACGTGCTACCTTTAAGCTGAAACTATTGTTATTCAAATAAGAGCTTTAACATAAGAGCTTCAAATGGGGGCTTTGAATGAGGGTATGTAATGCTTTTCAGTGCCAATGTTATATGAGGATGGATGTGTGTTGTTTGGCTATGTGTCCACCAATTTAACGTCCATCTCTAAGTCAAATCTATATGAATTTCCTCCCATTCCCACCCATCTCCCCCAAAACCACAGCCCTGTTTCACCCTTTACCTGCATTTGTGTTGTGTGCTGGATTTTTCAGCCATTTTTGCTTCCAAAATGTCAATAAAACTTATTTTGAATTGATTGATGCTTTAAAAAATATTTATTGCAGCTTTTAAGTTATGTTACATATTTCAATGTATCTTGTACTAAAAATAAACAAGTTACTGTTATAGTCACATTTTTTCTAAAATGTCTATGTACTGATTTGTGGGGGTTGGTAAAGTGTGCAGTATGTTAGTGATGTCACTGTGATTTCATTGGGTCTGCAGTATGTGATTTATTCGGAAGGTAGCCATTTTCTTTCACATGCAAACAACGTCAGTTAACATATTGAGGGTGCACGTGAAATGAATGACGTTCAGAATGGTTGTGAGAGTGTCACTGCCAAGTTAAGTGACCTTCTTTCTGCATCGAGCTGCAAAAAAAGAGTACGTTCTCTGTTGCTTTGCCTTTCCAAATCATACAGCCAGTCCAATGCACTTTAAAGGCCAGTTTTTTTGTGCCAGCACTTTAACATTCAAGTGAGAACATGAGAATCAGGGAGCGTGCCCACGTGGCGACTATCCACGACCTCAAGGCTCAGGGCGTCGCTCAGAATAGCTCTAGCATGCTTGGAGTAACCCTATCCGCTCTGCCTCCCCCTCCTTTTTTTCACACGTAATAAACCCCCTGGAATAAAACCCTTTACTTTTGGGCTCACTCTCATGTTCTCTTTCTCCAGCACCAACACATAAGCTACTTCCTTCCCCCTTGGGATTTTCTTCTCACCCTTTTTGCCTGGCTCTTCCTTATTTCACCTCTCTATTATTTTTCCATATTTTCCGAGGCTGGGTCTGGAGGTGAGCAATGCAATCTGCAAGCAAGGTCCTCAGCCTCTTCCTCCGCGTCCTGATGGGCACAGAACTCACCAAAGCAGGTCTGCCGGCAGCAACCCGCAGGCGTGCGTCAATGGCCCCCACTTGGCGGGATGGGGGAATGGGGTTATATGCCTCCTCTAAACACTGCATGTGACACTGACTGATAGGGTGGGCGGGATAGCTCAGCAGCTTTTCCTCTGGGCGCCGAATGCGGGAGAAGTGATTGCACTGAGGCAATGCTTCTAGGCACAGCATGAGGGAGACGAGATGGAGGCAGGGGAGGGATTATTTAGCGCTGGGGGTCATGCTTCTAGCCACGGGAGAAGGAGAGTGGTGGAGTGAGTGGGGATGCACATAGCGCTGAGCTGCAGCGATGTATGCAAGTGGGGAGTGTACGTAGCACAGTGAGCTGAATTTAGGAGCTGCAGGAGACAGTGTGATTGGGGTGACTGGGGGTCATATAGCATCGGGATGCTATCGCAGGGTGTTTACGGTCTATTGGGCGTTTGGGCAAGTGAGGTTGTAGTTAATGCTCGGGCCCTGTCTTAAGCAACAGCAAGGGAAGGGGTAGGAAGGAGGTGTTTGTGCTGCTTGGCCAGTCCTCACCTCACCTCCTTCGCGGTTACCCCCTTTTACACAGCATTCTTTTACACTGGTCTGCGGAGCTCTGCTGCCCCATCAGCTCAGCTTCCACTTCATAATTGCTGGTAATGTATACAATTAAAACATGAAAGGGTGGGTCAGAAAGAGCCTGGGTCAATATAAATCAGGGAAGCAACACAATATATGTGTCGGCCTCCAAGCCCTCCAACAGAACTATTCCCTCCCTGAAAAAGTGGAACGTTTGCCCTGCACCTGGAGCTATCTAGGTGCGCTGCTTGATGTTTGATGACTGCGTGTACATAAGGACAGCAATGGTTGCTTATTATTATTATTACTACATCATAGCTGCGCAGTTATGTCGCTGCTGTGGCATTGAAAGCTGAGAAATTAGCAGTAAAGTGGCAGAGTGCTAGGACTTGAAGAGAAGTTTTAGAACCGAATATAAGCGGGTGATGGGACACAGCGTTAGAGGGTGAAGGGACACAGCATTAGAGGGTGAAGAGACACAGCATTAGAGGGTGAAGGGACACAGCGTTAGAGGGTGAAGAGACACAGCGTTAGAGGGTGAAGGGACACAGCGTTAGAGGGTGAAGAGACACAGCGTTAGAGGGTGAAGGGGGTGAAGAGACACAGCGTTAGAGGGTGAAGGGACACTGCGTTAGAGGGTGAAGAGACACAGCGTTACAGGGTGAAGGGACACAGCGTTAGAGGGTGAAGAGACACCGCGTTAGAGGGTGAAGAGACATAGCGTTAGAGGGTGAAGGGACACAACGTTAGAGGGTGAAGAGACACAGTGTTAGAGGGTGAAGAGACACAGCGTTAGAGGGTGAAGAGACACAGCTTTAGAGGGTGAAGGGACACAGTGTTAGAGGGTGAAGAGACACAGCTTTAAAGTGCAGGTGAGGGAGTGGGTACATGAGAAGGACATATAGGGGCAGATGTGGGACATTGTATGGGATTAGGTCAAAGCAGGGATTTTTTTATTACAGGTCAGTTATCAACACAGAAGGTTGGCTGCCCCAGGCTGAGCTTTGGGTGCCTCATTAGTGTTTATTGAGGCTGCATCGTGAGGCCAGGGAAATGCAGAAGAATGAACGCAGGAAGCACAGTTCTAGTGGGGAAATAGGCACACATATTTCTTGGAGAGTTTAACAGGGACTTTTGTAAGGCAGCATATGAGAAAGTAGGGTACTGTTCACTGAAAGGAGGAAAATAGAAAAAGCAGGTCACCACCTGGCATCTCTCTCGATAGATTTGCTGTGCATCCTCGTTAGAGGAGTGAACGCGCCTACATTGGCTGAGGTGAAGTTGACAGTTGAGTAACGCGTCATTGCTCTTGTAAGATGATTTTCCCCTGATGGACCCATAAGAAAACCCTCGCCAGATTACACGCATGGGTCATTCTTTTATCATGCTTGTGATGAGTAAAGCCTCCGGTCAGTTGTATTTCATTATAGTTTATTTGTTTTAAAGGCATGGTCCAGTAAAAATGTTTATTCTCCCTACGGGTCTGCCATGTTTTTTTAAGTCTAAGTGGCTCGATTTTAGAAAACTTTCCTATGGACCTTACCCGAGTTTTAGTCCATTAAACGCACGCGAAAACAGGCACCAGGGAGCCGCCATTTTGTGATAATCCTATCACTTGCCGCATCGCCCTGGCTGACCTGCTTCTGTGGCACTAAATCAATTCCCCCGCCCCTGAGCCTGTCATCAGCAGACTCGTACTGCCCATTTCCCAACGCCAAAGCACATCTTGTGTTAACATTTGCTGCGCTTCTGCTAATGACATGTCGCTATGGAAATGGCAGGACACCTCTTTCCTCAATAAGTATAAACAGACTGTTTCACAACACACAGCAGCAGATTTTCGATTCCATTCCTCTCTCTGTGTTACTTAGAGTATTTTGTGACTCGTTTCTGTGCTCTGGTCAGCTACCTTTGCGCTTGTAGCTCGTGTGAACACCTGTACCATCTCAGTAAATTATTTTACTTTGTTTCACACAATGGCTACAATAATGCCCTACATGTACGAGCCTTATTATACCGAGGAGGAACTACTGGAAAGGGAAGCACGTGAAAATGATGGGGATTCGGACGGCAGTTGGGAGGACGATTCAACAGATGAAGAGCCTGGGCCTAGTCGCATGGACGGCGTCTCCATCTGGTCCACATGCAATCGGTGCGAGCTAATACCAACCGAGGAGGAGAACTGCTGCTGCCGAGAAAACTCGGGATGCCTGGCCTACATTTCGGAAGCCGAGTCATGACCGCAATGCGTCACCGAGCTGCCAGACTTCAGGGCAGCCTGCCTCATACGGGCCATGTTGAGAATAATGATGGTGCTTATGCACGAACATCGCGCAACTGTTCGTCCTCGTAATCCGAGTAACGAGTAAGTATACTCTGCTTGTCATGCCACTCCTATTTCATGTTCTTCTACTATATCCAAAATTACATCTACATATCATTGTAACGCATGTAAGTCGTTCAATAGTGTGCATTGTCTGGATAGCATTTGTCCGTGCAGAATGCCATTAGTTACAAGAATTGTCATTGACAACAAACATTTATTAAACTTATCTTGGTCATTTAAAAACAGTTTGTTTCATTCCTTTTCAAAGGTGGTACAGGCTCG
Source organism: Ambystoma mexicanum (assembly GCF_040938575.1). Classification (NCBI taxonomy): domain Eukaryota; kingdom Metazoa; phylum Chordata; class Amphibia; order Caudata; family Ambystomatidae; genus Ambystoma; species Ambystoma mexicanum. Next base: position 1,180,565,552 of record NC_090921.1, on the reverse strand, counting down.
TGGCCTATCGTTCCCTTACATGGTGGCTCCACGGGAGGCTTGGACACCGCGTTCGAAGAGTGATACCCGCCTGTGCTGTTCGTGCCATTAGAGAAACGTTCCCGAGTGACAGCAGTCAGTACAGGGGATTTTCTCTTGCTGTGCTGCAACCTGACATGTATAATCTTTAAAGTCTTGTATTTTTGTGTCATGAAAATAAGATACCACATAAAACACCACATATATTTTAACAACCTTTGTTTCGATTTTTTAAATGAATCAAGTGTGTCTCCATTCAAGGATGGACGTCAGACATCTGTGCTCCGAATGGATGAAGGACTGTTCGCTGTGAAGCAGGGTGGTCGCTAGCTATCTAAGCTAACATAACATATTCTCGATAATGCATGCACTAAATAACACTTGTTCAAAGTCTTTCAGTAGGTTATGTCTCTATAAAAGTCACACATATATCTGTACTAACAATTACCATTGGATTATACAGGCCTTAGGGTCTTGACCACTATAATACACAGGTTGAAGTGTGGGTCTGTGCTCACGAGAATCTCCGGTATGTGGCATTTGTTATTGATAAGCAACGATATACTATCAAAGGCGGTTCGCGCCAGTGGATGAGCGCTGGCATGGGGGGCTGTCAGGGGCGCGAAAGGCCAAGGTGCCAAACTGCATGTACACTTCAAAAGGTATCCCACGCCAAGGGGCCATTGCTCACATGGCCTCCTCAGACCCCGTGTCTCAAGCCAGGCCTCCCCTTGAAGCAGGCCGCCCCCCTGCAATCCACATAAGTGTGTCTCCATTCAGCAGTCTTCCTGTGCCTTATCTGCACGCCCCAGGCCCATCCATCCCACCCCCTCTATCAAAGGCGGTTCACACCGGGGATGCGCTGTCAGGGGCGCGAAAGGCCAAGGTGCCAAACGACATGTACACTTCAAAAGGTATCCCACGCCAAGGGGCCATTGCTCAGATGGCCTCCTCAGACCCTGTGTCTCCAGCCAGGCCTCCCCTTGAAGCAGGCCGCCCCCCTGCAAGCCACATAAGTGTGTCTCCATTCAGCAGTCTTCCTGTGCCTTATCTGCACGCCCCAGGCTCATCCATCCCACCCCCTCTATCAAAGGCGGTTCGCACCCGGGGATGCGCGCTATCAGGGACGCGAAAGGCCAAGGTGCCAAACTACATGTACACTTCAAAAGGTATCCCACGCCAAGGGGCCATTGCTCACATGGCCTCCTCAGACCCCGTGTCTCCAGCCAGGCCTCCCCTTGAAACAGGCCACCCCCCTGCAATCCACATAAGTGTGTCTCCATTCAGCAGTCTTCCTGTGCCTTATCTGCACACCCCAGTCCCATCCATCCCAACCCCTCTATCAAAGGCGGTTCGCACCCGGGGAGGCGCGCTGTCAGGGGCGCGAAAGGCCAAGGTGCCAAACTGCATGTACACTTCAAAAGGTATCCCACGCCAAGGGGCCATTGCTCACATGGCCTCCTCAGACCCGTGTCTCCAGCCAGGCCTCCCCTTGAAACAGGCCGCCCCCCTGCAATCCACATAAGTGTGTCTCCATTCAGCAGTCTTCCTGTGCCTTATCTGCACGCCCACGGCCCATCCATCCCACCCCCTCTATCAAAGGCGGTTCGCACCAGGGGATGCGCGCTGTCAGGGGCGCGAAAGGCCAAGGTGCCAAACTGCATGTACACTTCAAAAGGTATGCCACGCCAAGGGGCCATTGGTCACATGGCCTCCTCAGACCCCGTGTCTCCAGCCAGGCCTCCCCTTGAAGCAGCCCGCCCCCCTAATACCACGACATACATACGTCATTCATTCACAAACACACCCCTGTTTCTAATACTTTATAAACCACTTGATATGTCTCATGAGAACATCTTTGTGCTTTGCAAGTCAACTCCTGAACGTGCTACCTGGCAACCACTGAGATCTACGCTAATCTGCTCGTCGTCGTGCTATCCGTGAACTTCTGTGAACGCTTAGAGCAAACCCATCAGTGTGCTACCTGTGGCTACCCACCTATTCTCCTGCAACATACTGCTGTGCTTGCTGAATCCAACTGTTTGTTGGTCAAGGTAAGGCCATGTATCCTAGTCATATTTCGGAGATTTTTAAATTTCTATCTATTTGCGAGTAGAGTACACAATAGTGCTATGCTCATTGGTCTCATTGCTGTTGACTTGAGTTTCCGTTGCTATGCTATCAATAGATCTATTTATTTTCATCTGTGTCTATTGTCATCGAATTGCATCCTTCGGGGGTCCAGTCTATAATGTAAGCATGTTTCTTTCTCGTGCAAGACAGAACATCCAAGGGACGAGTCACATGTTCAGATTTTAGTCACATCATTTATACATTTCTGCAACTTATGCAAATACTAAGCCGCACATAATGAACTGGTATAGTTCCTGCGACCAAAACAAACCTTGCATTGATCATTGTATGATTCATTTACTTTTGTATCAAATCTTTATTCTTGAAGATTGTATAATAATGTCGATATTTACTTTTCAGATTTATCAACAATGCCTGCCTGTTCGATTAGCGGTTGCCCTTCGAAAACCCATGCGAAATCTGAAGGTACTACAATGCATGTATTCCCGAAAAATGTTGATCGAATAAGAGAATGGGTCAGACATTGCGGATATCCACTGGATGAGCTGGAAAGTAGAGTCCAACAAGTCTTACAGGACAAGAGGGGTGATCAATACGGCATCTGCAGCCGGCACTTTTCCTTGGACATGTACACAACATCTTGGGTAACAAAGAAGAATAAATGGCGAACGACACGCAAAGTGCTCGAAAACGCTATTCCCACTCTATTCGTCCACATTCCGCCACCGGTGAGTCAAGTGTCCGGATTTAGCTTTAGGCCTTGTGGTAGTGTGTAGGTAGCCAAATGGATCAATTGATATTGTAGGTGTTCTATCCCTTGTAATAATTTCGATATTGATATGAGTGTATAGTTTTTTGAATAATGACATTTATCAATATATTATTTTTCGATTTCATAACCCACAAACGCAATGTATATATATGGGAACAGGGAACAGTGCTGTATTGAGAATTTTTCAAGTATTCTGTCGCCTTACATGGCTATTTTTAATATTGGTATTTCATTATCAATCATTAATTTACCTTTACAACTTCTTGACTATCCCTTGAATCTGAAGCAAGAATATTCTACATCCTTGACGTGGTCGCAGTTATCAACCACTTCTAGCGCGTATCAGGTAATCTTAGTAGGCTAATCCGCTACAGACTTGTTTTATGCATGTCAAGTAATAGTTTTATTCTATCGTGTAATTATTTTAGCGAATGTTTGGTTAGTGCTTTCCAATTGATATACACCTTAGTTATCGTCCACTGGTGTTTGTTTTCAGTTATAATTAGTGTTATCCATACTAATGCAAGTACTGTCTTTCGGGGAGATGCTGTAGCGTCCGCCACATCTACAACATTTCTAGATGTTCTTCACCAGCAGGAGGTATGGATACTGACAGCTCCATCGAGCGTCATCATCAGAGCTGGAATTCTTGTCATTTGATTGTTCTACACAATGTTTCATTCGTGGTTAGCCGTTGATACGTACCTGTGCTGTCGACCCCAGGTGTGTGTTATGTTTTCACTATTGTAATCCTCACTAATGCAAGTACTATGTTTCAGGCAGTTGATGGAGCGTCAACCCCTGCACTTGATGCAGAGCCTGACATTCAAGTAATTTCAGGGGAAGTGGAAGCGTACCATGCGTATACAAATCGGCGCAACAGCTTTCGGAAGTGCGCACCACATTTGCAACATCCATAGATATTCTTCAACAGCATGAGGTATGGATACTGACAGCTCCATCATGCGTGATCATATAACGTGATACCATTTGCTATACTTTCTTCCCTATTAACGCAAGTGCTGTGTTTCAGGGAGGCGACGGAGCTTCCACTACAATCACAACATCCCATTTAGATGATGCAGATGTAAATAAATCAGAGAAATACGTCGATGAAATGTGATCATATTTAGATTTTCCTTGATTCTTTTAGACAATGCATCATTTGTGGTTATCTCTTTAAATGTACCTGTGCCGTCGACCCCAAGTGTGTGTTATGTTTCCAATATGGAAAACCATACTAATGCAAGTACTGTGTTTCAGGGAGACGATGGAGCTTCCACTACAATCACAACATCCCATTTAGATGATGCAGATGTAAATAAATCGGAGAAATAAGTCGACGAAATGTGATCATATTTAGATTTTCCTTGATTCTTTTAGACAATGCATCATTTGTGGTTATCTCTTTATATGTACCTGTGCCGTCGACCCCAAGTGTGTGTTATGTTTCCAATATTGAAAACCATACTAATGCAAGTACTGTGTTTCAGGGAGATGGTGATGCCTCCTCTCCAATACAACCATTCATGGCAGTCCATGCAGAGCCAGAGGTATGGATACTGACAGCTCCATCGAAATAGATCATCACTGGTCGAATACTTGTCATTTGATTGTTGCACACAATGTTTAAATCGTGTTTGGCTATTGAGATGTACCTGTGTGTTCGTCCTCACGTGTGTTTTATGCTAACAATATTTTGATACATAGTAATGAAAGTACTATGTTTCAGGGAGATGATGGAGCCTCATTCCGTGCTGTCTATGTGGATACAGAAAATATAGTCGTTGCAGCGCAAGAGGAAGGGAGGACATGCGGAAACGAATCAGAGCTACAGCGTGCAGATGTTGAAGGTCGAGTCAAAAAAGTTGCAAAGAAAAAAAAACAAAAAAAGGTTAGTTAAAAACAGTTCATAACTTTAAAAAAATGTTTGTGCTGGGGACTATTTTATGTTTTTTTCCAGTCAATTGGACTACACTTTATCTTGTGTTTAAACTGAACATCCCTTTTCCAATCTCTCCTCCAGTTACCCGTGGGTGTCAGAACTATACATACACAGACAGTGAAGCGAATGAGAGATGTTGCTTGCCAGACCATGTATACTATGGAGGAACTATTAATTGAGGCGAGGCGTGTTCAGGCTCGAGATGCTCATGTCCAATGGCCAGAACATGAATTAACTGTGTTTGGAAAATACAGCAAAGTTGCATTGGACCATTGCTACAGTGCGACCGCACCACCACAAGAAGATGTTATTGAATGTATTGAAGATAGCTGTGAAGTAGTTGCAGATCAATTCACACAATCTACACCCGCCAAAAATTTGCCACCCAAAAACCTGTCGACATTGTTGTGTTCTCCCATCAATGTTGAAGTAATAGATGTCGAAATGAAAGAGAATGAACCAGCCGCAGCATCCATAGAAGCATCAGAACTTGATATCAGTGACATTACTTTCCAATGTGTTGAAATCTCCACAACGTCACAGGCCGAAACAACGTTGACGCAGGATGACAGTCTAATGAAAGAGAGCAAATACATTGTATTTGACAGTTGTTTGATGGAAATTATAAGTATGCTGAAATGGGTGCATTCTGTTAGAGGGAAAGTATGTGGGAAGCCATTGATTAATGTGACTCGTCAAATAGAAGGCAGTAACGTAAAAATGAATGCCGCCTGTAGATTAAATCATAGGTTCTCATGGTCTGCACAAACGATGCTGGGGAAAATGCCAGCAGGCAATCTACTGTGTGCAGCTGCATCACTTTTTAGTGGCTCCAGTATTAGAAAGTTAGAGGCTTTCTTTCAGTTTGTGGGACTCCATTTAATTTCTAAATCGCTGTAATACATATACCAAAGTGATTATCTGTTTCCGGCCATTAGTGATGCTTGGAAAATTGAACAATTGTCTCTAGTAAGTACATTCGAAGGGAACCGTTTCAGGCTAGCCGGCGATGGACAGTGTGACAGCCCTGGATTTTCTGCCAAGTACTGCACCTACCACTTTCAGGACATGGATAGTAAGAAAATTGTGAGTTCGGTGGTCGTGCAGGTAACACAATGTACATCCTCAGTGGCCATGGAGAAACTAGGATTTATAAAATCAGTGGAATATCTACAATCAAGGGGAATGCACATCGACCTCATAGCCATGGACAGACACGTTTCAATTGCCAAGACAATGAGAGAGCAGTTCCCACATATTAATCATCAATTTGACGTATGGCATCTTGCTAAATCAATCAGTAAGAAAATCTCGGCTGCAGGAAAAAAAAAAAAGGTTTTGAAAGTATTTTGCAGTGGTCCCATTCTATCACCAACCATCTTTGGTGGAGCTCAAAAACTTGTGAAGGGTCAGTGGAAATACTACTTGAAAAATGGCGGTCACTGATGCACCACTGTACCAATGTTCACCGCTGGACAGAAAATCAACATTTTCACCAATGTGAACCTGGCCCTTTGTCCCCAGAGGAGGCACGGAAGAAGGAGTGGTTGATTCCATCTTCACTGACACACAAAGCCATTGAGAAGATTGTTTTCGACAAAACTCTATCAAGAGATTTTAGAGGACTGACAGAATTCTGTCACACAGGAGATTTGGAGGTGTTCCACAATATGTGCCTAAAGTACAGGCCAAATCGCTTGCATTTTAGCTTTCAGGGCATGAAACATCGCACTCTACTAGCGGTCTTGGCCCATAACAGCAATGTCGGACGTGAACAATCTAGGACTAGGGGTAAAGTAAGGATGCCTCGCTACACTAAGGTGTTTTCAAAACAAAGTAAGCAATGGGTGATCAAACCAGTCTATGATGAAATGCAGTTCGACTTTGTGAAAGGCCTTATTGTTGCTGTGTTAGAGAAGCACAGATATGGAATTTTGGACGTTTCTGTGCAGAGCAGTGATCCATTGCCACCGAACATTGCAACTGTGCCATGCCCACCCGAAGCACAGCTGGTTGTGAAGTACAAATCCCGGTTTAAATAATTGCAATACGATTGTCTTTTTGTAAATAAATGTTATTGTACAGTGTACCTGTAACCCTAACCCCTACCTTCACCATCATGGGTGGTGAACAAGCTGGGTCTCATCTTTGAATTCTCTCTATTCACCTCATATATGTGTATGTATATATTTTTCTCATGTCTCATCTCATGTAAATGTAAATGCTGCGCACTGTTGCGCACTGTTAACGGAGGGGAGGCTTGCATATTTAAATAATAAAACAAACAAACAAACAATAAATCTCACTTTTAACTCAACTCCTGTGGTACTTTATACTTTCCCTGACCTTTCGCCAAAAATTAAATGTCTCCATTTGGGCTGCAAAGCTCGCAGACAACGGGGACAAAATTGGGGGCCTTAGAACACGCCAAGCGGGCCGTGGCATTTGGGAGAGAAGCCAGTTCGCATTTGCACATTGAGGCGCACTACATAGAGGGATTCTAAACCTCAAGTTCTCACAGATGACTTTACTACGTGATGTTGCAAATAAAGAATGCGAAGGACAGCGGCTTTGATTTTCAGCTCACGCCCAGAAGAGGCCCACAAGTCGCACTGGAAGTATAAGGGTCTATTGTTTTTTGACCTTGAGACAGGGACCATGCCGAAAGAACTACATTTGAAGGTGGTGCGCAATAACGTAAGAGATGATAAGGCAGACAATTCAGAAACTAGACCGAGTTTCATTTTAGTTCAGTATACAAAAAATCGTTGTCAAGAGCACGGTCCGTTTTACAGACTGCATTACGAAGAGACACAATGGAAATTTCAAATATAATGTGAGTAAATCTTTAGACGCTTTTATACTGGAATGAAGATTTAATGAATGGATGCATGAATAAATGAATGAATGAAGAGCTAGGAAAAGCAAGGAAAACGTGTTCGTAGTGGGCCATGGGCATGCAGGTCCACTGGTCTCACCGATCTCGGTCCTTGGCCCAGCCACTTTTCCCTGCACTGCCTACCTGCACTACGGGACTGTCTCTGTATCCTTCAGCCCCTTTCCCGGCATTTACCTTGCACTTGCCACCAGCTGGCCCTATGATTTATCTTGTATTCGACTAACCATGTACAGCACTTTTACCCCCCTTCCCCATGCGCGATCAGAAAGACACCTGGCCTAGTAGGATCGTTGTCTGTCTGCCCTTGTTCCCCACCTGCCTCGTCGCGCCTTGAAACACTTGTGTATACCCGCGTTACAAATGCCATATCATATATCATATCATTCCACACGCATGTAGACTAACTGTCGTTTATCATTGTGTGTTGGCCTTGATTTATTTCGTTACTTTTCGCATTGATTTTAGAGCCGAACATACTTTATTGAACTATCCTTGCAAGCAAATAGTTTCTGATCGGCTGTAATAAATAAAATGAGTAATATTAATGAAGATCGGCTGGCGAGACTAATTATAATTCTTTTGTTTTCATAACAGGTATTTGCTCCCCTTCTGCTACTGTCATCGGTTTGAGACACCGGCAGACGGTTTCTTCGTGAGACACCTGCAGCTTTGTGTGAGCAACTGGAGCACACTGACAATTTTATGGGATGATCTCCAAGGGCCCACATGCCCTTATGCTGTACTAGTGGCTAGAAGCAACATATCAACCTTTACGATGGACTAGTGCCTAGTTGATGGAACAGCCTTGCGGTTCACCGTTCTTCCAAAGTGCTTCTTTTAACGAAAAGCAACACCCTGTGTACCATTGTGGATACAGATAAAAGAAAAGAAATGGCTTTCGGAGTTCATATGGCAATTGCTGAATATTCTCTAAACATTTAATGTCAAATAAATGTACTTTACCAAATGTACCGTGTTGCTGTTTGATTTTAAAGTACAGTTTCATATTACGAATTGTTGCGCGCTGTGTTGTGAGATGGTCTGTGTTGGTTTCCGGGTTCTGTGTGAAGTCGCGTAGAAGACGACTGGGCGCGTTTGCCTACGCAGCACATTAACGTCACGGAGAGAGGCGGGGAATATGAATGTTTTGATAATGTCAGGCTCAGGGGCGGGGGAATTGATTTAGTGCCGCAAAAGCAGGTCAGCCAGGGCGATGCGGCAAGTGATAGGATTATCACAAAATGGCGGCTCCCTGGTGCCTGTTTTCGCATGCGTTTAATGGACGAAAACTCGGGTAAGGTCCATAGGAAAGTTTTCTAAAATCGAGCCACTTAGGCTTAAAAAAACATGGCCGACCCATAGGGACAATAACATATTTTACTAGACCATGCCTTTAAATGTACACATATTATTATGTGTTCTCTCTTTTTCCATGGGTTGTCACTCTCTCTCTCTCTCTCTCTCTCTCTCTCTCTCTTCCCCCCCACCCATGGTCTGTCAGCTCTCTTTCTCTATAAGCTGTCACTCTCTCTATAACCTGTCTCACTCTTCATGAGCTGTCTCTATCTCTCTCTCTGGGCTGTCACGCTCTCTCTCTATAAGCTGCAATCTCTCCATGAGCAGTCACTCGCTCTCTTCCTCTCTCTCTGAGCGGTCTCTCTCTCCCTCCTTGAGCTCTCTAATTCTCTCTCAATGAGTTCTCTCTCTGTCTGTCTCTGTCTCTCTATCTTTCGCTGGCATTGAGCTGTCTCTCTGTCACTCCATGAGCTACCTCTCTCTCTCCATGAGCTCACGAGCTGTCTCTCTTCATGAGCTGTCTCCCTCTCTCTATGCATTGTCTCTCACTCTCCATGTGCTCTCTCTAGCTCTCCATGCACCTTCACTCTCTCTCCATGCTCTGTCACTCTCTCCATGCACTGTCACTCTCTTTCTGTGTTCTTTCTCTGTGCGCCGTTTCTATATCTGCCATCTCTGTGTGCGATGTCTGTTTTTGTCCCTCTATGTGCGCTGTCTGTCTCTTTCTCTCTGTACGCCATCTCTTCCTGTGCTGTCCCTCTCTGTGTACACTCTCTCGCTGTCTCAGTCCATGCATGGTCTTTCTAAATGCTCGCTCTTTCTATGCGCTCTCTCTCTATGCGCTCTTTATCCATACGCTGTTATTGTCTCTCCATGAGCTCCCTCGCGCTTTCTATGTCAATCAGCACTTTCACTCGCTCCTCTGTCTGTGGTGTCACTTGCTCCTCTCTATGTGCTGTCACTCTCTTCTCTTTGTGCACTGTCTTTGTCTCTCTATATGCCCTATCTCTCTGTTCTCGTTCCCTCTCTTCCTGTGGCCGCCATCTCTTTGTGAGGTGTCTCTATCCCTCTGCACCTAAAGAAATCCCCTCTCTCTTGCGGCCCCATTCCATTTTGTCTAAACTCCCCCTTAAATGCAGCCCTTACTTTTTTTTCATCATTCCTCTCACACCCTCGCTTTTTATCTTACCCTCCCAATCTCATCTTTTCTTTCTCATGTTTCCTCTTGCTCATCATCAATGGCACCCTTTCTCAATGGCCTCCTCCCTTTCTCTATTCCCCCTTCTCACATCCTCCTTTGAATCCTTCTGCTGTTTTCGTTGCACCCTGGTGCCTACAAATGCAAAATGCAAAGAACAGCAATAAACGCCAAAACTATTGGCTTTGTCAATTGGCTTTGACAGGCTTGCAACGTCTCTTAAAAATGCTACTGACAGAGCACACCTCTTTCTCCCCCTTGTGTTCCCCAACCGCATTCTGAGCCAAGTTATCAAAAAAAGAAAACCTTGGAAGAGTTCCGCCTTTTTTAAGGGGCTCTTTTTTCGATAGCTACCCTTTTTAAACAGTGACGCGAAGTACCTTGTGGGCTGTTCTGCTCGCAGTGGGGCCTCGGAGCCCAACATTGGAACAGATCAAGAATGCCCCCATGACATCAGCAAGCTGGAAGTCAAGACGAAGCCATCATTCCTGCCAATATTTCAGGTGAATTATGCACTACTTGATAGCATCAATGTTTTTAATCTGTGAAGAAATATCTGACATCCAGAAGTCTTGGCAAAGAAACCCCGTGGATCCAAACATGGCATGAGATTTTCTGCATGGCTAACCACTTGCATGGTAGCAAAAGCCTTTCGTCGTTTGACTTCAGCACAGAGAGTCAACATGATTTTAATTAAATCAAGAATCAGTTGACTGTGTCTTGCAGTCATGGGAACATGCTCAGAACTGTTTGTGATTGCAGAAAACATAGAATGTACAGGTTACAAGGCGAGAGCCTCTCTGACTCTGAAAGACATGTTTTTGACAAATAGCTCCGGTAGATTTCTTTATGTCCATAACACTGTTTCACTTGCCCAGTGGCCTGTTCAAAACATACATGCATGTGGGAAAAGCATGATCATATCTTGACTGATTACCTCTTCAGAAAACGTATTAGGAAACTTGGAATTCAGACTCATCATAGACTCGCCCACAGGACTGCTTCTGCCCGGTTCATAGACATAATTTCGAATACAAAATATTCGAAAGTCAAAAAGTCGAAAAAAAAATGTCGAAAAAAAAAATGTCGAATTTTTTTTTAATGACTTTTTTTTTTTCGAAATGGGGGCGTTCCCGTTCCCCCCCAACCCCTCTTTTTTTTATTTTTACCTATTTTTTTCACAGAAACTAGAGCCAAAAAAAAATATCGAAAAAAAAAACAATTCGACATTTTTTTTTTCGACATTTTTGATTCGACTTTTTTTACTTTCGAAATTATGTTTTCGAAATTATGACTGGACACCCTTCTGCCCACATCATGCCTCTCCATGCCGCATCCCAACCAAGCATTGCTTAATTGCTGCTGCCCGCGTATCTATGCAGCTGTTATTAGCCATCAGGCATTTCCTTTTATTTAACATTAAGGGCCCGATCTATGAAATTGTTTGCACGGATCAAAGTCACTTTTCAGCAGTGCAAAGTCACTTTGGGACTGTGCAATAAATTCCATGAATTGGGCCCTCAGTGTGTTCAGTGGTATAATATGACATGATATGATACAGCATTCATAATGCGCCTGTAAACAAGTTTTTCTAGGCGCGACAAGACAAGGAGGGGGAAACAAAGGGAGGACAAAATAACGGTCTTACTAGGCTTTGTGTCATTCAGATCACCCAAGTATGGGGAAGAGGGAAGGGAAGAAGTGCAGGGGGTAGGAGAAGGGGTAACTGCAGTTAACTCACAAGTGCAGTCAGAGGGTGGCTCATAAGAACAGAGAGAATGGACTGTAGGGTTGCAGATACAGACCCTTAAATGCTGGGGAGCCCGGAGGCAGTGCAAGGGCAACTGGACATACAGGAGCCTCGGCCCGAGTTCAGAGGGTGACCAGGTGACTAGTGTGCGGAACAGTCAGGTGCATCAGTAGGGGAGCTGAAGAGAGAAAGCAGAAGCGAAAAGGATGGTCTTGAGTTGCATCTGGAACCGGAGGTATATCTGTCCCCAACTCTCTGCTTGGAGAAGCATCGGACCCTCAGAGATTTGGAGGTGGATGAGCGGAAAGGTCGAGAAGGAAGATGTTTTGGAAGAGATAGTTGGCGGTAGAGCAGGCCCAGGTGATGAAAGCTTTATGAATGATGCAGCGGGTCTTGAAGTTGATCCTTGCAGCCACAGGGAGCCAGTGAAGAGATTTCAGAGCTGGAGAGATACGATCCCTGGGCTAGAGGCCAAGGACGAGTCTTGCACTCCTGTTCTGGATAAGTTGTAAAGGTCGAAGAGTAGAGGCAGGAAGATTTAGAAAGAGGCTGTTGCAATAGTCTAGCCTAGAGAGGACCATAGCTCTGAAGACAGTGAGCTTCTGGGGGAAAGTGAGAAAAGGAAGAATAACACTGAGGAGGCGCTGCTGACAGTTTGACTTCTTAGAGACATCAGAGATGTGAGGAGAGAAGGAGAGGGTGGAGTCGAAGATGACACCAAGGTTCTTAGCCTCACAGGAAGGAGTGGGAAGAGGGTCCAGAGTGGGTGGCCAGAGATAGATAGGAAAGGAGCATGCGGGTGTCCCAATGAGGAGGATCTCATTCTTACTGGCATTAAGGCAGAGACCATTGGTGGCACACCATACCTGAATTGTGGCCAAACAGTCTGATATGAGAGAAGAAGCAGAGGTAGCTGAGGGGAGCCTGAAAGGGAGCTGAGTGTCATCCGCATAACATTGAAAATAGGAGCAGAATGTAGCAATGCAGTGGGCAAGATGTTCCAGGTAGCGGTTGAAGAGCCAGGGAGAGAGGTTAGACCCCTGGGGAACACGACAAGTATTGAGAGGGATAGAAGAAAGGAAAGACACCAGTTGGGCCTGAGAGGGTCGGTCTGTGAGAAAGTAGATCAACCAGGATAGGGCCTAAATAGTAATACTAAAGATGGCATGATTGACCATATCAGGAGGGACAAGAAAAAGAGAAATAAGTGGGCACCACAGGGTAAATATTATTATTTGTCGTCTTCAGTTCGTATTTGTATTTTAAATTTTAGCAAAGAAATATCTAAACATTTGCGGGAGCAGGCTGAGAAGGGTCTGGAGTCACCCTGACCCAAGAAAACAAGTGAGGCAATAGACTAGATGGGAAACCTAGTCACACAACCGCTCGAGCGGTTGTGTGACTAGGTTTCCCATCTAGTCTATTGCCTCACATGGTTGACCATATCAACATCAGAGGATAGATCGAGGAGAATGAGGACAGAAGGGAGATTTGAGTCACATGTGTTCAGGAGAGCAGGTGCAATGCTTCTGGCAGCTCTAAAGCCAGACTGGTGGTCATGGAGGCAACCAACAGATTCAGTATGTACATTAAGCTGGGAAATGGCCAGCTTTTTCAAGGGTTTGCCCAGGAAAGGAGTGATGGAGATCGGGCAATAGTTAGCTGGAGAGGAAGGATCAGCCAAGGGCTTCTTTAGAAGGCGGTGAAGAAGAAAATGCTTAAGGGGGAGGGGAAAGTTCCAGTGGCAAAGGAGTGATTGCAGAAATCGGCCAAGGCTGGAGCAACGGTGTCGATGTGGTCCTTGATTGTTCTGGATGAGTAGGGGAGGACTTGCTTTGATGAGACTTTCATAGATCAGACTTGTCTGGAAACATTGTCAGGGGTGAACAGGGGAAAGGAGTAGAAAGGAGGAGGAGAGACGGCCTCAGATGGGCCAGGAGCGGTAGAGGAGGAGGAAGAGGAGGGAGAGGAAGAGAGGGTGGACAGGATGTTTTGGGTTTTTAGTAGTGAAATGAGAGGTCAAGGCCGTGCAGAGGGCCTGAGAGGGAACAGGAAAGGTAGAGATTGCAGAAGCATTTGCCTGCTTCGTGCAGATTTCATAAGTTAATCTGAGTTGTTAGATGCTGCAGAGATGCAGGCTTCAATGTAGGCTCTCTTCTTAAAGGGGACAGAGAGTCTGTACTGCCCTTGGAGCAGGCAGTAGGCCAGTTTGGCAAGGGGTGCGCCTGATGCCCTCTACTTCCACTCTACCACCCTAAACTTGCATTTAAGGGCGGCGAGGTCGGAATCTTACCATGAGTTGCACTTGGATTTGAGCTTCAAGCGGATCCTCATAACAGGGGCAAGGACATCCAGAGTTTAGAGATAGAGAGATGAATGTTAGAGAGGGCTGTGTCAGGGTGTGAGTCAGTCAAAGGTGCAGGGGGAGGAGAGAAAGTAGCGGCAAAAGCCTCAACTGACACCCGCTGCATGGGTCGGATGACCGAGAAGGTAGGTGGCAGTGCTGGAGTCGGCTTCTGTCATGCCCTCTCACACAACCCATTTCTCACTTCCCCCCTCACACCTGTCTCCCTTATCAGGCGCTTCTCGCCGTCGTATTTCCCATTCACACCAGCGGGAGAAACACGGCAGGCGGAATACCATGTTGGGCGGACCTGCCTCTTTTCGCCCTTTTCCACGTTGGCGGTTGCCATGGCGCCTCCTGCACAGCCGGCGATGCCAGGATACCAGGACGTACCGACAGCCCCAATCGCTGGCCGCGTTGCGCTCCACGCAACGTGCGCGAGCAGTCACGTGATGCGTCACGTGATACCGCTCGCCTCTTCAAAAGAAGCCGGCAAACAAGACTCTTTGCTTCACAGCTACTTCTACGGAGGACTGCCAGGCGTTACCTTTGCTTCTTGTTTTCTCTCCTTGCTTCGACCCGTGAACGCTTCTTGGAACTACTCTTGGATTACCCTTGGACTCTGGCGTGCTCTCTGATTTCCCGGACATCTGACACCTATTTGTACTCTGGACTTGCTTTTGGATTGCCCTTCTGTTTTTGCAACCCTCGTATTGCTTCACGTTTTGCCTCGATTTTGCTCCACCAGGTGCTTTCAGGAGTGTCAACTACATCATCCCAGCCTGCTGTGGGTTCCCCTGCATAGGTTCCTTACCTACACTCCACCCCTTTTAGGTAAGCTGGTGTCACTGCATCTTGTTTACTCCTTCTGTCAATTGCCAAGTGCCTTTTTGAGTGTTTCTTTGATTATAACCCTTTGCCTTACAGTACTCAGGGGTCCTTCTGGCGTTCCCGATACCAGGCTGACGACGACATTCCCACCTGTGGCCTCAAAGATTGCTAGGGCAGTATTTTACATTCTGCTCGAGCGGTACTTGGGGACAGAGGCATTACATAACTGCACGACCATCAAGTCGGACCCATCAAGTTAGAACAGACTGTGAAGCCTTATGGTCGTCCAGTTATGGATGTTTCAGCCGGGGACCCTGTGATTGCTTTAATGCAAGCAGTGACATCGCTTAGGACAGATATGGCAGCTGCTACCACTGCCCTCCGCACTGACTTGGCCTCTGCCACCACTGCACTGAACCACCGTCTTGATGCCATGCAAAGCACACGACATCCCTTACCTGTTGACGCCGAGTTCGGCGATGCTGCCCCATCCCAAAACACGATTCCCGTCACACCACCCACTCTGCCAGCCCCGTCTGTGGTGGTTCAGCCCCCATTTCCTCTAGCAGCCCCTGAGAGGTATCAGGGGGATCCCTTGAAATATCGCACCTTCATAAATCAGTGCAAACTGCATTTCTTATGCCGACCCCAGGCTTTCTCTGATCCGGTCTCTAAGGCGGCTTTTCTTCTATCCCATTTGTCGGGTGTGGCAGCCACATGGGCTAACCCATTGTTGGAGGGCAACCATCCTGCTCTGTATGATTTCGAGTTATTGACCCAAGAAATGGCCAAGGTTTTTGACACTAGATATAAAGCCCAATCCAGAGACATGGAACTCTTAGATCTTACTCAAGGCCGATCCACCCTCATTGAATATATCACCAAGTTCAACCAACTCGCTACTGAGACTTCCTGGCCAGAGAACAAGAAAGCAGTGATCTATTATCGGGGCTTGTGTGGTTCCATGAAGGATGCTTTATCTGTGGTGCCTTCTCTTCCCTCACTTTATATCGACCTAGTCGATTTGACCTTGCAGATCGACGCCAGGCGGGCAGAACGTAAGGGGGAAGCAGGATTATCCCATACCTCACCTTCAACCTCATCTAGCACCTTACCTGAACCCATGCAGATCGACGGGGTACGCAGTCCTATTACTCATGCCGAACGAGAGCGCAGAAGGGCGGACAACGCTTGCTTCTACTGCGGTCTCAACGGGCATTTTGTAAAGGAATGTCCCCGCCGGCCAAGGAACAAAGTTCCGGGTTTTCCGAAGACTCGCCCTTGAGATCAGGGGTTGGGGCGAGTCCTATACAAAATACCTCTGATCCAGCTTTTGGTCCCGTCAGACCTGTGGTGGTACAAGCTTCCTTAAACCCAGCTGCAGGAGTCTCCCATGCAGTACAAATAGTGACTCTGGAGCCACAGGCTGCTTTATTGATATAGCGCTAAACTTACCTCTGATAAAAAAGAAACACCCCGAACCGGTTCATGCAGTAGACGGGACATCCTTAGCCTCTGGACCAATCTTACAACAGACAGCCCCTATGGAATTAGTTATACAGGAAGTCCATAGAGAGACCATGTCATTTGATCTCATAGCCACGCCTCAGTTTGGTGTTATCCTGGGCATTCCTTGGCTGAAGAGGCACAATCCTCTGATAAACTGGGGCACGGGTCAGGTCTCCTTTGAATCAGAAACATGCCAATACTACTGTCTGCTCGAGACACCTCGGGTTTCCGGTCCCGCAGACATTCTAGGGGTAGTCGCTTCTTTAACCATAGAAGACAGATCTGACGCCCAGGGCACTCACATGATAGGGGCGGTCACGACCAACACACCTCCTGAGTATTCTGAATTTCGGGCTGTGTTTGACAAAGGCTCTGCGGAAGGTCTTCCTCCGCATCGATCCTACGACTGCCCCATTGATTTAGTCCCGGACGCCCCCATCCGAAAGGGGCGGATCTACTCCCTAACCCAGACAGAAGAGCGAGTCCTGCAAGAATACATACAGCAGGCCCTGCGTCTGGGTCACATTCGCCCATCAACATCCCCAGCTGCAAGTCCTATCTTCTTTGTGCCAAAGAAGGAAGGGGATCTCTGTCCTTGCATTGATTACAGGCGTTTGAACGCCATCACGGTAAAAAACCGCTATCCTATACCTCTCATTACCCCATTGTTAGACAAACTCACTCATGCCACAATCTACACCAAACTGGATCTGCGGGGAGCATACAATCTCATACGCATGCGGGAGGGAGATGAATGGAAGACGGCCTTCTGCTCACGACAAGGGTTGTTTGAGTATACAGTTATGCCGTTTGGCCTCTGTAATGCTCCCGCTACGTTTCAGCGCTTCATGGATGACATATTTTGCGATATCCTGAACGCTTACGTGGTAGTGTACTTGGATGACATATTGGTTTTTTCTTCCTCCCTTGATGAACACATCACGCATGTCAAGGAAGTGTTGTTGCGTCTTCAAGCCAACACACTATTTGCTAAACCCGAGAAGTGCATTTTCCACACCAGTCAGGTTGAGTTCTTGGGGTTCCATATCTCTCCTGGGGGTCTCTCTATGAATCAGTCCAAAGTCCGGGCAATTAACGAATGGCCAATTCCGACCACACTCAAGCAACTGCAATCATTTCTGGGTTTCGCCAACTTTTACCGACGATTCATAGCTGGGTTCTCCTCTATTGTAGCACCACTCACTGCGCTCACTAGCCCTTCAGTCCCCTATGTCTGGTCCGTGACACAACAAAACGCCTTTGACTCCCTGAAAACTATGTTCACCACTGCTCCGGTGTTACAACACCCTGACCCTGAACTCCCGTTTGTCCTCGAGGCAGACGCATCCTCTTATGCACTAGGAGCTGTACTGTCCCAACCATGTCCTGCCACTGGTCATTTGCATCCGGTTGCATTTCACTCTCGTAAGTTCACGGCAAGCAAATTGCACTACACAGTCACAGAAAAAGAACTATTGGCCATTAAGGACGCCCTACAGACCTGGAGACACCACCTCCTGGGCGCAAAACACCAGATGGTGGTGTTCTCCGATCATAAGAATCTCCAAGACCTGGCCTCCCTGAAATGTACAAACAGCCGACAAGTACGTTGGCATCTCTTCTTTGCTGCGTTCGACTTCGTGGTCAAACATCGACCAGGTGTTGGACATGGGAAAGCAGACGCTCTGTCTCGTTCCCCTGGGGGGGAGGTTCTCCCATACTTCCCTGAAACCTTGTTGAGTGAGACTCATGTAGTTTGTGTCTGCACACCATCACCTTCATTACAGTCCACCATACGGCAGTGGGTCTCCCGCTATCCACAGTCACTAACAGAATGGGATCCGGTCATGCAGGATGGGCTGCCCTTTGTACACGGGAAGCTTTTTCTTCCCACAAGTGAAACCAGGAACCTGGCGTTGGAGTGGTCTCATGATGCTGCCATTAATGGTCACCCCGGGCAGCATCGTACTCTGGAATTACTCAAACGCTGGTGTTGGTGGCCGACTATGAAACGCGACGTACAGAATTACGTCAATACCTGCTCAGTCTGTGCCCAGGGCAAGTCACACAGGGGCTGACCTTTGGGTCTTCTTCTTCCTCTCCCGGTTCCTCCACGTCCCTGGCACACGGTCTCCATGGACCTGATTACCGACCTGCCACGTACACAGGGTTTCGATACTATTTGGGTCGTTGTCGACTCCTATACCAAACTGGCCCGTTTCGTACCATGCAAGGGGGTACCGTCAGCCCCGGTCTTAGCCAAGCATTTCTTTAGGTCTGTCTTCTGTCTCTTTGGCCTGCCCCATGTTTTGGTGTCCGATCGAGGCACACAGTTCACCTCCCGATTCTGGGGTCCTTCTGGCGTTCCCGATACCAGGCTGACGACGACATTCCCACCTGTGGCCTCAAAGATTGCTAGGGCAGTATTTTACATTCTGCTCGAGCGGTACTTGGGGACGGAGGCATTACATAACTGCACGACCATCAAGTCGGACCCATCAAGTTAGAACAGCTTCACCTTCAGGGAAGAGAGAGAGAGGTGGGAAGAAAGGAGAAATTGACCACTCCAAGAGAGAGGAGTGGTGAGAGCGTTAGAGAATGGGAGGTCAATTGAGAACAGAACATCCAGGGTGTAACCTGCAGCGTGAGTCGGGCCAGAGGGAAGAATATATATATATAGAGAGAGAGAGAATCGCAGAGGTTGCCCAAGAGTCCTGAAGAAGGGGTGATAGCATCCAGGTGGATGTTCAAGTCTCCAAAGAGAAGAAGTTGAGAGGTATAGGCAAGGAGCGAGGAGGAGAGGTCAGCCCACTCAGAGAGGAAGAGGGCCACCTACCAGGCAGCCTGTAGATAGTGGCCACAGTGAGAGAGAGGCCAGGAGAGATAGAGAGCCTGCAGACCAGGCATTCAACCGAGGAGTCGTGCTGCATTGGAATGATAGAAGCAGGGATCCACTCTGGGAAAATGAAGGCTACACCCCCACCAGAACGGTTGGTTCTGTGTTCAGAGAGGATCTTATAGCCATCATGAAGGAGTGTGTCGAAACTCGTGACAGAGCTGGGGTAAGACGGGATAGCAAAAGTGGAAAGGAAGTTGATAAGGCGCGGGAAGCGTCTATGAAAGAGGAGGAGATTGGCCTGAGGGCCCTGGACCAAGATGGTGCCCTTTAATTAGACATTAATGATGTTTTTAGAGGAGTGGAAGGAGCCAGGACGGCCTCCCACCGTGTGCCACCATGAATGGGAGAAGAGGAAAAAGGAGAGAGAACAGAGACCATATGGGGGTTCACAGGCCTGCAGAGGGAACGACAAAGAGTATGTAGGTAAGGGTCTGTCTTTTATATTTGCCTACTGTGAAGTTTTTCTGCCTCAACCCCCACCCCCATTCCGTAATTGTAATAACACACACATTTTGCAGTAGAATGTAAATCTAACCTGCCACCAGGTCCGATGTGAATATTCCAGAGATTCACTCTGGGCCACCAGGTACATCCACCTTGCTCTGTGAGAGAATGCCTATTTTTTAAAATGGATCACTCAAGCCCTATCAGGTGCCACCACCTTACTCTGTAGAAGGTAAATATGCAAAGGTCACACACTCCCACGCCTGTGTAACTGAGATGCATGAACAATCAATAAAAATGAAATCTGACCTGCCAGAAAACAGTTTATGATGGCCAGGATACACAAGCAACCCCAAATTCAATCACACGATCACAAGCATTTTGAACTTACTACACTGAAAGTTATTAAAACATTGGCACAGTACTCACCACATCCAGAAGCATCTCTCCACTCATAAATCTGGATGCCTCTTCTCTGGCAGGAAATTGTATATACCGTGAAAGACTGGCACAATATAGCTCGATATCCATTGTTCATGCACAGGTCATACGCACAGCTCTTCACAAAGGGTTTAGGGTCAATCACGGTGTTGCAGAGTCGAAAGGGCCCAGATATATTTTCAGCTAATAGACCACAAAAGTCCAGACCTTCGTATCTCGTAGAGAGCCCAGCAGGACAGCCCTGGCAGACACCATTACAATTATCACTGCATGATGCATCTGCGTTACTCGTCTTCCAGCTACTTGCAAACCGGGTTGCATCCATGGCCAAAGTGCCTGATGCCATCATGAAATCATCGTTCAGGTTCTGGTTATTGTTTCCACACATTCCACAAACATTCCTGAGGAATGCCCGGGGGACTCTTATGATCAAGAAGGTCTTCCAGTCATAAACAACTTGCAGGCCGTAGGAGGTCTCCAGGGAAGCGTAAGGACCACGGTGGTGTATCTTCAGCATCCCACTTTGCAAAGTGATGGGCAAAGAACTTCTCACATTGTTGACCTGCACAAGCAAACCAGAAAGCTGCAATTAGAAATGTGCATCTTGACCACATTCTGGTGGTTAATGTTATTTCATATTTAGAAATGAGGATTCTTCAGTGTGCCTGCTTTCGAAGATTTTACATATCGTACATTATACCAGTAATATGAATGAAATAGGCTCAGAAGCAAAGGTACATGGGGAGGGCATTTGAAGGTCTTTTAAATGTCTTCATCTGAAGAGGGGCTTATTTCATCAACTGCATTAATCAACACACCCAGGACATTAAACATATTTTTGGGGATCTATAATGCAAGAAACATACCTTGCAGGACGTCCAGACAACTTTGCAAAGGTTTGCTAAAATATGTAAACGTCATTGCTTCGGAATGCTAGAGTGGTCCTTTGTTATCACAACCGTGTGCAACGCAACCTACTCAGCACATATGATCATACTAGGAATTAGCATATTTACATTTAAAACGTGATTTCATTTTGAGTCAGTGTCACACAAAATTAACAACAATAGAATTTTTAAAAAACGCAGTAATCCAGGGATTCATCATATAAACTTTTAATGAGCACCTCTTGTAAAGTCCGATTTTAAGACTGCAACACCTTCGGGAGTAACCTCAGAAAAGGTTGCACATAAAAGAGATTCCAGGAGTCACCCAGTCTTTAGGTCAAAGGAATGGTCACAAGAAACAGGACTGTGAGGAACATCCGATCCTGGCCAGAAGTAGTACAAGATAAGCAAAGGCTTCTAAGTGCTATGCCCAAGCCTGTTCCGCAACTCGGCTCAGAGGTTTTTGAGTTATAAAATTAAATAAAGCTAGAAAGTGAACTGCATGCCTTTGTTGGCTCTATCGGTGGTCTGGTTCAAGGGCAGGCTCTACTCTTCATAGATCGGAGTCCGCAGCAGAAGGTTGTCAAAAACTATAGCACAGTAAGTGCCAAAATAAAAGGAATGTCCAGGCTTGGTTCTATAAATATATGCCATAACCGCTTGCCCCAACGGGCCCTCACACTGCTCTCCCTTATTCCTCCACAGGATGCCTGTGCCTCCACCACAGCCCCTAATTGCTAAACCTCTCATTCACTCCCTCCACACGGCATACCTGCCGGTCCACCCACCCACCTTCATCCCCCTACTCAGGTCCTCACATGCACCCCCAACAGGGGCGTGTCCTTACCTAACCCTTCTCATTCGACGGATTCCAACCCTCTCCTATAATTTTCACAGAACAGGCTATCCAGCCCAACTGGCACCCGGATCTAGGGGGACCAGCCATCAGCTCTACTCAGAGCCCTCTGAAAACTTAATTGGCTAAGCCTAACCACCCTCCTCCACACTTCATTGCCTGAATTCAAGCTTGGCTCTCTCCCCCAAACTAACTAACTAACTAACGTTCTCCTTCCTCTATCTCCCTTGGTACTTTGCTCGTACTCTTGCCTAACCAATGCCACCATCTGTCATGAATGTCAATATGCATTAATATGAACACTTATGTCTTGCTTTTTGTAAACCACTTCACCTTCACTCACTGTCACCACTCAATAACCATGCAACATACCACTGTTCTTATATCATGACTGCGATTACCATTACCCCATGCCTAACCGGATAATTTCATGTGATCATATTTGGATGTCGCTTTCAATTTTTGACCTTTTCCAACCTACTTGTGGTCCTTAATAATGTCACTGCACCATTTACTTCACTCAACCACCCAATCAACTCACAACTCACAGCCCTGAAAAAGACTTAGGTCGAAACGCGCGTCGGCTGTTTTCACTCACCAATGTAGAACAACTGGCATTAATCGCCACCTTGATGTTTACTATTTGCTCTGGTGAATCGACAAAAAACAACAATAAAGTAAAACATCACAAGCACCAATACGACTCTTTTGACCTGACCATGAACTAAATCCTAAGCAATTCTGCTAATTTCTTGAATTATTGAATTCCCCCAGCGCCCACAATCATCCACAGGTTTGTCATCCAACCTAACAATTCAGCCAATAGGGAATCCTGGAGTTGGTCCCCAGACAAACCAGGAGCCAGGCTGCAGGTTGACTTACAATTGTCCAAAAGAGGGTGCGCAGTGGATAGGGAGTCCCGACCCAGACAACTCCAACCAACTGTAACCTATAAATATATGCATTTACTATACACACAGCTAACTAAACAGCACATGTAAGTCCAAACCCCGAAGATACGCACACAGATCATGAATTATATAAACAGATATTTTAGGATCTGTGCAATACATGTTTATATACCTGTGCGCGCTGAGTTTTGCAATACGGGTGGAAAAATTGTGAGCAAGAATGGACAATGCAATGAGAACACACATGATGATTTGAATGTCATTCAAAAGGTAAGAAACAGTAGCTCAGGCCCAAAGTGAAGGTCGGGGGATCTGCCTACCAAGAACATATTTGTAAGGGGCCTCTGGTCCATGCATTCACTACCTTTGTCTCTTTTTTCCCCTTTACAGCATTAAGAGAGTCTTATTGGCACTTTCCTATGTTTACAGTCACGGTTCAGTGCAGCAAGTGCCTTAATGGGATTTGAGGACTACAATGCGGAAAGAAGGCTACCGGCTTGATGGATTTATGGCATTCTGATGCAGCAGGTGGATTGTTCAAGTCAAGTGTTCAAGTGATTCTGGACCAGCTTCTCGATACAGTGTGTTAGCTCAAAGGATCTCAATCGGAGAGGAAGGGTTTTAAACCTGGTGACAAGGAAGGTTATCTGAGCTGCTCAACAAAGCGAAGGAATGGTCAAGTGTGAGAAGCACAGGCATCTCAAAGGCAGTTTAGTAATGGATCTGCTGTCCCAAAGTGTCTCAAAACACAAATGCTGCAGTGCACAGCACCGGCAATGTGAGGGTAATGCTCTTGAAGACAGCAAATGATGTAGTTCCCAAAAAACAGATCCCATGTGTACCCCTTCTGCTCTTCCAAGTACAGGGCAGGTTGTGAAAGTCACTTGCAGGGTTCGTGCCACAAATGTTGGAGAAGGAGTGGTTTCTGGGCAGTAGTCATGCTTTTGGGTCTTCCAACAGGCAACCTCTTTGTACTTTACTTATTGTTCAGGAAAGGGTTATTTCTGGAAAATGTATCTTCAACCCAAGGAAAGTCTTGTTTGAACTGGTTCACATTTCCAACAAGATTTAACAGAGTGAGCAGAACTAGCTCCTTATATAGCTGAGTCTGATCAAGGAATTACTATTTTTCAGTCAGCCCATTCCCTTCAAATTTTGGTAAAATCTCTTTACTCTGTTGCTTGTCATACCCAGAGGCCTACATCTGCAGGAAATCACGTGGAAGTGATGCCAAATGTAATGTTAAATGTTAAATGTTAAAGGTATTTGTACCGTGCACCGTCACCAACGGAATTGGTCCCCAGGTGCTCTGGCGGATCTGTAAATTATAGGGAGGGATGGGTTAGTAAGGTGAAGAGGGAGTAGGATAGTGAGAGGAGTGGTGTTCTGTTGGCAGCTTCAACTCGGTATACACCAGATGCTGAACTTTGGTGCGTGTATTGGATCAGTATCAGTCCGCGTGTGCTGTTGCTCCGGCTTATGTGTTGTTGCAGTGTTGTGAAGTGCGTGCGGCTTGTTGTGCGAGCGATGGTTGTGTGAGTTTTTGAGTGAGATAAGTATGCAGAGTTTGAGCTTATA
Source organism: Ambystoma mexicanum (assembly GCF_040938575.1). Taxonomy (NCBI): domain Eukaryota; kingdom Metazoa; phylum Chordata; class Amphibia; order Caudata; family Ambystomatidae; genus Ambystoma; species Ambystoma mexicanum. The sequence continues at coordinate 1,180,540,880 of NC_090921.1, read as the reverse complement.
TTGGTTAATGGGTTACCTGACCTTTAGCATGCTAACATTCACAGTTCTGTCCAAGTGTGGCACCTGTTGACCCTCACAACACTATCTCGATGCAGCGCAGGCCAATGCTTAGGATTCCATCTAGGTGTGGGCATGCCAACATTCACAGTCCCATCCAGATGTGGCGCAGGCCAATATCCACAACTCTAAGTGTGGCATATGCCAACTTTCAAGTTTTCCTAGTTGCAGGCATGCCAACATTCAAAGTCCTATCTAGATGCAACGCAGGCTAACATTAACAATTCTATCTAAGTGTGGACATACCAATATTCACAATTCTATCTAAGTGCGGGCATGCTAACATTCAGTTTTCACCTAAGTGCGGGCATGCTAACATTCAAAGTCCTATCTAGATGCGACGCTGGCTAATATTCACAATTCTAAGTGTGGACATGCTAATATTCACAATTCTATCTAAGTGTGGACATGCCAATATTCACAATTATATCTAAGTGTTGACATGCTAACATTCAAAGTCCTATCTAGATGTGACACAGGCTAACATTCACAATTCTATCCAAGTCTGTACATGCCAATATTCACAATTCTATCTAAGTGTGGACATGCTAATATTCAAAGTCCTATCTAGTTGTGACGCAGGCTAACATTCACAATTCTATCTAAGTGTGGACATGCTAATATTCACATTTCTATCCAAGTCTGGGCATGCCAATATTCACAATTCTATCTAGTGTGGACATGCTAATATTCAAAGTCCTATCTAGATGTGACGCAGGCTAATATTCACAATTCTGAGTGTGGGCATGCTAATAAATATTGAAGTTTCCTCTAAGTGCGGAGCTTGTTGACCTTGACAAGTATGTAATGCAAGGTAACTTCGACAATCCTGCCATGAATAAGTTCAGTCTGGTGGTCACAAAACTTACTGAGTGTACCTGGTGTGAGTCTATGGCAGTTTATTTTAATGGGAGGTAAGATTGAGTGGCTGGGATTTTCTGGAGTACAGTAATTGCTCCACTCCCCACGCATGTCACACTCACAATTTTTGTTGGTGTCTGTTGACTGCTGGCTTCACTGGCTTCCCCTGCGGACACCTGCAGACACATCTTGGAGCCGCCAATGTAGGAGCCGCCCTTGGCCTTGGGGCCCTTAGCCGCTGGGGCTGCCGGGCAGAGAGCTGCTCTGGGGTGACCTTAATGAGGGTGCAGGGCACCAATCACGTTGGCTGGGAGGTCTCGGGGGCAGGGAATGGAGGCCCAGGAAGCCACAGGGCCATAAGGGAGAGCCTGCTACGGCCTCCCTCCACGTGCTTTTTAGAGCACAATTTTTTTCTTTTTTCCCAAAATGGGGAGCTGGGGGGTCGCACAGCACTCACCTGCCATGGGGCTTCCAGGATCCAGTAATTCAAAATAGCCAGAAACATGTTTCTGTGCAGCATGCTTCCAGGCTGTTCTCAGCCATTTTCCAACTCCTGCCTCCTATAGCTCAAAGAGTGTCATCTTTAATCGACTTCTTTTAGCCTGGGCACCACCTACTGTCAGGTTTCTTTTAAGTGCACCTCGTTCAACCCAACCCAGAAATTCAGTCCATTCGCAAGGGGAGGTGAAATGTTAGATTTTCACTGGCGAATACAAAGGAGTTACTGGGTGTAACTGGACCATATTTTGGCAGTTCAGACCAGAGAGAAAAGCAATAAGTAAATGGCTATTTCTTCTGATAAATCAATGAGTGGCGGGAAGCACTGACAAACACCATTGAGCAACAGGTAAATGAGTAAGATGTGTGACATGGGCCAGAGTGCATTCCAGTGAACACATGGAAGCATGTGATCCGAACAGTGGAACAAAGATTCACACTGCAGACAAACACAGCTGAGGCACACACTGGCAGCAGGATCCTGGAGTTGGAGAACCATGGAGACAAGTCCACCTGGCTACAGCTTCTTGACAACAGTCAGGTTTTTACTTCTTCCTGCAGGTAATTTCTCTTCCCCTCGGAGGATGCTAAGGAATTTTTTTGCCCCTTTCTGGAAAACATATCTTCCACCCTAGGAAATGATCCTTTGAAATGGTGCACAGTTCCAGCAAGGTTTAGCTGAGAGAGGGGAAGACACATCTTACAGAGCTGAATCCCATCCGTGGATTTGTGGATTTTCAAGCCTGCTGTTCGAAGCCAATTACATTCACTTAAGCAATAAGCCCCAAACAGGGCGGGCATTACCACTTCAGGTACTGCCCCGGGGCGCATAGTTACAGTGAGGGCCTTAGCAATATCCCTGGGGCATTATCTGAAGTGGTAATGCCTCCCTATGAGGGGATTATTTCTATTAGTACCCCAGCCCCTAAGACCGGTGTACTAAAAGCATTTTCTTTCTGTTGTGAAATGCTCATTTCAAAGAGAAAAAGAGTTTAAAAAAATTGCTGCCTGGGAAGAGAAAATGAAGTCAGTTTTCCCTTTCAATGGCGGCCATTGGAAAAAGCAAAAAAGTAAACGAACTAAATGGCCACCACGGAAAGGTAGTTCCTTCTCCCTTTCCATGGCGGGCATTCACAAATAAGGAAAAAAGTTAACAAAAATATGGCTGCATGAAAAGGAGAGAAGGGACTACAGGCAGTCCCTTCTTCATTTCCATGGCAGCCTGTCGCAGATCGGGAGCAGACACCCTGGAGACAGAAGTGTTTTTAGCACGTCCGCTCCCAAAAAGCAGCTAAGTGTGGGGATGGGGTAGGAGGGGTTAGCAGCACTTACCTCATTCCTACATGAGGGGAGATATTGTCCACCAGCCCTGAGGAGGCTCTGGCGGCGGTATTACCATCTGGTAATGCCCGCGTTCTGAGCCTCCCCATTGGCTGGGATGCCACCACTCCCCACTCACCAGGTACTAATGTTTAATAATGTGTCTTGCTTATTTTGCTTCTCAATCCTGAAGCCTAAATCTGCAGGAAGCCATGTTGTGTAGAGGAGGTTATGCAAAGTGTCAGGACAGTTCCTTCTTTATATCCTGCTTTTGTTCTGCTCTCACGCATCCCTCAACTCCTGTCTCCTACAGAGCCGAGAGTCCCCTCTGCAACTGACTTGCTTAAGCTTGCCTTCCTCCTGCTGTCAGCTCTCTTTAAAAATGCACATGGTTCAACCCTACGCAGGATTTCAGCCCATCATGTTGGGGTGAGGTCTAGGTTTCTCACTAGAGAATACACATTATTCCCTAAATGTAAATAGACGATATAGTGCCGTTTCTGACCAGAGTGAAATGTATCCAGCCAATGCCCCTTTCTGCTCAGACAACAAGTGGAGGAAAACAGTCAAAATCTAAATTTAACAGCAAATAAGGGATTGGACATAACTGCAATTCTCTGAATACCAATAGGTACATCTTTAGTAGGATATGGCATAATTCTCATTTTATTCCAGCTTCCAAATTGCAGGGGGCAGGATTATGCCACGAGGTACTAGGGTCTAATGAATGCCAATGAGAGTTAATATTGGCTGCAGCATTTTAACTATAAATCCATGGCTGCTAATGTGAATTTAGCTTTAGAAGAATGTGTAAGCATACTTTCTCTATGTTCACAAAATCAGATTCCCACAAGGGAAAATAGGAAAACTGCAGTGCAACTTACTCATTGTAATATCTACAGCTAAACACAAAACTGAAATAAATTACCTACTAAGCGAGGGAGGCACAGACACACTTTTCCTCACAGAAACATGACTAGCAGACAATTACAAGACTACCGCACACAAAGCCTTACCAGACAATTTCAAACTAATACATGCCAACGAAACAAATCGAAGAAGAGGCAGAAACGCAATGGCGCACAAAGAGCATATCTGTCCCACGACACTTCCGTCAACTGAAATAGAAGACTGTGAATCTTACCTCATGAAGATCAAACTCGACAAACATGCCAACATAGTGTTCCTTCTAATTTACAGGCTGCCATCTTACAACCTGAACTATGCTACTAAACTAACTGACTCCATCGCTAACCTTTCCACCTACCATGATAACCTAATCTTCATGGGAGACTTCCTCATCTGGTTTGAAAGAGAGAAGAAAACCACATCTAACTCACTCTGCGACCTGCTGGAAATACTCCACTCCAAGCAAAAAGTAAACAGATCCACCCACAGTGCTGGACACACCTTGGATGCAATTGTCTGCAGAAAAGAACTCTACGCATCTTCCCTACTGATATCATTGTTAAGGAGTGAGCACTACCTGAAACATTCTCCGTCAAACTTCAAACATGCATATTTCCCGGAAACGCAATATCACACGCCACAAGGAAAAGACATTTGAAGAGTATTGACTTGGAATCCTTAACAGATCTGCTGGAATCAACTCAACCAAACACAGCCAAGCTCAAAAAATGACCCCGAACTCAGTGGAAAAAATACTCAACATCTGCTTCACCAAGGCCCTAGACCAGCTAGCAACAGAAAAACCTTTCAAAGTCACCGTAAAAAAGATGGCAGCTAGGTGGTTCACTGAAGAGCTGAGAGAACTCAAAAAAAATGACAACCAACCAGACCAAATAAAATACCAAAGACAACTGAGAATATACAAATTGTCAGTCCTCAAAGCAAAAATAATAATTACGCCCTAAGAATCCAATCAGTAACAAATCCCCAAAAAAACAACATCCAGCAACAAAGGTGTCATCCCATAACAAGCACTATGTGACAGCATCACCAACTACCTCACAACAAAAATTAAAACAATCCAAACGGACCATTGAAGCAAGCCGCACAACTATAAACTCAACCACAGAACCACTTACAAGTAGCGATCCACCAACCACAACAAGACTTGTTCGATTTGAACCAAAGGAAGAAGATGTTCTCCACCCTAATGAAGGACACCAGCCTCGCTGGATCTCCAAGCGACCGTTGCCCCCAGGCGATCTACAAAGAAGTCCTTAACCACAGCACCTGAGCTTTGCACTTCCGGCTTTTGATGAACCTATCCATAAACACAGGAATAGTACCAAAATCATTCAAATCAGCTTAAATCAAGCCACTGATTAAAAACAAAACTGAAAGCACGGAAAAGTAATTACAGACCTATTTCCATCCTGCCCTACCTCGTGAAAATACTGGAGAACCATGTATACAAAATTCTACTTCACTACGTAGAAACAAACAAAATACTGGACCACTCTCAAGTCAGCTTCAGACCCATGACAGGAACAGAATCGGCTCTCCTATCCACAAGGTGCGATTTAAAAAGAAATGCAGCTAACAGCACTCAATCTGCCCTCATACTTCTGGCCATATCAGCGGCGTTTGACGCAGTCACAAAACACTAATCAAAAGACTGGAAGAATGCAGTGCAAAAGACTCTGCCTTAAAATGGCTAAAATCATTCCACACAAATCGTACCGCAAGAACCTAATTACCACCTTTTACCTCAAACACCAAAAACATCTCCTGTTGAGTGCCACAAGACTCCAGCCTCTACCCTCTCTTTTTCAACATCTTCATGTGCCCATTAATGGTAATCATTCTAAACCGTACACTTACTGCAGCTCATCATGAGAATCGCCACCATTGTAGACCCAAACAAGACCCAAACACAACCCTCAACAAATGCCTCACTGACATATGCAACTAGATGACAACTAACAACCTCAAATTAAGCCTGACCCAAAACAGAAATAATGTTCTTACCCACAGAGGACAATGCAACCTACTCGCAAATGGACTGGCCACCTGGCATAGGAACCCAACTGGAGACTAGAAAATCAGGGAATGCTCATGGACAACAGACTCTCACTGGAACCACAAGTCGATGCTATTACAGAGAAATGTTTCTACCATGAAAGACTACTTAGAACCACACAATCATCTCCATATTATTATCAAGAATAGACTTTGCAAACAGCCTCTACATTGGAATGCCAGAACGGCTCACCAAAAAACTCCAACCCATCCAAAACACTGCAGCAAGGATTCTCCTGAGAATACACAGAAGAGACCACATCCCACCAGCTTGGAGAAGCCTACATTGGCTCCAGTAAAAACGTGCATTAAATTCAAAGCCCTCTGCATTGCCCATAAATATTTTCATGGATAAGGAGCTGACTTCCTTCAGGCCAAGATCAAACGCTTCCAACCAGGAAGGGACCTTAGATCAAGTGACGACCTCCAAATCGAAATACAACTATATGAAATTTGGAGCAACAGCATTCTCACGTTTAATTGCTAATCTATGGAGCACAACACTGAAGTAAATTAGGACAACAGATGACCAGGTTGCATTCAGGAATGATTACAACTATGGCTAGTTAACTGCAAATAAGCAGCACAAAATGGACACTGCCAGGGATGCCAATGAGGGCTAAAGGAAAGCTGTCAATTACTAATCCCCCGTTTCTAACTCCTCTCTAGCATATCCTACACTTACCTCACACAATCCTTTGTATCGGTCTAATTCCCAATGAAACACACAACCCACACATCCACCACGAAATGAACTGCTTCAAACCAACACCCAATCACTGGACGCTGCCTTCTGGACACAATAGCCCCAGTGCGCACAATCCAAACACACCTAAAAACCAGACCCACTCTAGACGCCAGTTCCTCCTACTTCTACAAGCACCCACAGAAAGCATGTCCCCAATCGTAGTCCCTCCACCCTCACTAACCTTCCAAACTCATTCTCTTACAGAAAGACGTGAGTGCCCGCAGACTATGCCAATGGTAACGTGCATGGTACAAGACAACTTAACATAACAACATTAAAACAGTAAGGGGTACAAATAGGCAGCTGTATGATACGAAGTTGTTCCTCTAGCACCAAACGAGATGCGCAAAGGAAATATACATGAGAAACTGCTACATGGAATCTACAATTGTACATTTGAAACAATAGGATGTGTGCATGTAACCATTACATTAATGGCTTTGGTTATGCCGCCTATACACATAGCCTAAAGACAACTCCAGTATAAACTTAGCTATTACTTTATACCGGCAGACCGTATGTGGATAATCTCTTTTTAGCACTGCAATTTTTTCCTGCACAGAAACCACCTTCACTTTGCAGAGTAAAAATCATAAAACCACTGGACTGTACACTCCCGCAAATGGCATTTTCTCTCAAAGGCATTGGCAGAAAAAACCTTCCGAGGAATAGATAGAAGAGGATTGAAAGGAGTGGATTGGAGGATCCTATGGACGCAACAGGGAGATCCCACGAAGGAAATGGGCAATGGACCCTTGGCCTGGACAGTTCTACACTCTTAATGAGTCTATACACATATGTTTTAGTAGAAAGAATGTTATCCCAGGGTTCCCTGAAAACCCTAATAACCACACGGTAACTTTACAGGGAAGACACTGAAAGTCCTAGAGAAAACATATCTCACAAGAGAGAGAGCGAAGGGGGAACTAGGTGATGTCTGAATCAGCATTCTGAGATGGATGCCCAGTGATGATCCTTTAAAGAATGACAGAGCCTAGAACCTCAACACAAAAGGATTACATCACTTAACATGCCCTTCTCTCGTAGTTCTGTATATTCAGCCACCATAAAGTCTGTTGGGGTCTGACTAGGCTCTTATGAGAGAGATCGAGCCAGAAAAGCAGTGAGGGAGACAGAGCAAGAGACAACACTTGGTGACGGGGCATAAGAAAACAAGTGCAAGTCATTGCTTCTACTTCCAATACAGGGGTTTCAGAATTACTCTGTCACCCTCTAACCTCATTTTGAGAAGTTGTTTTAATATTGTGGGGAATAGAGAAAGGGGGAATAGTAGATGGAGGGACTCTGATGGAGAGGACATACCACCCAGGCCCACAGCTCCTGAGACCTGGAACAGAATGAGAGCAGCTTGTCTTGATGCAAACAGGCCTCTACAGGGGATTGTCGCCTCAGAACAAATGTCATCATCATCATCAGAAAAACAGTTTATTTCAGATTGTCGTAATCCATAAAACCACATAATTCCTAAAAATAGTACAATAAGTAAACACAAATCCTGGATCATAAAATTATTTAGACTCTTACAAATAGCAAATAGCACACACCATACACAGTAACAATCTTGATCTACAGTAGCATTACGGAGTAGCTGCAAAAAGTGGAAAGTAAGTATCTGTGCTTCCAAGCAGTATGCAAGTTTAAAAGCAAGCTTTACATCTGGAAGAAATCACAGCAATTAGAAGGCGGGTTTCCATTGTATCATACCACATCCCCTTAAAAAACAAGTAAATAGCGTTTCCTAAAAGCATCATACAGAGGTCAAAATAGTACAAAATGGCCCAGGGATTTATAGGAACCACACAGATAGCAATCACCCTCTGTATGTCTCGGGCCCAATCAGTTACCCATCAGCACCTTAACAGGGAGGACATTTAACCTAGCCTTGGTCAAGAGAGTATGATAAAAAGTGGTTTGTGACCAATGCAAGTCCAGCTGCACCCATCACAGGGGAGAGAGGTAGGGAATGCCTTACCAAAGATTTAAACAGGTTCATATCCTCCCTAGTATTTATCCACAGAGTCTGGAACTGCTGCTTAAGGAACCCCTTTCATACGGAAGAAATATTATTGGGGTTGGCAAAGCTCTGTCTCAAGGATGTTCTAATAAAAGCCAACCAGCTGACTTTGTCACAGTTCCTGAGGAAAAGCAGTTGTCTTATAATTAATTTAGTTAGACTCACGTCCTGACTGACCCACACAGATTGCCAGAATAAGATTAATTTTGAGAGGAGAGTGTCCAAAAGGTAACCAAGTCCGGTTTCCGAGAGAGTAACGTATGTGGACATATGATATGATATGATGTGATATGATATGGCATTTATGGCATGCCTATACACAAGTGTTTCAAGGCACAACGAGGCAAAGGAGGGGAAAAAGAGGGAGGACAAAAACAACAATCTTACTAGGCCTAGTGACATTGAGATTGCGCAAGTGCAGGGAAAATAGGACAGGCGAAGTGCCAGTGGTGTGGGGGGTTGAGGGGGCAAGTGCCGGATACGGGATCACAAACAAGTAGTGCAGCCAACAGGTGGTAAGTGTGAGTGTTAAAAGTGCAGACAATAGGTGTCAATAAGTGCAGGTAAGTGGACTGTAGGGTTGCAGATACAGACCTCAAGTGCAGGGGATGACAGGAGGCAGTGCAGGAGTGAAACTGGGCAGGCAGGAGGGTAGCCAGGTGACCAGTGCAGTATCAGACAAGAGATCAGCAGGGGAGAAGCAAAGTTGAAGGTCTTGAGGTGCGCCCGGAACCGGAGATTGTTCTGCTCAAGTATCAGAGAGGCAGTGAGGCTGTTCCAGAGAGATGCGCCAGCCGAAGAAAGAGATCTGTCCCATATTAGTTGCTTGGAGAAGCGACTGACCCTCAAGGAGTTGGAGGTGGATGAGCAAAGAGCTTGAGTTGGAAGATATTTCCAAAGAGAGAGTTGGAGGTATTGCGGTCGCAGGCCTTGTGGACAATGCATAGGGTCTTGAACTTGATCCTTGCTGCCACTGGGAACCAATGGAGAGATTTCAGGGCTGGAGAGATACAATCATTTAAGGAGGATTGTACAAAAGGCATGAAAGAAAAGCTGCCATAGGACCCCACTGCTACACACTTTAACCAATAGCCTGTCAACATATGGTTAACTGAATTTTGACCCGTTTTCACAAATCTAAAAACACCACTGGATACTTGTTTCAGAGTTGGAGGTATTGTGGTTGCAGGCCTTGTGGACAATATATAGGGTCTTGAACTTGATCCTTGCTGCCACTGGGAGCCAATGGAGAGATTTCAGGGCTGGAGAGATACAATCATTTAAGGAGGATTGGACAAAAGGCATGAAAGAAAAGCTGCCATAAGACCCCACTGCTACACACTTTCCCCATTAGCCTGTCAAAATATGGTTAACTGAATTTTGACACAACGTTTTCACAAATCTAAAGTTTCATCTTAATTCTGTGTTTGCTTATATTTTCATTATATAGAAGCCCATTGCTGAAAACAATTCCCAAGTACTCAAACTTTTGACAATAAGGCAAACATTGATCATTTAAGATTATTCTGGTGTGTTGATGGGTCTTGTTGGACGAGCATATTAGGTATCATTTTCCAGAATTGTCCTTAAGTCTCCAACTAATCATATACTTGTCATAGCCCTTGACCAAAGCCTGAAGCGAATTTGGCGTTCTTTCTCTGAGAGTCGTGTCATCTACATAGCTCAACACTGAAATCCGACTTCCTTTACATTTTTCCAGAATTTCCAAGTAAGATGGGAGAGAATTGATATAGGCGTTAAGCACCACAATAAATCTGCCCAACTCCCCGCCTGTCCATAGCAGGCACATACCCTAGAACTAGTATGAAGCGAATCCAGTAACCGGGGTAATGAGATTGGGACCCCCATCCCGTCAAGAGTCTTCCAAAGAAGGACCGTGTCTACTTGAGCAAAAGCAGAACAAAGGTCCATAAAGGCCACACAGACAGGGGACCCCAGGAGGCAAACATACTTACCCAAGATTAGGTGTAGATGAACACTCTGATTAAAAGTACCTACACCCGGCCTAAAAACCAGCTGGTTGTCGGAAAAGACATTCCTTTCAAACACACATTGCTCCAGTCTTTGCATTAGTACATCCGAAAACATTTGGACGTCCCATCTAACAAGGTGATTGGACGATAGGAAGAGGCGAGGGACTTCAAACCTTGTTTATAAATTGGCACTATAGTACCAATTTTCCAAATCTCAAGGATATAACTTTCGGACAGCAAAGCATCAAAAAAGGAGCCCCTAAATCAATACAAGAATGAAATAAATCATTTGGTACCCCATCTAGCCCATGTGCTGCTCTTTCAGTGGGCTCTGTCGTCCTACAATCAACTCAAGATCTAGCTGTGAAAGGCTCCAAGGTTCCAGAATCCAAGGAAATTGTAAATTATGTATTTAGGTACTACTACCATTCAGGTCGATATCTGTACCTGAACCATATAGTAGTGTATGGAAATGCTCAATCCATTTGTTCTCCTGCACAAGAATTTCTGGAATTTCCAGAAAGACCCAGATCCAACTCATTGGTATTTCTTACAATAATTTTCCACATCATTTTTTTATCATAAGTTGCAGTTGTGCAAAAAAACCTCCCAGAGTTTGCTTGCTATCTCTAGCCTCCTATTGGCTAGATCTTTCTTATATTACTTTCGCCTGTGTCTGATGTCAATTATATCAGAAACAGTCACCTATTTTTTTTATTTTATTTATTAAAATCTGTCCATTATTGCTCTCGTGCTTAGCGAGAGTTTGTATAAAAATTGAAGACAACGGTTTTTAAAATTGAAATAAATAAGTCTAAAAACCGTGGATTTTTGTGAGGATCTCGCATCCTGATTATTTGTGTTATCAATATATGTACCCACCTGGGCATATCAGGACTTTGCCAGGCGCCCTTTATTTTCTTACCATGTTCCACACTAATACATTGGTAGTGCCTTGCTGCCCTGGAAAATTCCAAGGATGTCATCACCCCACCTTATTGTCTGCCCCAACACTAATATTCCTGTTTTCCTCTCACTTTGGCATTTAGCTCTAACACTAATATTCCTGTTTTCCTCTCACTTTGGCAATTAGCTCCTGAGGGCTGCAATATAAAGACACCTGATGCACACAAACTATGGAAGGATCAGATTGTCAGTCTGTCAGTCCAGAAAAGTAGACACCCCTCAATGATGGAGGGAATGTATTCTGTTGGCCGAAGACCAATCGCCTCATGTGTTTAGTATTAGGAATACATAGCCATAAGCTTGACTAAAGTGCGGCCACTTTGAAGTGATTGAAATCGCCATTTTGTTTTCTAAGGTTCACCTCTTGCTTTCTGTTAAAACTGCTTTGCTGATAACTTAATCTGCTCCACTAGTACATTATTGTTCATGCATAGAGCAAGGCCGCAAGAGATTTGTTGAAACATAACGCAGCAACCCAGACAGAAATGCCCGGTCTCCTCCCTCACAAGTCCTTGGAAGTAAGCAGCAAGACATTTAATCAGTACACAGGTGCCAGCTAGTCTCGCTAAAACAGTAGAAATGTTAGAAACACACATTTAATGGCTTGAATTATGCTCTCCTTTACGGCTCCCTTTCCTTGAGCCCTCTAGAGCCCCGGAGAGCGAGTTGACCCCCAGTACACGAATAGAAACTAGGAGATAGCGAGGCCTGGAATGTGTCTCTCCCCTGCACGCAGCTTGCTTGCAGAGAACAGAAGCAGTGTGTTCTTATAACAAAGAATTGTGTCTGCAGGCTCATGATATTGCAAACTGTTGCTAAATAAATGTCTGAAGGTGTCATACTCGTCACAATTGTCAATCATCGAACCCAATTCAAAGGAAATACATTATGGGCGGAATTGAAAGTGTCACCACTGATTGTGAGATGCTTGCTTTGTATATATGTAACTGTTGTACGATTCTCACTCTCTTACATCCCCTGGGGTCTGGAAACACACGTCGCGGGGCTTGGGACCCAGTTGGTCAACTGAGACTATTTGCTTTGCATTAAACCCTAGCTTTTTCGAATACAACCTCGTGTCTGTCATATCAGTTTGTGTGTGGTGATTGTGCCTTGTTTCCATACGCGGGGGTCTCCATGGGGCCCCTTCAAGATGGCGCCTGAATAGGGACCCTCCCCCACTTGTTCCATTGTGTATGTTGTAAAATAAGAAAGGCGGAGAGAACGGCGAGGACGGGACGATCGAGCCGGGATCAAGAGGTGTTTGGGGCGCCCCTGTGAAAGTGATGAGAGACTCCTTTGCAGATCTGCACACAACTGATCCCTGATTGACATGCCTGGCCAGAGAACAAGGAGGCGAGGGGCCCGAAACGAGGCAGAGTGAGCCGAGAAACGTAGACACAACGATTATTGGTTGCGTCAGTATACGGACGAATCGCGTCTTGAGAGACGATTTGATTGATCAGGTGAGTCGTGGCCCGATTCAAAGTAACCCTGATATTGGTTGAGAGTTGATTTTGCAAATTCAAACACCCAGTGTAAGGTTGATTAGCCGAGGGTAATGTTAAAACATGCCTGGGGTATTGTCCACCTTAGCGGGATTTTTCCGCAAGGTAGACAATCTTTGGAAACTGGCCAGGTCGCGCCACCCGAAGGGTCGCTGGCGTATGAGATGTATGTGAAGTATTGGTAGGGGGAATAATGTTTTGTGAAATTTGGCATAGGCGAACCAGAAAAGAGGAAGATTTTCAGGAGTTTTGAAATTATGAGGATAGATTACTTGGAGAAGGTGTTGTTAAAAAAGAAAACACGTCCTGCGGCATTTGACATCCTTAGAGACTGGTGAAGGGAAGCTATGCTTTGTTGGAAAAGTAGAGAGAAGAGCGCGCGCAGGCATAAGTCGAAAGCAGAAAGAGTGAGAGAAAAGGAGGAGGAGGAGTGGGATGATAGTTTGAGAAAATCAAATAGACGTGGTCAGTTGAGTATAGATAAAATATACCCACAACAAGAGTTGCATTCATCAGATGAATTAATAAACAAAATATTAACTGACACAAGGCAAGGCCCAAGGAGAGAGACTAAACAGACCGCGCCAGTGACTATTGCTCAGCCCCCTCCAGTTGTTCAGCCCCTCCCCACTGCTCACACCCCAGCGCAGCTACAGATTCTACAATCAGCGCCCCCCATTAGCCAGCCAGCGCCGCAACAGTCACTTCCCGTTCCCGTTCTCCCATCCACACCTCCCTCCCGAGATATTGTTTCTGTCCCATCCGCCCTCCAATAATTGAACTTGAACTCATTGAAACGAGAGAGGGGACCGGACGAAGTGAATGTGCTAGAGTGACCCTTAGTGCAATCAGCAAGGAGAGAAAACGAGAGTTGCAAGAACAGGCGGAGATGTATATAAACGGGAATAATGAAACGTCAACACTAGCTGTGATGTATGTGTTCAGGAGGAGCAATGAAAGACAGGTATTGTTGGAATGCATGGGGGAATATTTAACATGGAGATGGAAACAGTTAATTGGGAGGCTACCGCCGCAACAGTTGTTGGATTTCAATGCTTTAACACGTTGTAGAGAGAGAGATGAAGAAATAAGGGATCATGTAGACAGACTTTTTGAATTTAAGAATGAACTTGATGATGAATTTGCTGAAATGTTTGCCACGCCGGGGAAGAGGAATAAAGATATTAGGAGAGATAGGAGGGAAGCAGCAATACCATATGTACAGCGGCGATTTCTGCCGTCGCCAAGACAAACGGGTGATAAACTAAAAGTGGTTGTAGGTCAAATGATCGAATCCAAAGGGTCGACAGGTCAAATGATCGACACCAAAAGGTTGACATGTCAAATGATCCAATTTTTATTTTATTTTTTTCACATTTTTCTTTGGGCGCTCCCCCTAAACCCCCTTTTTTTTGTTAAAAACTATTTTATTTCCCTAAACGAAAACCTAAAAAAATATATATAACTAAAAAAAAGAATTTGATCATTTGACCTGTCGACCACATTGTGTCGACCTTTTGACTGTCGACCCTTTGTCTGTCGACCATTTGACTAAACAGCATTAAAAGTATGTATACGAGAGGCGTTAAGATGGATTTCAGATCCTAGTATTCCCACAATGGAAATACATGAAATATTTGATGAATACCCCTTGCCTATGAAAAGAAAAGCACTGCAGACAATGGTTGAATATTTGATAGACAGAGATATAGATGATAAGAAAGCCAGCCCCCCCCCGAAATGATGGCAGTATATAAGAGAGCACTAGTACGTGGAACAGGAGAAACAGCCTTATCACTTGATTTAGGAATAGTATTGCACATGAGAGAAGGGGGAGGAACAGTGAGTCCAGTATTTCCCATGAGAGAAGTCCCACCTACTTTTGTGCATAAAGTAGACATTCCTGCAGTAGGCAACCAACCAGCGTGAGTAAAGGAAGCACATTACACAGCACAATACGTGCATGTCCCCTTCTCCAGACAGGAAGTGAATAACATAAAACAGATGATTGCTGATATTAGAAAGAATCCAGTGGGATTCTATAAAGAAATAGAGTCCTATTTGAAATTGTCCATGTTCACTATGAATGATATAGATTTAATATTCCCAGTAGTTCTGCCAGCAGACATATGGAAGCAAATAAGAAAAGTGGATGATGATGTGGCCTATGGTGCCACATGGGCGAATCTAGTAGCAGAGGATAAGAATAGAGAAACCATTGACAAATATGGTGGCGTTACCAGCACGGATAATACAAAAATTGAAAGAAATTGTTCCAGAAAAAAGAATTGTATGGGACAAATTGACTGCATACGTTCAGGGCAAGGATGAGTTAGCCACAGATTATTTTAATAGATTTGAGGAAGTATTTACAGATTTTAGTGGACAGGATGTAAGCACAGAAGCAGGTAAAAGACTATTTGTCGATAAGTATATGAGAGGGTTAATAGCTCCAATCCAAAACCTAATAATGACATCAGAAAGTGCATGGCAAGCAAAAACTTTGAGCAAAGTATTGCATATGGCCCAATATTATGAGAACAGAGTGAATACAGAGAAAGAGAAAGAGTGAAGGATAGGGCGAATTGAATTTGAAAACAAGAGTGCTACTTCAGCAAGTGGCAGGACACAATAGAGGGAGAGGAAACGCACAAGGCAGAAGTAATTCGAACATGCATGGAAGGCCTCTGGGACTCAATCAGTCTGCGTACTGCAGAGAGGAAGGTTACTGGCAAGCGCAATGTCCGCATTTACAGAATAGAAATGGGTATGGCCATAGAAGACAACATAGGGGGCACCCAGGAGCAAATGGGCGGAATAGAAGCCTCATGCAACAGCACCAAAATAGTCAAGGAAATGTTAACCAGACGCAAAACCAAGCTCAAAATCAGACTGCTTTTAGCAAACCAAAATCAGGGCCAACAGAACACGCAAAATGGAAATAGAGGAAGGGGCGGGAAAATTTTTGATACTCAACCAAATACGTACTATAGTAATAGCAGTGATTACACATCGGATGATGTGCTATTTCCTCAATGGGACAGCCCAAGACAGGGGTTGGAACCATTGTCTATTCCCGTGAATCAAAAAGGACCCTATGTAGAAATGAAAATCGGGAATAGGGAACACAGCTTTCTCGTAGATGCAGGAGCGCAAAAGTGCTCGATAGACCATCACCTGGTTCTGGAAATACCACTGTCAGTGCAAAGAAATATTTCAGTAGTGTTCTCAGGTACCCCAGTGATCAATCCAGTTTCCCAACCAGTAGCAGTGACATTAGGTCCATTCACAGAATATTGTCAATTTCTCTTAACAGAAAATTGTGGGGAAAACCTTCTGGGTTTAAATCTATTGAAAAAACGGAGTGCAGTTATCCATTGCACTACTGATGGAGTGTTTTTGACAATTTCGCCACAGAATGTACCAGTATCTGAATTTTTGTCCAAACCTTTGCCGGGAGAATTGAGTAAAGTGCCAACTTGCATATGGGCAATGAATGACAATGATGTGGGATGCTTGAAAATAGAACCAGTAAAGATTGTTTTAAAAGAAGGAGTAACGTTACCGCGTATTCCATAATATAACATTTCTAAAATTTCAGCAGAAGGAGAGAAAGAGTTGAAGAGTATTGTTTCAGATTTAGTAAAATTGGGGGTGATTGAAGAGATTACAGGCAGTACATGTAACAGCCCCATTCTCCCGGTGTATAAGAAAGGAGGTAATGAGATACCGTATCATTTCATAATTGATCTGCGCGCATTAAACAAAGTAGTAGATCCTCAATTCCCATTGGTTCCAGACGTTACCACAATTTTGACAATGATACCTGCCTCGGCAGAGTACTTTAGTGTTATTGACTTGAAAAATGCCTTCTTTAGCATTCCAGTACACAAGGAAAGCAGATATCTGTTTGCCTTCACAATAGGAGGGCGATCATTTACATTCACGCACATTCCACAGGGCTACACAGAGAGTCGAGTATTTACAGCATAGCATTGAAAGAACAGCTAGATATGCTAGAATTACCAACAGGTTGTGTATTACTGCAGTATATAGATGACCTACTAATCGCTGCTGATACAGAGGAGATTTGTAAAAAAAGTACTGTTTTATTATTGACACATTTAGCAGCGCATGGCCATAAAGCAAGGTTAAAGAAATTCCAATATTGTCGAAAGGAGGTGGCTTATTTGGGCTATCTACTTTCGGGAGAGGGGAGAAGACTGACACCAGAACGATTAGAGAGTATTTCTGGCATGCCTATTCCAAAAACACAAAAAGGAATCAGAGCTATAATAGGCATGGCTTCCTATTGCCGGCAGTGGATTGTGAACTTTGCATTGATAGTGAAGCCAATGGTGGCATTTACAAAAAAGGATGCTGTGATGCCTTTGCAGTGGAATGAAGAATGTCAGAGAGCTTTTGATCTACTCAAAACTGCATTGTGTTCTGCTCCAGTTTTGGGCATGCCAAATGATGAGAAGATTTTCAGATTGTTTGTACACTAGAGTGAAGGCTGTGCGTTGGCTGTTTTGACACAGGAACAAGGTGGAAGTAATAGGCCATGCGGCTATTTTTCTTCCGCGCTGGACCCTGTAGCGCGCACACTACCACGTTGTTTGTGAGCTGTTGCAGCGGCTGCTGCGTCAGTGAAACAAACCGAAGGAATGGTGTTAGGGCACACCTTGATTTTGATGGTGCCACATGCCATAGACGTTCTATTAAATAGAACGCAGGCACAACACCTCACCTCTGCCAATTGACTAGATACGAAATTGTCCTCTTTGCGCCACACATCCAAATTATGAGGTGTAGCGCTTTGAATCCTGCAGAATTAATGCCACTGCCCACGGAAGAAATAGGTGGGAATGAATCACCTCCCCATGATTGTTTCATGGTTACTGAGGAGGAAACAAAAGGAATAATTGATTTAACAGATACCCCACAAAAAGACCCAGATGGAGAACTGTTTTGTGACGGCTCCTGTTTTAAATTACCTGATGGCACATCAACTGCTGCCTATGCTATCACTACGTTGAAGAGTATTGTAGAGAGTAAAAGAATCCCCTACAACTCTGCACAAGCCGCTGAGATAATAGCATTAACCAGAGCCTGTGAGATATCTGAAAATTTGAGTGTAAACATATATACTGACAGCCAATACTCCTTTGGCGTGGTTCATAACTTTGGCCAACTCTGGGCTGAGAGGGGTTTCTTGACATCACATGGGGCCAGAATCCAACATGGCCATTTGATTGTACGGTTACTGTCTGCACTTATGTGTCCAAAGCGCCTAGCAATAGTGAAATGCGAGGCGCATAAAAAAGTAACATGTAAAGTGGGAGAGGGAAACGCATTTGCAGACAGGATTGCGAAGCAAACTGCCACTGATTTGAATACCAAGATGTTGACAGTACAGTCTGAGGAAGTGCCCTGCATGATAGAAAATGGAATTGCTACCGTAAAAGAGATACAGGCAGAAGCCACTGCTAGCGAGATAAAAGGGTGGGCTGAGGGCTCTGCAGAATTAGATCTAGAAGGTTGCTGGGTGGACAAGAACAGTAAAACTTGGATGCTGCCCAACTCCTATGTAACTGCAATGGTCACGATGGCCCACAGCCCCACACACATTTGTGCCAAAAGGATAGTTCAGCATCTAGCCACAGTATGGGAGAACATACACATAAAGAAAAATGCAGAGAGGCTAGTCCAAAATTGTATCACGTGCCTACAACACAATGTGCGGAAGGGAACGGTGACTGCAACAGGCAGTTTCGGCCCTCCCTCTATGCCATTTGAGGTAATCCATTTTGATTTCATAGAGATGGAGAGGTCCCAAAACCTGAAGCACGTTTTAGTGGTTATATGTGCATTCAATAAGTGGGTGGAAGCATATCCATTAAAAGACTGCACCGCGATGAGCACTGCAAAAGTAATGATAAAGGAGTATTTTTCCCGGTTTGGTCTGCCTCGTGTCATATGGTCAGATAATGGCCCACATTTTGTGGGTGCAGTGATACTACAGATGTGCGCAGGTCTCCAGATCGACAAGAGATTCCATTGTTCTAGACACCCCATGAGTGCCGGTCTTATTGAACGCCACAACAGCATTTTAAAGGCCAAAATAAGTAAAATTTGTGCAGGAAACAAGTTGAGCTGGGTAGACGCATTACCGCTAGCGTTACTGTGCATGCGCACATCTGTGCAGGCAAGAACTGGGCTCTCCCCATACGAGATAGTGATGGGGAGGCCGGAAAATGTTTGGTGTGCACCGCAGCCAAAGCGGCTAAAGGAGATTAAATATCCTGTGCTCAGCATTTATTGTAATCTTTTAATTCAAAAATTGCGTTTGATTCATCAGCAGGTGCAGGAGGCTCTACCCATCAGATACACTGGTCCGGCTCATCCACTGGAAACCGAAGAATGGGTTCTGATCAAGAAGTTTGAGAGAAAAACATCACTTGCACCCAGATGGCGTGGACCCTACCATATGCTTTTAGCAACACAAATGGCAAATCGTGTTGACAGAAGGAAAGCGTGGATACATGCAACGCACGCTAAAAAGGTCCCATCGCCGTCTGAAAAGTAGCCTGATCGAGACGACCAGAAAGAGAAAGCAGTCCCAGAAACGAAAGAAACTGTTGCCAGTTTTTTGACACAGAATCTGTCTGATCCTGAAATAAAGGCTGGAATGAAGCCTGAAAAGATTGCTATAAAAGAGGAAGGGCAAAGAGTGCCCCAACTTTATCCAGCAGAAGCTGCATCATTGCTGGCTGACACAAAACGTGTACCACTTTGGCACCCACCATCTTTCATTGCGCCGCAGCCAGAAACGAAATCTGCATCATCGCTTTGGCGCCCATCATCATTTCTCATTGCGCCGCAAGCTGACTCCGAGCTCGAGTCTGGAAGTGCGTCCGCACTATTCATTGATCACACGATACCAGGAGCAAGGCAGTATAATTTATGGCCGCGAAAGAAGGAGTGATCAAATCTACATTTCTTTTTGATCTTTGTTGCCTCTGTTTCCTATAACGGATGACATAGGAACCAGAGGCCTAGAGGAGAGCGGCATGAGGGTTGTGCAAATCGGACAGCCCAAGAGCGAGGCTCCTCGGTGCTAAAAAAAAAAACAATCCAAGTGCAGACCACCCCTTACGGACAAGATGGGCTCACATGCTACGAAGGCAAATGATAACTGCTCTGGAGTTCTTTGAGCAATGTGCAGATGCACAGAAATCTTGCCCAACATATAGCAATTCAAGCTGCTAAGAACTGGCAGAAAAAACTGTTGACATTTACCGAACTTATTGACATTCGAACGAGTGCAACGAAAATAGACATTCACGACGAACATTGTTGGAGAAGAAGAAAAGCGAGAGAAAAATGTCGGAACCAGCTTTTGCCCCCTCCTGCACCACTGCTGATAATGAGTTAACTATAGAGATTGGAAGGCTACAAAAAAGAAATTGCCCATCTTAACGATAGTGATGTGTGTAATAAGAATATTAGCCCCAATAATGACAGTACTGGTATTATGGTACTTAGAAGAAATACACCCCCTGGAAGTACTCTTGCCTGTTGGAAACATCTCCACTACTGAAAGCCCGGTCCATGTAATTACTTAAACTCTGTCCCCCATGGAAGAAAGACACAGGGAAGGTTATGGGAATAACACATTACTGGTAATAATGAATATGACTCACTCAATATTGAGAAAGAATAATTGCTGGGTATGTGCCCACTTGCCGCAACATGGTGGTAAGGGAATTGGTTGGTATGTGATGGCGTTGCCATTGAGTTCTGCATGTTACGCATCCTTGAGTGCATTATATTATCAGAAATGGAACGAAAGTGAAACTGGTCGATTAGATAGTACAAATATGAATGAATTTGAAGAGATTATTATGAAACCTGTAGGTTGTTCTATATTTCACAAAGCACGACTCGTCACACCAGTAGTGATGCCACAAGACAGATTATTTGTGCCTTATAAATCATCTGTAATCACGTTTCATATGAACCTAGAAGGAAATAAAGATACAGTGCCCCCTTCTATACAGTAAATTACAGTCCACGCTCTGTCCCCTTTTGCATGAGAAAAAAGGGTTCCTATTCGGTGGGGACATTCACTAGATGCATGAATATAGCATTCCTTGATAAGGAGGTAGAGACAGTTTATGTAGGTGATCCTGTTTATTTTATATGTGGAGAAAAAGCATATCCCTGGTTACCTAGAAACTGGGGAGGTACTTGTTACTTGGGATTTTTGTTCCTGGGGGTATTCCTTTCAAGAACAGCAGATATAGCCAAATCGGCCAGGTCAGGACCACGGCGAAATGAGGAAGGAGGTTTGATCGTGGAAGACATAGCAAAATCATTCATACCATTTTGGGGCCAAGCAATAAACTTCTATAATATAAGACAACTATCCAGAATATTAGAGAAAACAATAAATGGAACAACAGATATATTATACAATATGACATTAGAGGAAAAGGGAATTAGATTAATGACACTCCAAAATAGGATGGCTCTTGATGTAATATTGGTTGATCGTGGGGGAGTTTGTAAAATCGTGGGATCAGCGTGTTGCGTATTTGTAAGCAATTCCTCCCCTATGATTTTCAAAGTGATAAGAAAATTGCACGTTTTAAGCTCTGACCTACACCCCCCGGAAGGAAGTTGGGAATTGAACATCTTGGTTTTGGGAGGTAGTACGCTCATGGGGATGGAAATTATTTGCGATTCTAGTAGCAGTGCTAGGAATATTCATGACATGTTGTTGTGGTATACACTGCTTACCTATAGTGAGTACTGAAATAATTGAGGAGTGTGTAGAGATGGTAACAAAAAAGAGCACTACTAAATCAGGTACTCAGGAAAATAATGAATTGAAGACAGTGAAAGAATTCATGTCAATCAATATTGATGACAATGACGACGAGGAGGAGACTAGTAGTATGCAGGATTCAGAATCAGATACTTGGTCGGAAGAGGATGCAATGTACGGATGAGGCGTTTGGCATGTGGCCAAAAGGAGGGTTTGTCAGTCCAGGAAAGTAGACACCCCTCAGTGATGGAGGGAATGTATTCTGTTGGCCGAAGACCAATCGCCTCATGTGTTTAGTATTAGGAATAGATAGCCATAAGCTTGACTAAAGTGCGTCCATTTTGAAGTGATTGAAATCGCCATTTTGTTTTCTAACGTTCGCCTCTTGCTTTCTGTTAAAACTGCTTTGCTGAAAACGTATTCTGCTCCACTAGTACATTATTGTTCATGCACAGAGCAAGGCCGCAAGAGACTTGTTGAAACATAACGCAGCAACCCAGACAGAAATGCCCGGTCTCCTCCCTCACAAGTCCTTGGAAATAAGCAGCAAGACATTTAATCAGTACACAGGTGCCAGCTAGTCTCGCTAATACAGTAGAAATGTTAGAAACGAACATTTAATGGCTTGAATTATGCTCTCCTTTACGGCCCCCCTTCCCTGAGCCCTGTAGAGCCCTGGAGAGCGAGTTGACCCCAGTACACGAATAGAAACTAGGAGATAGCGAGGCCTGGAATGTGTCTCTCCCCTGCACGAGCTTGCTTGCAGAGAACAGAAGCAGTATGTTCTTATAACAAAGAATTGTGTCTGCAGGCTCATGATATTGCAAACTGTTGCTAAATAAATTTCTGAATGTGTCATACTCGTCACATATGTCAATCATCGATCCCAATTCAAAGGAAATACATTATGGCCGGTATTGAATGTGTTACCACTGATTGTGAGATGCTTGCTTTGTATATATGTAACTGTTGTATGTTTCTCACTCTCTTGCGCCCCCTGGGGTCTGGAAACACACGTCGCGGGGCGTGGGACCCAGTTGGCCAACTGAGACTATTTGCTTTGCAATAAACCCTAGCTTTTGGGAATACAACCTTGTGTCTGTCGTATCAGTTTGTGTGTGGTGATTGTGCCTTGTTTCCATATGCGAGGGTCCCCAGGGGGCCCCTTCAAGTCTGGGGCTGGAAAGGGGCGCAATTGATGTCTGCAACTTGGCGAGCCTGAGCTAGGGACTACTGGCATTTGTGGAATCCCAGCTCTCCTACTGCTTGCTACACCTGCTCTATAGAAAACCCCCAGCGGTAGGAAACACATATCATACTTGACTAGATGATTTTGTCTGTACCTATAGAGTTAGTTCATTACCACAAGCGGATGATTTAATGTTATCTTTACACAGTCTCCCTGTATGGTTTAAGTACAGTTCCCAAATGTGGTAGAGTGTTTGGACATCAGTTGGTCTTTCCCTCTGGTCAGGGCAATTCCACATACGTTATTTACACAATGTTTCACCTTGGTTATGAGTGAGATAGTATACTCAACAACCACACATTTCAGCTTTGGGACATTTGACAATACAACCACTAGAGGAACAGCCCGGGAGAGAGAGGGTCCAGAGAAAAAAATCGACCTTCCCTTTATATACAGCTCCAGAACTATCTGCCAAGTATCCAGATCAAGGTCCCTCACCCCCCCAACCTGGAACATTCCCCACTATCTTCAGTAATTGTGGGTTTAGTTACATCTGTTACTTCCACATTCTTGGCCGTAACCCCTAAAGTTGGAGGGATGTTCCTCTGCCAGTCGTGCAGTCAGTCATGGTTAAATTATTCTTTCATGGAGTAGCGGAGAGTGGCTGTCTGCATCTGACCCAGCAGTCTATCTTGCTATCCATTTCTGCTGAGAAGAGGAGCCTACCTATGAAAACCTCAACCATACCGCCAAGCGGGCCAGAGTGGCGAAGAGTGGCTGTCTGTGTCTGACCCTGCAGTCTGTTCTTCCTACCCATTGCTGCTGAGAGGAGGAGCCTCCTGTGAAATCCCCAGCCATACCCCAGAGAGGTTTGGAGTGGCGAAGAGTGGCTGTCTGCATCTGAACCAGCAGTCTTTCTTGCTATCCTTTGCTGCTGAGAAGAGGAACATGCCTATGAAAACCCCAACCATACCGCCGAGCGGGCCGGAGTGGCGGAGAGTGGCTGTCTGTGTCTGACCCAGCAGTCTGTTCTTGCTACCCAATGCTGCTGAGAGGAGGGCCTCCTGTGAAATCCCCAACCATACAGCAGAGCATTTTGGAGTGGCGGAGAGTGGCTGTCTGTGTCCGACCCAGCAGTCTGTTCTTGCTACCCATTGCTGCTGAGAGGAGGAGCCTACTTGTGAAAACCCCAACCATATTGCAGAGAGGCGCGAAGTGGTGGAGAGTGGCTGTCTGTGTCTGACCGAGCAGTCTGTTCTTGCCACCCATTGCTGCTGAGAGGAGCCTACCTGTGAAAAGCCAAACCATACCACGGAGCGGCAGGGAGTGGCAGAGAGTCGCTGTCTGTGTCTGTTCTTGCTACCCATTGCTGCTGATAGGAGGAGCCTACCATACCCAGAATGGCGCAGAGTGGCAGAGAGTGGATGCCTGTGTCTGACCCAGCAGTCTGCTCTTGCTGCCCATTGCTGCTGAGAGGAGGAGCCTACATGTGAAAACCTCAAGCATACCGTGGCGCGGCATGAAGTGGTGGAGAGTGGCTGTCTGTGTCTGACCCAGCAGTCTGTTCTTGATACTCATTTCTTCTGAGAGGAAGAGCCTACCAATGAAAACTCCAACCATACCACAGAGTGGCACACAGTGTCAGAGAGTGGCTGTCTGTGTCTGACCTAGCAGTCTGATCCTTGCTACCCATTGCTGCTGAGAGGTGGAGCCTACCTGTGAAAGCCCCAACCATACCACAGAGTGGCGCAGAGTGGCTGCCTGTGCCTGAGCCAGCAGTCTGTTCTTGCTACCCATTGCCAATGAGAGGAGGAGCCTACCTGTGAAAACCCCAACCATACCGCAGAGCGGCACGGAGTGGCAGAGAGTGGCTTTCTGTTTCTGACGCAGCAGTCTGTTTTGCTACCCATTGCTGCTGAGTGGATGAGCCTAGCTGTGAAAACCGCAGCCATGCTGTGGCACAAAGTGATGGAGTGTGGCTGTTTGTGTCTGGCCCAGCAGTTTGTTCTTGCTACCCATTGCTGCTGAGAGGAGGAGCCTAACTGTAAAAACCCCAACCATACCGCTGTGCGGAGTGGAAGAGAGTGGTTGTCTGTGTATGACCCAGCAGTCTGTTCTTGCAACCCATTGCTGCTGGGAGAAGCAGCCTACCTGTGAAAACCCCAACCATATCGCAGAGCAGCGCAGAGTGGCGGAGAGTGGCTGTCTGTGATGTCCATGGTGGCCAGAAGCGGGAAGCTCTAAATCGAAATTCCCTGATTTTGACTATGGAAATTAATGGGCCAGCCATTCAATGTACCAGAAGCCAAGTTTGCAGGTATGGCGAAAAAGGCATTTGTTTTACACAAGTGTAAGCACAAGCGGGTCTGTCTGCGGACCAAACATCTGCCCCGGATGCTACAACGATTCCTAGCACCTCATAGGACAACACAAGTCCAAGCTTAAGCACCTCTGCCCTCACTGCCTCCTTTCTTAGTACATCCGCTCCTTCTCGTACGCTTGAGCTACAAGTCCCACAAAACCTCAGCAGCTCTTACATTGACTCTGACTCGAAGCAGTTAAATAAACGAGTACACCTGCAAATGCCCCAGTTAGTGTCTGTACCCTTATATCCTAACTTGAGTTTGAGGGCAGCTCGTTTGGCATGCCCTTCAGTGGCAGGACCTGGAGATTGGGTAGTATCCGCTACTTCACGACATGTGTCCTTCACTGATGACCAACCTAGGGCGAGGAATGGAGCTCATAGGAGTTCATCCAGCGGCTGTACATGGCCCAATTCTGACCTTCTGGGTTCCAACTGTTTCCCCAGCGATTTGCATCTTGCAAAAGCCAAAATTGGTTAACCAATCTCCTGTCCATAAGGAAAGCAAGATAAGCACTGAAAGAGCGGAAATTTGGGCTGAAAGGGTGGGCATCATCACAAAAAAATAGCGTTCCATCACCCTGTTTTGGCAATACTGCTGGAGCTCTTTCTACAGGCACAACTGTAAGATCTAATCACAGGACAGTGCAGAGAGACAAACCTTTCCATATCAGTTTCCGAAGCAATTCTTAGGCTCAAAATATTGAGACTGAGCCTGCAGTTATGCCATGGCTGTTGGCCTCCAAGCTACGTTGCAATCCGATCTCCATAAGTCCTTATGAAACACCAAAGAATAGTGACAGATCTCAAAGTGAGTAAAGCAAGCAAAATGCCGAGGACAGGGACCACGCACCCCCCAGTAAAGCAAACTCAAATTCCTCACATCCAATCACTGACCAGGAACTGGATGTGTCATTCTCGAGAAGACAGAGACTTGACAAGTCACCGGAGCATGACATACCCCCGAAGCTCGTGTCTGAGAGCGTGGATACTCTATGCAACCCACAATGTCCAAATACAAGCTTGCCTCAAAAGTCCAGTCATCTAACCTTCGACTCAGTCTCAGACTTCGACTCCTTCTTGCCATCTACAACCCCACATTTCAACTCAAGGAGCAAACAAGCAAGAAAAAAAGGCCAGTTGAAAAGGTTCTCATGGGCCTTGTTGAGAAAATTTGGATGTCCTTCAGGCACAATGTAGTCTAATGTCCTCTTTGACAATTTCTTTAGCCCCTTTTCTTAAATTATATGAATCTATGTATGAACATTTCAGAGATCAGGCAACCTTACTAGCCATGGCACATACGAAACTGATACATATTGAAGCATTTATAACCACACTACAACCAAGACAGGACCTTGAAACTACTTCAGAAAGCCTCCTGCAGAAATTGCTCAGTGATCACATGATCGAAATGGGGGCCAACAAGAAAGTTCAATTAGACATGGCAAAATAAATTCTGAAATGGGGCAAAGAATCTGCAAAAAGATCTCTGCTTAACCCAACAGTCACAATTAGATCTAATAGCATCTTTCCTCCCCCAACAGCCACATCTAACACGAGTATCTTTACTGGTGAAGTGGAAGGTATCACTTCTTTCAGGACATCAGAATTTTCCACAATAAATAATCAATAGCAATCGGCTCCTACAATAGCCACTTCCAACATCATAATGGTGGAAGGTTCGATTGGTAATCATACACCAGATGAACAAGTCATCAAAGTCAAACTAATTGAGGAACAGATCCCTATCCTAGCCTTGTATGTTGTGCCCTCACTACCTACCCTTGTGAATTCAATTGAAGATGCACTTCCAGTGGTCGAAACCCCAGTAAATGATAATAACAACTACGAAATGTTTTATTCCCGAAGAAAAAAAAAACAAATAACATGTAATAACAAACGTGTTCAACAACAACAAATAAAGAAAACAAAAAGCATTCCAGACAAGAAAATACCAAAAACATCTAGTGCTTGTGGCTTCATCAGAAATTTGAAGAAATGCCTACCGCCCACATAGAAGGCAATCTAGAATAACACCAACGATGATACAGGGTGCCTCATAAAGAGTAAAACCAAAATGGTTTCCCCACAGGAATATACAGAGGTTGACGATGGAAACACGGAAAGAAGTAGAGCTGCATGTTCTCTAAGTTTCGAATTGGAACTACAGGAAATATCTGTATATGAGGAAGGACTGGTGGCAGGAGAATATATTTGAACTATAGTTGCATCAGCAATCACAAAACCTGTGTATGACGAGCTAATGTCAATTATAACAGATGGATCTATTGAGTCAAATCCCATTGGGAAACATGATTTACCCAAGGGATATTAATTCGAGACTTTGGAAAGAAGACGCTTGAGGACCATCGCTGCACAAAATGACCCTGCCTCTTCTGCAGATGTAAATGCTGAATTTTGGTGTGAAAAATAATCTAATTTTAGCGCACCACTTTATTGCAACGAAAACACTGACTTGTAAAACCTATACTGAACTTACCATTAGTTGCAATAGCGAGAGGAACTAGGAGCCTGTTTGAGCCAAAAAGTGTGGAACTGAGACAAGAGGATAAAAACAGGAATCAGCATAAGAATGCTCAACAAACAAGAACCACAACAGTAATAAAGGACAATACTAGACCCCGAATTATTTTAGAACAAATGCTTTGTGTGGATGAGGGCCTGAAACTAAATCGGACAAACATCTTTCACCTATTTCAACGTATACCGGTATTACGTAATTTGGAATTTAGTGAATTTCCTATACCAAACCAATATGACTGCACATGTTTGCGCATAAAATTCAAAATTATTCGCAACATGCTTTTGGAAGCTGCTGAATTGGTCTGGTCCCTAGAGTTTGATATAAAAGAACTGAGGTGTGGAGACGAAGAGTTTCGGAGAAGCAGCCTCGACCAATTTGTTCTGCATCCGAGCGCGCACAGACAAATGGTTGTAGAAACCAGAACTAGCACATTGTCTGGTTTTAAAAATAATGTTGAAATAACTTCCCGGGAAATACCTTAATGATTGGCAGTTGGAACACAAGACGATTTTCCCATCTCTTTATGATAAAAGCAGGAATCACACACATTATCATGCTCTTTGCTTACAAGAAACGTGGATGTTAACAGTTCCGACAATAGATGGGTATACTTTGATCCTGAATCATGCAAAGAAAGGTTTAAGGGAGAGACATTCTGCGGACGTAATCACCCTAACTAAAATTGGTTCAGGGCTGGGTGTGGATTATAAAAATAGTTAAACCATCATATGCAAATGGTGGTGTTACGATTGGAGAAAACAGCTTATATGGAGTCTGTATGCTTGAACATCATGAATCTTTACTGGAATCCAGTAGATTGGAAGGACGAATGCTTCATTGAAGAAGTAATGACCCTAATTGATGACTGCAGAATACAGTATCATGAGCCAATGCTAATTTTATGTGGAGATCTGAACACAGACCTTATATCACAAACCATCAACACAGTGACTCTGAATGAGAAACTTAATCTGAACAGATAATTGTTGAGAGCTACTAAGTGGTTGAAAGAACTTAATGAGAGGAATTTACATCTCTTGAATGGTCAAACTACAGGAGATGTTCCCACTGCGCTCACATGGAGACGAGGAACCCAAAAGGCAATTTTGGATTACTTTTTTGTCTCCGCAAATGTATCTCCTTAGGTTAGATCATTGAAGAAAGTACAAACAACCCACAATGACCATGCTATGGTGGAACTATCCTTACATATCCATATCCGAAGAAACAAAGGAGTGTGGAGTCACGATATCGAAGTCTGCACAGGGAGAAACAGATTGCGGCAGAAGGTGCAAGATGTTCAGAACATCAATAACAAGCTTAAACAAGCATGTGGAATACAAAATATTAATATCAATTATACACCCCTGTTTAGCTAATTCTTCTCAACAAGAACAGCTGGACAAAAAACCCAATGCAGACTGAAACATGTATATGATCAAGAAGTCATCTGGAAAAAAATCAAGATTCCAACAAAGTCCTCCTCATAAAGAAACAGAAACAACAATATAAAAACGGGATAAGAATTCACAAAGTGTTGATGGTGCAGAGAGATGCAGAACACATGTTAAATATTGTGGCATCCATGACTCAAGATCCTTGTGGCTTGTTCTAAACGACACAGGAGGATCCCAGAATGGGTTTCAAGACAATGCAGTTCCAGAAGATGTCTGGACACACTTCATTGGAACCCTCTTTGAAAAATGTTGCACAGAAGTGTCCTCCAATAGGCAATCTGAGTCAATGGAGTGGACAATCTTGTTTGATACAGAGAAAATCATAACACTGACTGAAAAAAACAGCAAATCACGAGCCCCAGGCCCAGATGGTGTGTCACACCAATGCTAAAAGAATCAAAAGAAGAGTGGGCTGATTTGTGCCTAACTTTATTTTATTTTATTTGGATTATACATATAGCACAAGGCTTTATATAACATTGATTGATACAGATTAAATTAATTTCATTCAGTTATTACAACTTACTCACGAAAAACATTTAAAAATCTCAACAATATGAAGATAAAATTTAACAGTGTAATAAATCACATTAATATCATCACCTTGTAAAACTTTTGACCATAGGTCAAGCATATCACACATATTCACAACATTACTATACAATTTAAAATATTGGAGACGCAATTCATTTAGGCTTTCACATACAATTATCAGATGACTTAGGGTTTCTTCCATCAAGTTGCCACATAATCTACAAAATTTATGATCAAACTCAATCTTGTTCAACCAATTTTTCGGTGGTAGAGCCACAGATGTATTAAATTTCATAAGCAAGTATGTTCGAAATATCTTTGGGCTAGGATAGGCCAATATATATTTTGGCACATTTTGTCGAACACTTCTTTGTAAACAGTACTCAGTGGCTGAAGATAAAGATTCTAAGTGTAGCATGTTTTGATTGTAAGCAGCTAAAGCCAGTTTCATTTTGAGCCACAATTTCATGTCCCCATCTACATATGGGTTGGCAACCTCATATAACCATTTGCTATGGTTGTGTTTCAATATTCCAACAAGACCAATTGATTTTGAAGCATCTAAGGATAAAAAGGCTTTAAAATATGGTACAATTATAGTGTCCGTAGTCACAGTGGTTAAACGCTCGAATAACATCACACTCTGCGATATGTAAACATTCCAAATGCCCTTTATGTTAAACTCAAGATAAATATACTGAATACAGATTTGTGCCTAACCTTATTTGGTGCAATTATAGCTATAAAACAAATCCTGGATTCCTGGAAAACAGCGATCATTATCCCGATCTATAAATAGGGCAATAAAATGGATCCAAACATCTATAGAACAATTGCCCTTCTCGATGTCATGGGAAAATGATTTGCGTCCCTGATCTTAGTGAGATTAAATGACTGGGTTAGGGAATCGGGACAATTTGATCCTCGACAAACAGGATTTGTAAAAGGTATGAGATGTGGTCTCAATCTATTCATATTGAATATCCTCAAACTAAGGTCCCTGAAGGAAGGCACAGAAATCTATGTAGCATCAATTGATCTTGCCCAAGCATTTGTTAGTGTTGATAGGGATCTACTTTGCATGAAAATGGTTGGCTGGGACTGTCCAGAATAGATTTTGGAGCCAATCAAAGCTTTATATACAGGCACCTTCATTCTATTTTGATTGAATAAAGAATCTCTACTAAATAACAGGATACCAATCTTCTGTGGCCTGAAACAGGGTTGCCCACTGGCCGCTAAACTGTTTAAACTATTCACTGCAGACATAAAGGAAACAATGTCGCCCGATGGTTCCTATCCACCAAAAATAAATAGGAAACCGGTGGGCTGGATGCTTTATGCCATTGATTTTACCATTTTAGACCTGACACCTATTGGCCTGCAAAAAAAATAGAACATTCTGCAGGCCTACATTGACAAAAACAGGCTACAAATAAATGCTATCAAATCGGCCATCCTGGTGTTCCAAAGAACAAGAGGTATTCCAAAAAAAAAGTTATTTTTGTTGGCATCTTAGTGACAAACCTGTAGCACGAGTTAGTACCATGAGATACCTGGGGATTGACATAAATCAGAGTGTATGCGACAAGTTCCGGATAGTTGAACTGTGATCAAAAACAAAAAATCTTGCCACCCAAGTAGTGATAATACATAAAAGGTAGGGGAAATTCTCATTGATACGCGTTGTAAAGTTTTATAAACAGAAAGTTGTACAGATCCTGACATACAGAGCTGAGACCCCCTTTTGGTTTTCATGTAAACAGTGGTCGCTACTTGAAGGTATGTTTTGGAGGAAAATCCTACGAGTACCCAACTGTGCACCAATCACTATCATATGGCATGAACTGGTGTTAATCTCTATCTACAAATGGTGTTATGGAAAGCCTTGTCACTATTTTGTAAACTCATGATGCCTAAGTTCAAGTATTAGAACCCAACAAAAAAGGAAATCTAAATTGGGTGCAAAAATCTTGGTCATTGCAGTGGCACGCAATTTTAGATGAAGCAAAAATATCATTAGAGATCCTCGTACACAACCCTGATGCTGCAAAAAGGTAACTTTGGCTCTAGGATTGGTTGCAAACACAAACAAATAAACTACCATACAAGCTTTATGAAAATGCCATTCAAGAATCTAGGGCAGTGAACGTTATTCCAAAGTGTCTGTCTAAATTTCCTAGTGCCCATCATCGTAATACATTGATGTGCATTAAGCTGAACTTGTTACTGACTAATCAAATCCTCAGTGCGAGGAATTAAAGTTTGACTGATCTGCCAACTGTAGTTGGTGTAAAACAGTAATAGCAACACTAAAACACTAAAACATCTTGCACTGAGTTGCCCAGGACTCACTACCATTAGAATGACATATCTTGGCTCTTTAATAAGTAAAAGACCAACGTGGAGTATTTCAGATTGGTGGGCTTTCATGTGCTGGGGTGACAATTTAAAAATGTCATTTTCATTTACCATGTTCATTGATGAACTAGAGTGTGTGAAGAATTACCAATGTTTTAGTATGTGAAATTTGATTGTATTCTTTTTCTTCTATATCTATTTTTCTATTCTTTATCTTGTTTTTATACATGAAAAACCCTTTCCTTGCCTAATAACTGGTAAAGGTTTGTAATAAGCCATATACCAATAAATAAATAAATACATTATTCTTTTCTAGCATTCCTGTTTGTATAGGTACACCCCTTTTCATAGCCAGGGTGTTGCCTACTTTTCAATAGGTATTCTTATTACAGAAGTCATTATTATGATCATGTTTACGGATATTATTGATTTCTATCAGTTGGCACATTTAGCACCGCAGGAGAAAACACAGGTCTCTTTTAGTATAGCTGAGTTAGTCAAATTTGGCTTCTAAACACACTAAGAAATCATTTATATGTAAAACTTGGTTCTCCATTAATTCTAACTGTTTGCCTCAAGCATATTCCGGTACGTCTCCTTCATAGCGGAGAGTTTGGCTAAGCTATTTCCGGGACTATTTATTTGTTTTTGGGTAATCGTGGCACATATATTTTCACCACTACTTTGGCACCCTAATCTACAGGCTCTTGAACCTACTGAATTGCTCATCTCATCTACTCAAAAAGAGCCTCTGGGAATAGACTCAAAATGATCCTTATAGCTGAATGATTTTTCATCTTGTATTATTTTTCCCACCAACCACCAACTGCCTTTTTAAGAAAGCACTTCAAGGTACCAGGCCTTTCTGTTAATTTCACAACATGCTTCTTTGCAGTATTAGTCAACTGTCCTCCCTCAGTCAAATGTGATGCTTTATTTGGCACTGTACCTTCCTTATTTGTTTTTGTTTTTTTCTTAACCAATAACCCTTGATCCATCCCATGCTTATCACAGGCCTTACGTTTAGCCATCTTTCCTTAGAGG
Source organism: Ambystoma mexicanum (assembly GCF_040938575.1). Taxonomy (NCBI): domain Eukaryota; kingdom Metazoa; phylum Chordata; class Amphibia; order Caudata; family Ambystomatidae; genus Ambystoma; species Ambystoma mexicanum. The sequence goes on along the minus strand of NC_090921.1, from coordinate 1,180,507,577 downwards.
GATTAGGGCTACAGTTAAGACTCTGACTCCAACCACACTGGGTAAAATACTACGCAAATGGTACTGGTAGCACAAAGTGCAGGTTGCTAAGCGTGCAAAGTGCAGTAGGAAGTGCAAAGCAAGAATCAAAACATTATACTATAGTAGGCTATAGGGTACTCATAGTTTGCTTCACAGATAACATATGCAGAACGCTAAGGTACAAAAGCAATGTATATAAAGTGCGAATGCAGGTCGAGATGCAAAGCTCAAAAATACTCAACTTTACTAAGCAGTGTAGTGCGTACTATCATTCCACTAAGCAAATGCCACAAAATACTAGAATCTAGTGCAATTAGTGGGATATTGATGCAGACGCAAATGAAGAGTTAGCAAACATTATGCTATGCTTACAATAAAATAGGACACCTTTCAACTGTACAAATTATACAAAAATGCAGAGTCCTAAAAGAAAAAGTGCACGTTATGGGTGTGAATACAACGAGAAGAGGCACTGCTAGCCTAAGAATAGCAGAGCAGTTATAGGCGCCCATCTCCTTCGTTAATCGCAACACTAATCAATTTCATATAGCTCATACAACAGTCGACGATTCTGCTAAAATGAAATGAAAGTAAAGAATACTAATAATAGTAATAATAATATAGGGATAAAATAGGAATAAAAGCGCAGTGAAGGGAAACACCGGACTGGTTTAAGAGACGTGCACAAGTCATCCCCCCACTTCAAATGCATATGATAACTGCACCAATAGAAGTTCCATAATCCAGACATAAATAGAAGTACAAGAGAACAAATGTCGGCATGTATTAAACATAATAAGAGGGCATGTCTTACTGACTTACAGAGTGACCAAAGCCGAGAGTCCACCCCTTTCAGTCTTCAGACAGACTTTTCCACAGTGTGCAAGAAAAAAAAATTGTAATCAATTGTTTTTTCTGGTGTAATGGTGCAACAAAAGCACCAGTTTCTGCCTTCTCAGCCTCCCAGCCTACCAATACTTTCACCCACCAGACTGCACCGATGAGAAGCAGCTACGGTCAGGCAGGTATTACACCCTTTTCAGGGGTGGTAACAGCTGGTACACAAAGCCAACAAAAAACAAACAGATTTGCAGAATATGTTAACTAGTGTGCAGCAGAGTGCTTGTTGAAAGATCTTAGTCATTTCCTCAATAATTCATTTTAGCAAATAAACAGTCAAATAGATTTGCCTTGAGTGTTCTTGGAGGGCTTATTTGAGGATTCCTTACCATCTCTTCTACTCCTTAGATTTGCAGTTTTGCCGAGATGCAGGATTGTAACGATATATAGAGAGACCACCCTTAACCTTGGCAGTTCCTCCCCACCCAATCAAGGTACACAACAATAAATAATGTATGTTTTTAGCGCTAGATATAGAATCACGTAAATACCCCCCCACCCCCGACCCCCATGTGCCAACAGTGAGCCAAGAACCAGGCCGTAGTATAGAAAGAATATATATTTATTATAAATTTCAAGAATAAGAACTTTACTGATTACACACGCCACCTTCTCTGTGGCAGAAAAAAAAGCTTCAATTAAAAAACACACTTTTTTAGGATGTTACTTGTTATTTCTGTCACATAAACATGGAATAGATGCTAAATAACCGGTTCAACCATTTTGTTCCATGAACCCCTTTTGTTAAATTAAATGATACTTTGTAACATGACTAGAGCATAAACATCAGCACCTCTTGATAAGGTTTTATTTTTAAATCACATACACATTTCGATTTTCAGCGCAATCTTACAGCAGCATTTGTTAGGTTAATTTCCTTGCCCGCTTGAAAATGCTTATAGTTTTGGAAATACAGATTTGGAGAAATGCATGTGGCAAATAGTACCCTGCTTCCTTGTCACCCAAAAACAATCTAAAATCGTTCTGCTAGCAGGGTCACTTAGTCACTCTCAGTAGAGAGGGTTTATTTTTCAATGAAAATTACACTAGTTTCACTTTGCTAAACGCCTCTGCCCCAGCACCAAAAATCCATGCATCATGTGATATGCACCACCCCTCTTTTTAAAGGCCAAATCTAGGGAGTGGGGCCAGTGTACGAATTTTGTTTGGGGCCAAGGGCACAATTCTGTTTAAATACAATGTTTAAGGAGTGGTAACAATGGGAAATGTCATTTTGTGTCAAAAATACCTTTTTGTTTATATACAAATTTAGGGAAGGGATATCAGTTGGGAATTTTCTTTTTAGGGACACAAACCTTTTTTGTTTTAAAGGCCAGGTTTGGGAAGAGAATAAACACCTTTTTGTTCAAAGGCAAGGTTTGGGAATGGTGACATTTACACATTATTTTGTGGCCTGGACGCCCCACATACCTGTGACTATAACATTATTCCTCCTAGGAGAGAGACGTTGTGGGGGATCTCATAAGATAATTTTCAGGCAATTTTCCTGCTCTGCTTGGGCACAGTCATGGGGATCAGGATTGTTGTACCACGCTCCGGTGCAATTGTAGTAATGTCGTCAAAATGGTGGCAATGTTATGGTACAATTCCCCCCCTCTGTACTCTTAAAGTTCACAATGCACAGCATTTTGATGTGTGGCAGTTCCCATGGCAAATACTGCTTTTCGTCTCTCAGCCATCAATGCATCTTTTCCATAAGAACAATGTATTTCACAGTAAGACCTAACAGGGCTAATTTTCAGGCAATGGTATTAATGTGACTTTCATTTGGATGCAATTTTAAGTTTTTTAGTTTAATCAAAAAAGCTGTTTCAGCTGCTCAGCAAATGTCCTGAATCTGAAAGTTGGTGAGCTGATGACTTATGAAATCAAATATCTGATTAGGAAGTTTCATATTCCCAACTATGTGTGTCCTCTGCTCCAATCATCCTCTTAGCTGTCTCCAAGGAATAAGATCCAGCAATCCACAATCAGGCTTCAAGTAAATGAACACGGCACCGAAACAGGGGTGAAGGTCCGGGTCATATACATGACCAAACAATAAGACATTCTACTCATCTCCTCGGAATCCCAAAACTGCTGTGGGCACTTCCCCCCCTTAGGTTTAGTAAAAGCAAACCACCATTGCACATAATCCACACAAAATCGGCCCAGGCTCACTCCGGCCAGTGAAGGCAGGCAATGAATGGGAGTGAATAAAAAAGTTTCTTGTCCTAGTGGGGGGAAGTGGGAAATGGCCCACAGCCGTAACGTTTGGAGGAGTACTGCTCTTTTTATTCAGCAGCACTTAGACCTGGCTCCGGGGGCAGGGATGGGTTGATCTGAATCAGTCTACAATCACCAACAGTGGTAGACAGCCTGCTCCCACAGTCACTCTGCTCTGCTTGTTGGAGCACTGCTCTTTTTAATTAGCAGCACCTGGACATGGCTACGGGGGGGGGGCTGGATGGTTTAGGTATGGATCAGCCTACAATCACCTACAGCGGGAAACAGGCCTCACCGGCAGCTGGTCTGCACAAATATCACCTTAAATAGATTGCAGGTATGAAAATACTCCATGGAGGATAGGAATACCTGCTCAGATTGTCTGGAAGAGTATACTCCTGGAACGTACAAAGCCGTGAGTGATTTGAGAGGAGTTTCTGCACATCCGAATAAACTGTAGTCAACCCCTCCAGAGAATTAGCCTTCATCCCAACTGTTTGTCCACATAGGGCCCAATACATGAAATGTGTGCAGAGATCCCACAAAGGCCGCCCAGCGATAATGCCTCTGCGCGAGCCTGCGCACAAAAGCTTTCCTGTTCAAGTGTAATGTTGCACATATTTGAAGTTTGCCTATAATTGCCCTTTTTGAAAAACATACTCTTTTGCAATTTCTACACCACCCACATTCCCGCTGTGTCCTTTCCTTTCTCAAAACTGAATCTGGATTAATTAACCAGTTTTTCATGCAGGGCCAGACACGAATTCAAAGAATCCAAATGCATAGCCAACAGCTCTGCATAATACCATTGAGCTGACTTCAGGCCAAAGGGTAGAGCCCTGAATTAAAACTGACCTTCCAGGATAAAAAAGTGTAGAGAATTCTGATAAGACGTTTGCACTATGACTTGGAGGAAAACATCTAGAACGTCCAGGGAGGTCAGACACTCATCTGGACAAATAATCTGAATGATTTCCTGCAGGGTCACCAGCTTGAGGTTTATGGTTTCCATAAAACAGTTAACTGTCTTAAATATTATAGCGCGGAGGACTTCACAACCAATACAATTATGACAAATACTGTCAAGCTGTGTTCTACAATAAGGATTGTGGGTTCTGACCCACAGGAGTACCACGATGGGTAGTGGTTAAATCACCAACTCAACCCTCACACATATACAAAATAAGAGTGATCCCAATCATAAAGGTGAAATTGGCACTTATAAGAGATATATACCTCCTTGACATTTTGTGATAACGTGGCCAGCGGGCAGGCTATACTCCTAAGTGGGTAGTGACTGTGGGACAGTAGAAACCCAAACAGCAATAGGATAGGAATACAATCCAAAAAAAGGAATGTTGAATCAAAATCAAGAATCTATAAAGATATATATGCTTTCATTAAACACACAATATGCCATGAAAACTGTACTAGAAAACACTAACAAAAAACCCACCCCTGCAAAGGGGAACAGAGAAATGCAGAATGCATGATCAGGATAAAGGTCCAAATTGGGCTTAGCTATTCTCTAGCATTGCAACAAGTGGACCAGGGCGACTGAGGCCTTCCAACAGTACCTTATTCAGTACTTGGCGGTAAAATAGCATTCAACCAGACTTCTTATCATTGTGCAGGCTGTTCAAATTTAGGTTTGGATGAGACAACTCATGATGATCTAGATGGGGAGCATGCATCAAATTAGATTCTAACACAGCCTTGTTGCTATTTAATGCAGCATTCAGAGGGGGGTTAGAGGGTAACACAATCAGTTTGACATTCAAACTTAGGTCAAACAGTTTAAGGTGATGAGTAAAAAGGGATCCTGGCTGTTCTGGCTCTCAGGATGCTGTTGGTCCCCAATTAGGGACTTGGGGATAAGATGAGTCCTTGTTCCCGTTCCCTGAACACTATTGAGGTTGGCCAGCACCTATAGGGGACCTTTGCCTCCAGTGAGGTCCTTGGTACCGGTGAAGCTGATAGAAAGGCAGATCCTTCTCCAGCAGCAGTTTACCCCAACTGTTACCAATGGGTGGGTAGGGTGCAGTTTCCTCTGCCTTGGAACACTCAATCTTCACCTCACTGATGGAAGGTTTTGAGAGGACTACTATCCCAAAATGAATGAAAGAATGGGTGGGAAACCCACTCTTCTATATGCAAAAATCCCTATGGATTGGATGAAAGGTAGCCTGATTTTGAGGAGTCTCATCCCCGTCCTTGTGACAAGTGGTCTTTCTCTTGTTGCATCATGGATATACGTGATTACACTGTGGTGTGACATTTCGAATCCGAAAATGCCGAATTCGAAAATCGAGCCACAGTGTTATCCCGCAGATGCGATTTCCCCATATCCTCTACCCGTTACACCCCCTCGACTAACTTACCTTTTGGCGACATACTTCGTTGTGTGCCGCCGTCTCCCCTGCCTCCCTCCGATGCCACTTCCCTTCACGTACGATTTTGGGAACCAGCGCCACAGGGTCCTCTATTTTTTTTTAAATCTTTATTTGCACTACAACAAGGGGAGTGTGGGACACCCCCAAAACCCCCGGTGAAATTTTAGCAAACAAGGGGAGTGTGGGAAACCCCCACAACCCATTCTTCCCCTGTTCTCTATAATGTATTTGTATGGTGCAACTGTTCAAAAATGTGGGCTTTATGAATTTTAAGTACAGTCTAAATTTGAACAATTGTACGGTACATACTTTTTTCTACATTTTCTATTTCTACATTACATCATACCCAAAGAGCTTTGTGCTAAAGGAAGTGTATGAGACAGGAATCGAGAGATACAGAGAAAAACAAGATGTTGTAATCTTTTCCTCGTCTGTGCTGATCTCCCTCTGACTACACTAACCCCATCCCCTTCACCGCCCAATAGCATCAAAGACTCTTTGGTATGCAACACCTTGGTATGAGGCAGGGCCTTTTGCTTAGGGTGTGCCTTTTGATTTCTGTTTCCCGGGACAGCTAATGCTCAAGGATGTTCTGCTGGAGTGAGGCTTTTCCAACCTCACAAAGGTTAATGAAAAGCAGCTCCGATTGACTATTGTCCTGCTAGGTTGCATCAGAGACAGCAAGGTTTATGGAGAATACAAACAACCTGTCCTTGGCTGGCCAGGTGTTACAGTGTTCACATATATATGATTAAAATCAGATGTGGCTTCTAATAATTATGTGACTTATTATCAAAAGTCAAACTACCACCAGGACGGTAGTTCATCATTATTATGTAGTTGTGGATTAGATGTACAGATTATATATTCATGCTCTGTACTTAAGTGGTTTTGCTGTCACAGCAGCTGCCAAAAAGGGCACCTGTGACTTTTGAACCTGTGCTGTGCCCCTTGAGAGCAGGGGCTGCAGAGTAGGAGACTGATGCAGCTGGACATATGGGTCACTATGCTTTTGGCATGGACCTTTATGTAAGGGTGGTCTGGTTAGCAGATCACTGCTTCTGAGATGAGATTTCCCGCATCATTGTATTAACTAATATCACATTTAAATAGCCAGGGCTTCTGTACCATGCCAGAATGCATTTCCTCAGAGAGGGACAACTGGGTAAGACACATGTTTTGCGTGTGTGCCGGTCACTTCTGTGTTCATTAGGGCTGAGCTACTTAGCATTTGCAATGCCTGGCTGGCCCTAACTAATTAAACAGATGACATATGTGAACAAGATCAATGGCACCCTATGTAGAAATCAGTGTGTCTATGAAGCACATCATTTGAACTTTTCGCAAATGTACAATTCTTTGAGAATTCAACCTCACAGAACTCCCCTTGCTCTGCCTTCTCTGAAACCATCTAACGTGATCCACTCCCGCACTCACTTATGGATTTAGGCAAAAGTAAGGAAGCACTTGCTGCAAAAATGAAATCACCAGCAATGCATCCATATTGTGATCACAGGCGACCTCGCAGAATTTCTAAGACCACTCAGACCAACCACAGACCTTGGGGATTCTCCAGCTCTTTCCATGAAACTCCACCTTCAAACCCCAAATAACAGATCATCTGGAAGATATAGGCTAATGGATATAGATTGATGTTGACCAACTTGGAGAGAATCATACTCAAGAAGCAAATGTCAATAATGGTAAATTGATTAGTCAATCGAAAGAGGCCAAATAAGCATACGAGGAGGCACTATTTTGGCAAGTGACATGATGAAGATTCTACCGGAAATGTTGGTCGCTGGAGGTTCTGAGTGGGGCAAATACTGGGTGTCATTGTGTTGTTTTTTAACTGGATATTGGGTAAAAATATTCATGCTTGCAAATCCCTGCACTGATTCAGTGTGTTCCCTACCGACCTGCACACTGTCATACATAATCACATGCTTTAAAAGAAAGATTATTTTATGTTTCTCATTTTATACATCCCCAACCTTCCAGTCCACAACACAAGATAAGTTAAACTTTTAGAATAATCAGCAAGTGTTCTTAAATACGAAAGCAATCATAAAATAGAAATATGTTTTGTTAAAATATAAATATGGTTGGACTCTGCTCACCCTGACCAGTCCGTATTCGTGCTTCATGACGGTGATGTTGTATCCATACACTTGGATTGTTACCACTGCTATATAGGAAACCTGGCTGGAACCTCTGTTCTCATTCTTGGCCTGGACATTGAAGGCAGGGATTCGGCTGTTGGCGCCGCAGTTCTGGGCCATTGTGTAGGTGCAAGTGCCTTGGAAGTCGAACTTCAAGCCATCGAAAGTGATGTAATGAGGATCTCCCCAGGCCGTGCAGGTGGTTTCCCAATTGGTCACGCAGACAGGATGGCTGTCCACTATCCTGCACGCCTCCTCAGCTGAGCATTCCACGAAGCGGCATGAGGGCTCCATTCCAACTGTTGGAAAGAGTAACAGGAAAGACTTAATATCAAGATATGCTTTGCACGTGGTGTAAACTTGCTAGCCGTGTGGGCTTCTAACTCCACTATTACTCATTTGTATGTGCAAATTATGTTCAGAACCATTGCAAAGAAGCATCATCCTTATCGTAATCAAAACCATAATATTTCTCCGGCCCAGCAAATCTAATAGTCTGACTTTCCACAGCCTAATTTGTGTTTTAATTTCTCTGAACAGCACCTATCAAGCATGGACCTAAAATCAGCCATCTCTAATTGGTATGATCACCACTATGAATCCCTGTTGCTTGGATTATAGATTACTGATTTATTTTTGTAAATTATGTTACACTTTCGCATAGATTGGATTACAAAATGTTGAGAGTGGGGATTTGAATGGATGTGCAAGTGGTGTGAGAATATACATGGTCACCTTAACGTTGACATTTTCACGAAATAGTGCTATATATACACACCAAATCTTTGTCTGGAGAAAGGTTTTTGAGTGCAATACAGAGGTCTGTTATAACAAAAAAAGGAATGCACGCTTTAACTTCCACCCATCCAGCAAATGTTTTGAACTGAATATGATATGTTATTTTTAACACGCTTAAGACACAGAGGTTTCTAAACCTGGATGCGGGGATTGAACCTGTGTTGCTCCGTCTCATCTTGTTTCCAAGGCGAGCATGTTGCCCCTGAGCTATCCTCCCGGGACGAATAGAAACAAATAAACTAGAGGAGCAGGATCAGTTTTTCTCTAGAACCTTCTAACATTCGATGGTATACCACAATGTTGCAGGAGTGGTTCTTTGGGCCTTTTCTCCTAGACTGGACAACATTGATCTTTTGAGGTGTACTTTTTAACTGTATTACATTATGTTTAACCTTATATGTACTAGATCTTATAAAAACGTAAACTTTTTGCAGAATGGTGTGCAATAATCCATCCAAACATAATGATATCAATATGCAATGTAGATTACAAAAGAGAAGTTGGGGGACGTTATCAACAGATAATAAGGCTATTGACATAACCCCAATCCCAGAATGTACCAGAGGCATTTAGATATCTGTAAGTACAAAATCTTCTTTTGAAAATTTGGAGAAAGAGCTATTCTAAGTTACAGACTGAAGGGGCGAGGGGCACTTTAGGAGACTGGGAAATGCTTCAGTGAAATGATGAATGAAGTTGAGGAGGAAGAAACGGTCCTGTCCAGTAGTTTGTCAAGTTGCACTATAGAGCATATGAACTCAGAATACAGGGTATTGCCAGGATTACAAAGCTGCTCTGCAATCATACATTCACCCTCCCACTGCTATTAGCTTTAAATCCCATTAGTCCTGGACGCCCCATTTGCCCAAGATCACACGTCTGCACTGTATTGAATTATTTCATCCCCTTTGATTGCTTTCTGTCTCATGACGGGAACACAGAATATATTTTGTTGAAGATGAAGAGGCTACAATACACGGGATCCCTTCACCTCTAGGTGATGATTCCTTTTCTTTCGGCCCCGTGGAAAACAAAACCTCACAATATACTGCTTGTCTGCGATGATGCAAAGCTGCACTTAATGGAGACGTCCAGCTACCAGTGCTGATTGATTTTATTTCCTCCTCATAGAACACAAGACTTCAGAATATACTCCATTCCAAATATCAGAAGGAAGCGCTATAACAAGTGTCTCAATCTCCCAGTATGGATTGTTTCCCTTTCCTTCTCAGGCAGCCCAAGAGCCTATGGGGTTTGTCAAATATCATCATGTTACACTGCTCTCCTTCCATCGCCAAGTACTCATATTTCCCCTTTCCTCCCCATGAATACAAGAGTCTTGAGTGTACAATTTGCTCATGACCCCAATGCACTACTTGGTACAGTTAAGGGAAACCCACGCTCTGCGGCATTTTATTTTCTGTCTATGCCTTGAATGCAATATCAAATGCACTTTCTGTTTCAAAAATCATTTGAGAATTCTGAGGAGTACTGTTATTATATTTAATTCCATAAATTATTTTAATGAATGGCTTATATTTCTGAGGTTTTTGGCAAATCGAGGGTTGTTGCATTGCCGTTTAGCTGAACCAATAGAATCATCGGTATCATCATCATCATCATCATGTTGATTTGGATCATCAAAAGTAATCCAGCAAAAATATATCCAATCCATTAAAAACATATTAATTACAGAAAAGGACATAATAACAAACATGAATAAAACCCCATCATACCGCAGTCAACCACTAATAGAGAAGAAGAAAAATGTATAAGACATGATAAGAGGTAAAACACATGGAGTTCATTTTAAGACTTACAAAGACTTACAAGAAACCTAATAATTATGAAATAAGAAAAATACATCATATGAAAATTATGCTAATCAACCTTAATCAATGTATCACTTGAAATACCATAAGAGATGAAGCTAAGAATATACATGCATTAAACAAATCCATTATCCATTGCTGACTACTAAGGATGGTGCTACTTGTTGGTACTTCTTTCTCAGCTTTCATGCCCACACTGGAATTTAGCCCAACACAATGACACATATGATATAGATGTCGATTTGCACATCGGAAGTGCATAGTGTGTATTTCCAAATGCCTAAATGATGGTATGAACCAATGTTTCCTGGGTCTGTTGAAAAGTCTAGTACTAATATTACTAAAAGGAAAGTATTGTTGCACAGCTTCCGGACCATTCCAGAAGCTCACAGAGGAAGCAAATGACAATAAACCCAGGCAAATAGCAGATTTCAACATTGTGGTACTGTGGGGCGGGGTTGTCAGGGAGCAAAGCGTTAAGCCGGCAGGTGCAGGCTGAGGAGGAGGTGTGGTCCAGCAGCAAGGGACTGGATGAATGGGAAACAGGTGGGGAGCCAGGTGAGAGGATCCAGGACTAACGTGACTGTGTTTTTTTTCCCTCTGGTCAGATCACAGGAGAACGTGATGTGTGCAGGACAAGAGGAGCCAGAGAAGGAAAGTGAACCGGGAGAAGAGGAGCCGAACACTGCAGGAAAGGCATACCTTTTTGCATATTAGGAACAGCAAGTGAGGGGCGCCAGGCTGGGGAGCAGAGAGCCAGCGCCGCGGTCACCAGGATAGTGAATGGACCACTGTGGTACGGAGAACCAGCCTGCCAATGGGTATACAGAATGCCATAACCGAATGCTGCAGAGTATTAACCTTATTCCTGTAAAACGCCAGCAACAAGGGATTTTCTTACTTCCCATGGAACGCAGCAACCAAGGGATATTCTTACTTCCTGTGGAAAACTGCAAACAACAGATTTTTTGTATTCCCGTGGAATTCCACCAATGAGGGATTTTCTTACTTCTCAGGGAACACCACCCATGAGGGAGCACCAACAGGGCTTGCCTGTTCTTTTGGGTTTGAGGAAGAAGGATAACGCTGCAGGCAATGGTACCAGGTTTGGAGCACGGCCCATTGTGGGGAAAGAGGGAGGGGGCAAATGGCTCGAGAGGGTAGTCACGGTCAAATAACCTCCACCCCTCCAAGACTGAATGATATGGATTTTCTCGTTTACCTCGACAGTGTGCTAAAATTGCAATAAACCACCTTAAACCCTATTACAGCATCTGTGTCCTTTTTTCAAATAACCTGACCAGGTGATAGGTGCATAGCAAAAGATCCATGTCAAAAGGACGCAGGAAACGTACAAAGCTAGGAAACACACGAAGCCCACATGCATCCTGAATCACGCTTACAACATAGGCACACACACATACAAAAGCATGCTTTGATTATAGCATCACACACATAAGCATGATTATAATGGGGGTAATTCATAGAATTTAGCGCACAAGTGTCGCACGTGGCTGGCGAACAGTGTGTGTGTGCGAATTTCTGCGGCAGCTGCGTGCGTTAAATCCATTTCCGCGCACAGCGTATTCATGGATTTTAGCTACCAAAACCAGCCGTGGCGCACAGTGGCGCAGCGACCCTGCAGCAGCGCCAGTTACGCCCCCAAGAACGCCCCTCGTGCAGGGAAAAGCCATCAAAATCCCCAATCCAGCGCAAAGGGCTGCGCCAACCCTGTACCAGCACGGCAAGCGGGGTTCGCGGGAAGTTTCACATGCGATTGGCCCTGTGCGAGCGGGGTACGTGTATTACTGGGGTTCGTGTGAAGTTTCACACGCGATTTCAGCAGGGTACATGTATTTCGGGGGTGCGCGGGAAGTTTCACATGCGATTGGCCTGGGTACGTGTATTTCAGGGGTGCCCGGGAAGTTTTACACACGATTACAGCAGGGTACGTGTATTTCAGGGGTGCACAGTAAGTTTTAGACGCGATTGGCCTGGGTACTTGTATTTCAGGGGTGCGCGGGAAGTTTTACACGCAATTACAGCATGGTACGTGTATTTCAGGGGTGCGCTGGAAGTTTCACACGTGATTTCAGCAGGGTATGTGTATTTCAGGGGTGCGCGGGAAGTTTTACACGCGATTTCAGCAGGGTACGTGTATTTCAGGGGTGCGCAGGAAGTTTTACATGCGATTTTGCTGTCAGAGCGGGGAACGCATATTTCGGGGGTGCGCGGGGAGTCATACATGTGAATTGGCAGTGTGGGTCCTCCCAGGTGTCCCCTCTACCCCCTCCACGGCCCCTGCAGGCAGCCCACACCACAGGGGACTACCCTGCAACCCTGGTCATGTCCCCCAGCACCCCCACCCCCCAGCAGTGAGGGGCACCTGCCAGCAGGCCCCCACTCATGTCCCCCAGCACCCCATCATTGACAGGCACCTGCCAGCAGGTCCCGACACATGTCCCCCAGCACCCCCAACCCCCAGCAGTGAGAGGCACCTGCCAGCAGGCCCCCACTCATGTCCCCCTGCACCCCCAACCCCCCCAGCATTGACAGGCACCTGCCAGCAGGCCTCGACACATGTCCCCCAGCACCCCCACCCCCCAGCAGTGAGGGGCACCTGCCAGCAGGCCCTCACTCATATCCCCCTGCACTCCCACCCCCCCAGCATTGACAGGCACCTGCCAGCAGGCCCCGACACATGTCCCCCAGCCAACACGTCATCACAATCTATATCCCTGGCTCTTATGGCAACCCAAATCCCACCCCACGCCACCCCAGTCCAAACACCCAACCAAGCTTTACATCCACTCCAAATTGAAATCCCCATTACATGATAGCTCACAAATAAGCAGTATGCGCATGAGTACAAGTCTGTCAGACCCACACAATGGCAACACATGACTGAGAAAACCCACATTGTGACATGCATGAAACCAATGAGAGAAGACCACACATTGAAAAAAGAAACAAAAATGTAATCAAGTCAAAATGAAGGGAATTAAATCAAAACACACAATAATGCCAATAATAATCAAAATGCAGCATGTCCCTAAAAATGATAAATAAATAAAATGAGAATCCAAATAAATCCAAATGAAAATGTGTCCAAAGTCACCGTCCAGCAAAGCAAATCCAAAGGGAAAGAAAAGCGTAATATCCATTGCTCCATGGTGAAGAAAAAAAAAAGATGAAGGAGAAAAATCCACTGTAAAACTATGTACAAATAGCAAATCCAGGGTCCATGAGCCCAACGACATAAATGAAACCTACAATGAAACCTACCTAATTACTAACTATATACAAAAATGTGGGGCATAGTCCATGCGCCCCAAATGAAAGAAAAAAGAAATGAAACTTAACACTAATGAACTATATACAATGGCGGCGGGCAAGTCCAATGGCTCACTTGTTGATGTCATGGGCCAGGGCATCATCGAACTACTGTTCAATGTCTTGGAGGCGGGCCTGTTCTCTGGCCCCGAGGTCTCGCAGGGATAACGCCATGTCCACCTCCAACTCCCTGCAAATTCCCTCGAGGCACTCAGCCCGCCTCAGCGGCCTGCGCATGGAGTTCTCCTCTCTGACCATTGTGCCTCCTCCATCCGCTGCCACTCCGCACCTATCTGCTGGCCCAACCGCTGCCACACGGAAGACACTCCCATTCCAGGGTCCTCCTGCCCTCTGGCCAATGCCTGCCCCTCTCATGTAGATGGCCCCGAGCCATGATGCCTCCCACGTTGAGCCTGCTGCTGCCTCCGACGCAACTGCCTCTGCCAGCACGACGGCATCCAGGCTGATGGAATCCACCGAGGCTGACGTGCACGTGCCCTGCCCGATGATGCCGGCACATCCTCCATCTGCTGCGGTCCAGTTGCTGTGGTGTCCACCCCTGCTGGACCTCCGACTCCCGACTGTGGCAGGGATGGGATTCCCACCGTGCTGGCTGCGTTGGTCAGGGCAGGTCCACAGGGGACCCTGGTGGCATCTGGGCCAGAAGACGGCATGGAGAACGACTGGCGCATAGTCTCCACAGAGGAGGAGAGGGCCGCCAAAGTGGCCGACACATGTACAAAACCCCCGTCCACGGACACTCCCAACTGGGCCACGTTGGCACGCTGCTCTTCACGATGACGTGCGTGCTCCCTCCGGGAAGCACGCACGTCATCACGAATGTTACGTGTGTGCAACGCGACACCAATCAGGGCCTTCTCCATACAGCCAGGGGTCCCCTTGTCCGCAGGTAGAGGAGTGTCAGATGACATGGACATCCCCCCTACCTGCGGACGGGCCTGGGATGGGGCATCCCTGCTGGTGCATGGTGGTGCAGTCACAGTGTCAGGGACAGTGACATGCACAGGCCCCTCCACGGCGACCTCTGCTGCCTCCTGCCCCTGGACTGCACCACTTGCACCAGTGGTACCACCCCCACCAGGCCCCATCTGCGGCTCAGTAGCGGCCACCTCCTCCTCTGTGGAAACCACCAACCTGGATGGCTCCACACCGTCTTCTGCCATTGCAAGCCCCTCTGAGGGCTCACCCACCCCTTCCGCTGCAGCCGTAGTGGCAGACGCAGCACCAGTCCCCTCACTCCCAGACGATGGTAAATTCTGGGAGGTGACTGGGCCTTGTGTCGCCGGCCGGTGGGGGCATCCCTGCCGCTTTGCTCCACTGCGCCGTCTCCGCCCTCTTCATCACTTGCCACTGTGTAGAGGGAGACAGAGAACACAATCATCAGGGTACTGTACAATGGTCCCCTAGACAGGAAGCAATATCAGATGAGTGGCACTGTCAAACATCACTTCCATCATGTCCCTCCACAACACATGGGTCAGTGCAGGCAAAACACATGCAGTAACAGGCATAGTGCATGCAATGAACATTAGCATACATGTCCAAGCGACTCTTGAAACATACAATGCTGGTTTGAAACTCACATGCATCATGGGTCATGCCTATCACATGCACACACTTCACTGGTGTTTCATCCATCTGGCCTCGTACACCCCAGACACAGTGGATACAAGGATGAGTAGGCTGCATCAGTGAATCTGAACATTTTCACAGACATGTGTCATGCATCCATGGCATTTACAAGTCACAGACACGCAAGTCAGACACACAGACATGGAGACCACACATGTCCATGACCGCAGCACCCATCTCTCACACCCCATCCATGTCCAATAAAAGAGACAGGTATGCATTAATGTGTGCATTCCGCATGCTGCTCCGCATGTTGCATTGTAACACATGCACCTACCATGTGGTTCACACATTACTGGTCTCACATGCATGACCATGATGTCCCTGCACACACACATACGTACATGGCCTATGTCACACATACAGGCAAGTATCAGACAACCAGCACCCTGCAACATGCCCTGTCTCACATAGCAATGCTTGGCCACTTACCCCTCAACTCCAGACGGATCTGCCTCTGAAGGATCTGGGCATGGAGCGCTGGGCCTACGTGTTCCAGGACCCTCATCTGGATGGTACTCATGCTGCCCCGGCCCCCCTCCACGAGGTGCCGGGCCTTTATGAGGGTCCTGGACCTCAAGTTCTCCCAGCGGTTCTTGACTTGCTTGATGTTGCGGGTTGCCACCCCCTCCGTGTTGATGGCAACCACAAAGTCGTCCCAGATCCTATCCCGTCCTTCCTTGTTGGCGCGTGATGTTCCGAAGAGAGCATCATAATGCCCCAGGACATGCTCCACCAGGACTCCAACTTCCTTCTGACTGAAGCTGGTGGCCCTCTGCCCCTCTGGCTGGGGGTCGCCAGTGGCCTCAGATGGTGTTTGCCCCGACATGGCGATCCCCGAGGCAGGCGTGGGTGGGCAACTGGATCCTGGGGCTGGGCTGTGGAGCGATGGTATCCCAGTCGGGAGTCTTCTGTCGGGGGGAAATTCTGCCGGGGTCGGCCGGGCCGTCCGCAGACCTCCGGGCAGGGAGGCCCCAACTCCTCCCGTATATCCCAAAAGAGATAGAGTATGAGACACGCACAAGAAGCAAGGTGACTCTGCTGTTTATTAAACACAAACGGCAGGGATGGGTCAAGGATCATACGCGTCTGACCTGACACACACACAATCGTGGGGCTCGCAGGCCCTTTTTACTGTAGTATGACGCGCTACCTGCGTCACTTTAGAAAATTAACAAAAAACCTATCGCCACTCTTAATTGGTTGCTCCAGTGGTAGGGTTAGTATAGCATACGTATAGAGAATAATATGAGTGGCCGAGGGTTAGTCAGGTGATATATCTGGGTTGTCCCTACAATTAGATACATGAGAATTGTTACATGGAGACCCCTAATGGTTGGTTGATGTTAATGGAGTCAGTGATAAGAGCCCCATGTTCTGATTGGTGCGCCCGTGAGCTTCCCAGCCTGGGACCATCGCTGTTCCCAGCTCTCGGGGTACCTGCAATTTGCAACAATGTTTCACTATTGGTACATGCAGACAATGTGAAGACTTATTCATGAGCTGGACGGCCGACTACTCCCACCGTTGCAGATGTCCATTGATCCTTTCAAGTGTATCTGCCTGTGTCTTGTAACGAGGGATCCAGACGCCTCCTTCCTCCTGGGTTTGGCATCTCGTCAGGTTCGGCTTGGTCACGTGGGTGGGACCGTGTTCGGGGCAGAATTCTGCACAATTAATATTGTTTTTCCACTGTGTGTCTGGTTTGATTGCAGGTGCGACTTTGATGTTGGTGCGCGGCGTGCGAGGTTGCAACATCGTGCCCTTGATGGTCTGCTTTTGGATTGTGGGTTTGCAACATTACGACCTTGGCTGTCTGCTTTCCCCAGGCTCATTCTGCAGGATCAGCAACCTGATTCTTGTTCTGTTAATCGTCCACGAGAGCTCTTGCTTGCGGCCTACTCAGGCCTAGTATATAGGTTGAACTGTCTGGTGCACAGGCGCTTTAGGTTATAGTCTCATATTGTCTTATGACCAGTATCGTGTCTTTGTTATAATTCTCATTACGGCACCTAAGTGTAGGAGAAGCGTAAGCAAGCTCTTTAGATGAGTTCATGATGCGTCTTGCGTTTCTGCATTTCTGAAAGCCTGTATGGAAAATAATAAAGATGCACGTCCGTGAGTATGTCTGTCGCCTACGTCATAGCACTGAGTATATTCTTCATGTAGATTGGTGCGGGAGTGTCCAGTGTGTATGTTGGCACAGGTGTGCTATCCGTTGGCTAGGTCGTCATGGCATCTCTAACGACGTATAGTTTTAGTCCAGTTGATTCATGCCGCAGGCATCGGCATGGGCAGGGCGGGCTGCTGGGCAGGCAGATGGACACATCCGTATGTTCCTGTACCAGGGTATCTGGTCGTCTGGTAGATGGGCAAACTCTTCTCGTGGCGGGTGCTTAGGCCGTGAACCTTTAGGCCAGGCGCGAGAGGGGAAATAGGGGAGTCTGTTTTTCCATTTTCCCACTTCAGTCCCCCCTCTGGTCGACTTGTCGACCACAAACATATCCTTTTCGTTATCTCCTCTTACTCTCCACACTTTAGTTATTCCTCCTAAATGTCCATAATGGTTAACATGATCTTCAAATGACCAATACATATACTCACAGGCTCCTCCAGGAGTACAGTATACCCATTTCCCTATGTAACTCCTGGGGTTTCTTGGGTTCTCGACCTTCACCGATGGTGGGTCCGGATGGTTGGTGATGATATGGTTGCGCAATTTCTCTCTCTCTTGTATTATTATGCCTGTGTGTTGGCCGTCATCTGCTGGCATCAGTGGGTGCATACCGACCATTTCAAGCAACTCATCAGTGGTGCGTGCCTTCCGGGCTTTCCAAAATCTTATTATGATCAGGGTAGCTCCAGCCAAAATAATACAGCCAACTATAATTTTCAGTCCATCTGACAGCCAAGATGGCATCCATGACCATAATAGCGAAAACCAGCTCTCATCCTTTTTCACACCCTTACTTTCATCCACCATTTTGGAGTGTAACTGGGCCAGTTGTGAAACTGCTTCTGTCAGTGTACCGTTGTCAGCATCATTGGCAGGAATGAATGTGCAGCATGATTGTCCTATCTTTGCGCAAACTCCTCCTTCCATGGCAGTGAGGAGGTCCAATACATATCTGTTCTGCAGTGCTACCATCCTTATTGCTCGCAGCTCTTCTTTTATTGCGTTTGATCCGTTTAATGTAGAATTGATGGTCATCATGAGTTCCCATCTAGTTATCTGGAGCCATTTTGCGTTCGCGTAAGCCTGCAATCCTGGATGTATTATTGAGGAGAAGAACATTGCTGCTCTGCTGAATAGTCTGTGTTCTGGTGGAATCGAAGTGAGTGCCGTTTCCGACCTTCCCCATAGGTAATTTCCTGTCAGAGGTTCCCCTTGTCTTTTCCGTCTGTTTAGGACAGTTTCATTGCTGTTGGTCCTGTTCCCTGGCTCCCCCTGAGGCGGTGCAGATCTCTTATTTCTCTTGTCCCCTTCATCCATTTTGGGAAAGTTTGCCACATTCACATGCTTCTGGGGTACCACTAGCGATGGTACATTGACGTGCACCATCGTGCATACACCATTCCACAGAGGGGGCAGCGTGTGATATGCCTTTTCTCCACAGGCCCAGTAATGGTCCATTATCACTGCTGTTCCTGCTCCCCCCTCAGGTAACTCCATCACGCTTCCACAATTGGTGTTATATCCTACGTCCACCTCTCCTTTATGTTAGTAGCATACTTTAGGCGCAGTCAACGGCAGTATTGTTATCGGGTCTTCATCCGTTTCTATCCATGTGAGCATGGGCACGTACTTGATCCAAGTTGTCCAACATCTGTGATTGTGCGCATCGATAGTTGAAATAGTTTCTTTTGTTATCATGTTGCTGCCAACCACTCCTATCTCCCATTTGTTGTCCAAGTATACTTTCCCCGTTATCGTCACTAGTGGCCTCTCCCAGCATCCTAATTTACCAGGGACTTCAGTGGCGTACCAATCACATGATAAATACTGCAGTGTTACTTTCTTTGTTTCTCCTTTTGCAGGACCACTTGTTATGTATCTAAATGCTTCAGCATGTAAACTGCTTTTGTGGTAACTCAAATAAGTCTTGAGGAAGTTGTTTTCGTATGGGTATGAGTCTCGTGTTTTCCACGTCATATGCACCACTGTTCCTTGAAATCTTCCTTTCGTTTGGAACAGTGCCAAGTATATTATGCACCGTGCCGTTTTTTCGTCTATTTCTGTGGCAACAAATGTTCGAGAAGCGCTCATGGCGTATGGTATTAATGAGCAAACGTAGCAGCTGTCTTCTGTTGTCTGCTTACCAATGTGGGTCATGTGTTGATACCATATGTTGTTTGAGACGTGTGCTGAATCTTGTATATAATTGTCAATACCTTTATTATCTGAGTATGTGCTGCGTTGTACTCTATTCTGCTTGTGCGCAATTTTGCTAATATCACCTGACTTAACACCTGTTGCAGCTGGGGATGGGGGTTTGTTAGGTTTGGGTACAGCAATAATATTGGTAGCATAGCTGTACTGCCATACAGAGGCAGCTACGAACCCGGTGATTATCAAAATCCCTATTACTTTTATTACATATGCTAATTTCACCGGCATTTTGCTCTTACCTTGCTGCAGTCCGGCAGCGAATTCTTGCGATGTTAGAGTTGCCCGCCTGAAAATTCTTAATATGCTGGTTAATGTTAGTTGTTAAGCTCTCCCTATCAAATAGTCATTCAGTGCCCAGGCGAAGAGCTGTTCCCACGCTATTCTGAGCGATCTATCTCTAAGGGCAGGTAAGTATGGGTGGAGGTGGGGCATCGAATATTCTATGGCCAAAAGGAACGCTGTGTAGTAAACTCGTACCCTTTTCCTTTTCAGGTACGTTGGCCTTTTTATTTCATATACAAATTGGTGTGACAATTCTTCTGGGTAGTTATCGTCTGAGGGTACCATCTACTCCTGGGCAGTGAATTTGTTAGTTATCTACTTCTTAGCAATACAATAATATGCGGTTCCTGCATGTGCGAGAGAAAAGAAAAGAGAGCATTCACGTGTTTACATGTGTATTTGTGCGAGGCAATGTCCTTTAGTACAGTTACTACTGTGATGGGTACAGGGGTCAGTGGATGGTGGGCAGGGGGTGTTTGGGTTCAACTGGTGGGCGTTGTTTTACTCTTTGAGCGTGTGATCATGGGGTGGGCTGGATGGGGATCACCCCTTTCTTCTTCAATTATTGTCTCTGGGGAGTCTGGGGAGTGACAGGGTATGGTAATACTTGGGCCGCTGGCTGTGGTAGAACTTCCTTCTTCTGTTGTTGATGTTGTTGCTGTTCTCTCAATGGACCTGTCGGTGGCGCTGGGGCGGGTCTGTTGTCCGTAGATCTTTACGTCGTGTAGGTGGTTCCAGGCACGCTTGTCCTTTAACTTTACTGCTCTTGTTGATACCTCCTCTACCAGATGGGGACCCGTAAAGCGTGGGTCATTCCATCTCCTATTGAAGTTGCGAAGTAGTACGTGGTCACCTTTAGCAATCTTACACAGTCCTTCCTTTTCCAGTTCTTTATCCGCGTCTTCTTGTTGGCTTCTATTAGACCCGCCCCGTGTGCGCTCGAGCTGTTGAGACACAAACACTACACTAGTAATCAAAGAAGACACATATTGGTACATTTCATCACCCAGAACACTTGCAGTACTTTCATGGTCGGTAAATGCTCTTGACGTTGGCGTTAGGGGAAGGCGCATTTGACGTCCGGTAACCACCTCATGGGGAGTGAGGTGGTGGTCAGACCCTGGCCTATTCCTCAGCTCAAATAATGCTAATGGAAGACAATATAACCAACTCTTCTTTGTTGGCCTGTGGGTGGTATGCACATGCAAATTTATGTTTAATGTTCAGCAGCGATGTGATGTGCTGAAACATCTCGTTTGCAAAATGTGGGCCGTTGTCTGACCTTAACACCTCGCACACTCCCCACCTGGGGAAGACCTCCCTCACTAAGAACTTAGCTGCTCTAAATGCATCTGGGTGTGAACAGGGCCCTGCCTCAATCCACCTAGAGAATGGGCATACTACTACAATCATATACCTATTTCCTTGACATATATTGATCATATCAACATAGTCAATGTGGAGATGCCGGAAAGGTCCCTCTGGCCGGGGTATGGTACCTCTTATCACCTTTAGAGTGTGGCCGGCCGTAAACTGTTGACATGTGATACAGTTACTGATAAAATTCGACACATGCGAATTTAACTCGGGGCAGAACCACTCTTCCCTAATTCGTGCTGCAATTACTTCCTTTCCTGTGTGGGCTGGATGATGTAGTTGGCTCAGGGCAGTGTTCAAAAGTGCCAATGGTATTACAACCTTTCCAGTGCTACCCTGGCGCCATAGTGCGTCAGTTGGGGACATTGTACATCCTCTTTTTACCCATATTTCCTTTTCGGCCATTGGTGCAGCCGCTTGTAGCTCCGTAATCTGTGTGGCTGGGAGATGGGTGTACCCTTCTCTTAACAACATCTCTTTTGCTATTCCCCTCCCTCTCCCTCTCTGTGACTCTGGGGGGTTCCATATCTCACCAAAGTATGCAGCATACTTCGCATGTGCGTCTGCTGCTGCATTCCCTTTTGAGACGTGATCTTCACCATTGGTGTGTGCGGTACATTTTACTAAAGCTAGTTCCTGGGGGTCATTTATTACTTCAATCAGTTCAGCCAATAAGAGAGCATGTTGCACTGGGGTGCCATCAGCTCTCCTAAACCCTCTTCTTCTCCATTTCGACAACCCTGAGTGGACAGTTGATGTGACATATGCGCTGTCGGAATATATAGTCACTCGTTTGTCAAAGCTTTCCTTCAACGCCAAGATCAGTGCGACCAGTTCAGCTGCTTGAGCGGAGTAATGCTGTGGTAATTGTACACATTTCACTGCCACACACACCGGTACCTCCATCATTTTCACCACTGCTGCCCCAGTCCTCCTCACACCATCCCCCTGATCGATGGTTGATGACCCATCAATAAATAACAGCTCACCCCCCTCTAGTGCGTTTTCCTCAACTTTTCTAGTACATGAGTACATTTCAGTTGTTTCAGTACAGTCATGGGCATAGTCTCCCTCCTCAATTACTTTTGCTAGGAACCTTGCAGGGTTGACCGTGCTACATCTAACAATTGATAGTTCAGCTCTGGATAGAATGATCTCATAACCTGATGCCCTTTGCGTGGTTAGGGTGGATTTAGGTTTATTCAATATTGCAAAAAGTGCATGTTCCACAAATAGTGTAGTCGGGCACCCCATGGTTATTGTTGATGCTTTCTCCACCGCAAAAGCGGCTGCGGCGAGACCTTGTTCGCAGGGGAAGTGGCCTAACATTACAGGATCTAAGTGGCCGCTGTAAAATGCTACTGGTTTGTAGCCCATGCTTGTTTTTTGAGCCAACACGGCCTTCATTACTGCTGAGTCGCAATGTGAAAATATAAAAAATCGCCGCTCATAGTCTGGGGATGCCAGCACCGGAGCAGTTGATATCGCATCTTTTAATTCATCAAAAGCTTCTTTCATTTCCCTCGTCCACCCCAATTTGTTCTCCCCTTTATTAGCTTCCCGTAACGCCTCAAGCAGGGGCCCTATATATGAACTGTAATCAAATACCCAAGCTCTACAGTAGTTGCAGAGCCCCAGGAACTGCTGCAGTTCCCTTACAGTTTGTAGCATTGGAGTGGCCGAAATAGCTTGTGCTCTTTGTGGTGCGATCTTTCTTCCATGTTGGGATATATGCTGACCAATGTAAAGTACCTGTTCCTGACAGTACTGTATCTTTTCCATGTCTACCTTGTAACCTTTGTCAGCCAATATTGTCAACATCTTTAATGAGTCCTCTCTGCATGTATTTTCGTTTTTACTGCAAATTATTATGTCATCCACGTACTGCAACAACGTGCTTTCTACTTCAATGTTACCCAAATCCATCTGTATCACTCTGTTGAAAATTGAAAGTGATTCACAATACCCTTGTGGTAATCTGGTGTGCTTCCACTTAGCATTTCTGTAAGTGAAGCTCGTCAGATCTTGTGAGTCTGGGTGTAATGGTATTGAGAAAAAAGCATTTTTAAGATTGATCACTGTAAACCATGATGCTTCTGCTGGAATGCCACACAATATTGTGGCCGGGTTTGCAGCTACGGGATATTCCGCTTCTACTATGTTGTTCAATGGCCTGAGGTCCTGTATAAAGCGCCAAGACCCTCCTTTAGCCTTGCGCACTGGGTACACAGCCGTATTACATGGTGATTCTGAGGGGACCAATATACCATTATTTATAAGGGCCGTTATGGTTTCATATATGCCCTCATCTGCCTCTTTTGATAGTGGGTACTGTTTTACTCTGGGGAGTATTGCACCTTTTTTCAATTTTATTTTTACTCCCCCTATACTTTTTATGCAGCCCACGTCATAGGGGCCAGTAGTCCACAATGATTTGGGTACCTTTGACATATCGTCCTTAAAGAAAGGGACCGGGGTGCATGTGGGTGCCTCAAGTGCCATTGCAATTTTCTGTGCTACTTGTTTGTAGGCCACTCTTAGCCATATTTCCACACTCATCATAAACACCATTTCACCTTCCTCCTTGTCATCTGAAAACAGCTCTTCATCTGACACCTGGGTGAGCCTACATCCTTCTGCTAATGCTATCACTGCCCTCCATGCTCTTCCTTCTTTGTCTTGGGCATGTACAGCAATATAATCAGTTGTTGCAATAATGCTCTCAATATCCATTGAAACCACCTTCCCTTCTGGTTCATTAACAGGTGTTTCTGGTCTGAACAGATAGTCTGCTGGCCTTCTCCATATTTTCCCTTCTCTCCCTGGCATCCATGCAATTGCCATGTCGGTTCCATACTGGAACAGTTCACCATCTACTGGCTCCGCCCTAATCGCTGTCTGTCCACAATATGCCTGCATAATTTGCCGTGCCGTGAGCATGTTAATCCCTGGAGTAGAGCAAATTATGCCGTCCTCAGTAAAGGAGATCGTCATATTCAACCTGTTCATTATATCTCTCCCCAGTATATT
This sequence comes from Ambystoma mexicanum, assembly GCF_040938575.1. Classification (NCBI taxonomy): domain Eukaryota; kingdom Metazoa; phylum Chordata; class Amphibia; order Caudata; family Ambystomatidae; genus Ambystoma; species Ambystoma mexicanum. Next base: position 1,180,483,180 of record NC_090921.1, on the reverse strand, counting down.
TACTGGTGAAGCACTATAATATAAAAGTGGAACTGACAGATCGTAATCTCCAATAGATAAGGGAATGTTATCAGTAAAGGGAACCAACCCTCTAGCCCCAGAGAATCCTTGGGTGTTCATGGTCTCACCTGACATCTTAAATTTACCTTCCCTTATGCAAGACCGGGTCGCCCCGGTGTCAACAAGGAATGATAATTTTTTGTCACCTATCGTTACCTCTATGCGTGGTTCCTCCGCACTATTAGGTGTTACTGACAGGATGGGACACACCAAGGCCGTCTGTGGGCTGTCCTATTGGGGGTACAACGACTGGCCATTCCCGGTATAAGGGTTGTGTCCCAAAACCGTCACCCTACCCAATTGCGTTTGTGGTATTTGTGGTTGTTGTGTGATCGCTACCTGTTGTTGTGGCAATGTTTGGGGCTGTTGTTGTGTTAATTGTTGTTGTTGTTCATTTCCTTGTGGCAACATCTGCTGTTGTGGTATGCCTTGCTGTACTTGTGCGGGCCGTGGTTGTCCCTGATTACTCCATAATGGTGTTCCTGGTCTAACTCTACACGTGCGTGACATGTGCCCCAATAGTCCACAGCTCCAACACACCGGTGGTTCCCTATTCTGCCATGGAAAGCTCCCTGTGTTGTCCTGGTATACTGGTTGCCCTGTGGGATAGGGATTTCTAAATCCTCCCACCTGCGGTTGGGTACCATACCCGTACCCTCTCCCCCTCATAAGTCCTCCTCTCCCCCTGTTATAATTGTAATATCCAGCTCCTTGCATTGGGTATCCTCCTCCCATGTTGGGCGTGTATGGTTGGAGTGGCGGCACCTGTTGTGTCGTAATCTGTGAAGGTGGTATTTGTGAGGAATCTTGTGCAGCCACTACTTGTGTGGGGCTTTGGGTCATTGTTGGAGGTGTAGTTATTAGTGCCCCTTCCATTGTGTACTTAGTGAGATTTTTCTGTACTAGTTTAGCCTCTTCCGTTTTCCTGTCCTCTTCCTTTTGTTTCATTTTTCCTTGCCATGTCCTACAATGATGCACTATAGTCAGTTGTATTTCGGGCCATGGTTTTGCTTCCATTCCCACTACTTTCTTTAGTTGTTTCTGAACTCCTTCCGGGAGCCCTTGTACCAGTATATGGTAAAATATTGCTGGTGTTTTATCCCATTGTTCTCTAGTTTCCATGCGCCACTTCTCTTGGATTTCCTGAATATAATCAACAGGATCTTCGTTCTCATGCATTTTGCGAGATGTAATTGCTCCTATATCTGAGGTGTCTGGGTACTGTACCCTCAATGCCTGCCATAGTGCATGTCTGCAGTTTGCGAACGGTGCCCCATCGTGCGATGTATTTGTTATTGTTACCCCATGAAATCCCGCTCTTTTCCATATGTCATCCGCTCTATCCCCTAATATTGATATTAAAAGGCCCTTTACATCTCCTACTGCTAGCTTCTGTCCTGCGGTGTGTTTTTCCATTTCATATATCCATTTACCCGCACCTCCACTTAATGATGGGAGCCTACATTTGATATTTTCTTTATCGGTATGCTTCCAAGGAACATACTGTGGTCTAACCCCACCTCTCTCCAGCAGTGGCATTAAATTATGTTCCGTTTCACCCTTTGTGTTCCATAATATTGAGTCCTCACACCCTTCCTCCTCTTCTCTTTTTTCCTCATTTACACTTTCGTTTGTATTTCCCCTGCTCATACCTCTTTCTTCTCCATCTTTTCCCCTTCTTCCATCTTCCTCTGTATTTAATGTAGGCATGTGTACACCTCTTTCCTGCCTGCGACTAGGGAGGTCTCTAAGCCGCCATGTATAGGGTGTCAGTTCGTCTGTGAAGGGGGCTAGTCTTATTTTGCGTAACGAACGTGAGGTGGTTGAGCCTGTAGGGTGCGATAGGGGAGGGCGTGATGGGGATGATGGGGATGGTGATGTTGCGTCCTCATTTGCCCGTCTTACCTCTACTCCTGTCTTTCCCCCCTCGCTTCTCTCCATCTCATCCTTTCTCCTACTGATCCATGGTGAGTCCATATTGGTCCGGGTGATGTATAGTTTATCTAAGCTTTCCCTTTCACTCTTCCTCCCTTCACTTTCCACTCTCTCTTCCTCACTACAAAAGCTATTTATAAACGGCACTCCCCACTCGGTCTTTTTCCCCCTGATCGTTACTGTTTGTAAATCTATTAGGTCCAGTTCTCCTCTTTCTCTTTTGTCAACCGCTCCCCTTTGTGCTGATGTTGTTGCTACTTCTGTGTCATAATATATATTCCCCCATCTTCCACTCTCTCTTCCCCTATCTCCTCTTTCTCCTTCATACCTTTCCTCCATCTCCTTATTATTTTCCTCCCTCTTCCTTTTCAACTCCTCCATCACGTCACTTCTCATCTGTTCTAATATTCTCTCATCCTCTTTCTCCCTCTCCCATTTCGCCCTTTCTTTTTCTACTATACTCTCCATCACCCTCTCTTCTTCGTATTTCTTAGTTGATTCTGATAGTAACCTCCTCCTCCATATTGCCATTTCTTTTTCTTTTTCTTCTTCTTCCCTTTTCTTTTCCCGCAGTACTACTCTTGATACCCTTTCTGCTGCTGCTCTTACCCTGTCAGCTTCTCTCCTTTGCTCCTCAGTTCGTTCCCTTATTTTTTCCAATTCGTTCTTACCTTCTTTCCTTTTCCTCGCTCTCTCTCTCTCTTCCCTCTCAAGCTGCTTGGTCAATTCATTCTGTTCATCCCTTAGTTTTGCTAATCGTTCCTCCAAAATCTCTTCCTTTTGTCTTAACAGCTCTTCCCCCCTCAATTCACTCTCCCTGGTATTATCCTCATCTGTTTTCTTCACTACCTCCCTCTCTTCTCCCGTTAATGAACCTCGTAATTTTAATAATATCTGTGCAGCTACCCATTCATCATTTCCTATCTCCACAGTCTGGTCTTCTCCAGTCCTCCCTTCCCCTGCTGGCATTTTCCTATGAGCTACATATGGTGGAGGGCTGTATGCTGTGTTCGAGTATCCCTCAGCCGCCCTTAACTGTCCTCTTTCTATTTCTCCCAATTCTCTTAAAGGGTACAACCCCCCTCCCTCTGTTTTTACTCCCGCTACTATGGGTATATCATTGCTCGGTTCCTTTTTTATTTCATCTGCTTTATTATTCTTTTCTCCTCCCTCACCTCTGTTCCCCGTGTTCTTTGGGTCCTCATACCCCTGTTTCCCATTCTCTTCTTCCTCCTTAATCTCTGTTTCTTCTGGTATTTCCCCCATAGGGAATATTCCATTTGGTCCTGGTCGGGACCCCTGGAACATCCTCCATAAGTTAAACACATCCATGTGGTTTGCCAACTTCTTCCCTTTATATGTATTGTGCAGATGATTTAATAGTGAATGTTGGGCATATGGATCGAAGCTACCCTTAGGCGGCCACGGTGTTAGCATTTTGTTATCCGTCCCCTGGGTCCATTCTATGCTATACTTAATCAGTTTCTCCCTATGGGGTGGCAGTGTTGTGCATATGTATTGTAGTGGCGTGGTGAGGGTGTTCCCCCACCCTCCCGATCCTGTTCCGTATGACATAGTAGCGCTCCACTCGCTACCCTCCCTTAATCTGGTGTCAGTTTATCTCACTTAGTAGTTTACAATATACAGCCTTATATCGTTACCTGGCCCCGTAAGTTTGGGGACTTACGATAGTCTGCTTAAGGGAAATTATAAAAATATAGTATGTTACATTTGTACATTTTCCTCTGCCCTTCTTCCTTTATACAACACCCTTACGGCCCTGTGGCCGAGGCGCACGTAGCCCCCTGCGGCCGTGTACCCCTTATTACGTGCTTATACAGTCGTCCTGTTTTCACGTGCTCCTCCCCCTTCTACACTTGCCGTGGCCGGCGTTCTCCGTGCGCAGCCACGTTCCCCGCTTCGCCTTTTCTCGATCAACTCGTTTTACCGTTTATCTCCGTTTCTACTCCCTTACCACCGTTCTGTTCCTCAACACTCTCACAACGAGGATACCTCGTGTTTGCAATATCCTATGAAAACCCTGTTGGTGACGTCACCGATCACGTAGAGCTACTGATAAGTTCTTCATATACTCTTTAAATCCAGAATACACCTGCAATCTACCCCCGTTAACCCCACAGCTGTCTTCCTGTCACTCCTGGAACAAGGTAATCAAATCAACACTATAATCGGACTGCGCACACTGCGTCGCCTCGCGTGTGATACGCCCCTCAACAGGAGGGCTTAACCAGCCAATTATCTTCCGTATTTAGGCAATTTATCTAGCTACCGCCTACAGGGAAACGTCATCTACCTATCGAGTGTCTTGCTCGAACAATAGGGATCCTCATCTACTCATTGATCAATAAATGCCAAATCGTAGGAAACCACACACACACACACACCCTTACACGTAGTCGCGACCTAGGCCAATCAGTTTCTACGAGCGGCCGCACGTGATGTTTTCGTACTCCGCCCCCTTCTCTCGCGTTATGTTGCCAACTGCTCTCGCGCTTGTTCAACTATCATTCATTCTATTTCTAACACTAAACTATCAAACCTTCGCCGTTCACCTGTGCAACACCTCCCGCCTCCCGTATTTAATTCTTCCCCCCTCCCTCACAATTTCACATTGTTTGTTGTGCGTGGCATGCTCACCAAGTTCTCCTGATGCGGGGCCGCTCGACTGCGTGCACCCCTCCAAGCGGCTCGCCACCTCCCCTCGTCTGGACCACGTCTGGACACTCGCCAACCGCGGGCGGGATACTTCTCAACCGGCTCCCGAGGGCCATTATTCGGATTGCGCTGTCCGGTCTTCTCGCAGTTCCGCGACGGTCCTGTAGTCCTCAGAAGGGGGCAACGGCAGAGGGGGCCGCGCCGCCGGGTCTTCTCGCAACTGGAGTCCCTGGGAAAAGTAAAAGTAAAAGTGCCGATCTTAAACAGATCTCAGCAGTGCCTCCAACTTGTCAGGGGGAAATTCTGCCGGGGTCGGCCGGGCTGTCCGCAGACCTCCGGGCAGGGAGGCCCCAACTCCTCCCGTATATCCCAAAAGAGATAGAGTATGAGACACGCACAAGAAGCAAGGTGACTCTGCTGTTTATTAAACACAAACGGCAGGGATGGGTCAAGGATCATACGCGTCTGACCTGACACACACACAATCGTGGGGCTCGCAGGCCCTTTTTACTGTAGTATGACGCGCTACCTGCGTCACTTTAGAAAATTAACAAAAAACCTATCGCCACTCTTAATTGGTTGCTCCAGTGGTAGGGTTAGTATAGCATACGTATAGAGAATAATATGAGTGGCCGAGGGTTAGTCAGGTGATATATCTGGGTTGTCCCTACAATTAGATACATGAGAATTGTTACATGGAGACCCCTAATGGTTGGTTGATGTTAATGGTGTCAGTGATAAGAGCCCCATGTTCTGATTGGTGCGCCCGTGAGCTTCCCAGCCTGGGACCATCGCTGTTCCCAGCTCTCGGTGTACCTGCAATTTGCAACAATGTTTCACTATTGGTACATGCAGACAATGTGAAGACTTATTCATGAGCTGGACGGCCGACTACTCCCACCGTTGCAGATGTCCATTGATCCTTTCAAGTGTATCTGCCTGTGTCTTGTAACGAGGGATCCAGACGCCTCCTTCCTCCTGGGTTTGGCATCTCGTCAGGTTCGGCTTGGTCACGTGGGATGGGACCGTGTTCGGGGCAGAATTCTGCACAATTAATATTGTTTTTCCACTGTGTGTCTGGTTTGATTGCAGGTGCGACTTTGATGTTGGTGCGCGGCGTGCGAGGTTGCAACATCGTGCCCTTGATGGTCTGCTTTTGGATTGTGGGTTTGCAACATTACGACCTTGGCTGTCTGCTTTCCCCAGGCTCATTCTGCAGGATCAGCAACCTGATTCTTGTTCTGTTAATCGTCCACGAGAGCTCTTGCTTGCGGCCTACTCAGGCCTAGTATATAGGTGGAACCGTCTGGTGCACAGGCGCTTTAGGTTATAGTCTCATATTGTCTTATGACCAGTATCGTGTCTTTGTTATAATTCTCATTACGGCACCTAAGTGTAGGAGAAGCGTAAGCAAGCTCTTTAGATGAGTTCATGATGCGTCTTGCGTTTCTGCATTTCTGAAAGCCTGTATGGAAAATAATAAAGATGCACGTCCGTGAGTATGTCTGTCGCCTACGTCATAGCACTGAGTATATTCTTCATGTAGATTGGTGCGGGAGTGTCCAGTGTGTATGTTGGCACAGGTGTGCTATCCGTTGGCTAGGTCGTCATGGCATCTCTAACGACGTATAGTTTTAGTCCAGTTGATCCATGCCGCAGGCATCGGCATGGGCAGGGCGGGCTGCTGGGCAGGCAGATGGACACATCCGTATGTTCCTGTACCAGGGTATCTGGTCGTCTGGTAGATGGGCAAACTCTTCTCGTGGCGGGTGCTTAGGCCGTGAACCTTTAGGCCAGGCGCGAGAGGGGAAATAGGGGAGTCTGTTTTTCCATTTTCCCACTTCACTTCTGTTCCAGCAGGGATAGACACAGCAACTGCACCCCTGCAGATGGCTGATGTGCAGGCACCAAATAGCAGGGCATGTGGGCAGCAGGCAGTCAGGCAGCAGCAGATGGTAGGTGGGAGCGTGCTCAGGGCCCTTCGGGGGCAGGAAAATGGCCTTCAGGGCAGGAGCGTGGTCATCCATGTGTTTTCGCGTGGCCAGCTTGATACGGAGTGATTTGGCACGTGAAAACATTGCACGTCAGCGTGTAATTCGAGGAAAGGCCCTTAGCGCGTAAGTGATTTCATTTGACCCAAGGCCCTTCGCGCAAAAGCGCTTCTGTGACATGACGCACGCAGGCATGCGCAGCCGTTTCCCCCGTGACGTGGGCATAGTGGATTAGCGTGCGCGCAAAAAAAAGGCACGTCCCCGAGTGAATGCGTGTAATCCGAGGAAAGGGCCTACGTGCGTAAGTGACGTGACATGCGCTGGCGTTTCCCTCAGCATGGGTTAAAGGTGAGCGGGGCCAGCAGTTCGCTGTACGTGCCTTTCGTGGAGACCGACGTGTGTTGCTGCTTCGTGTTGTTTTGCGCGCCATCACAACTTCACAGCTATCAAGGACGTATCTCTTCTTTTGGTGGGGGTATTGGCTACGTGTGTTTTTCTGCATCGCGCTAGTCAGACGGTGAGTCGCGCACGCTATTTTTCCCACTGAGGGTGCCCCTGTGTATCGCACCGTTTATGATGTCATAGTAGCTTGCGTGTCCCACATGTACGCGTTTTTCGTGTTACTGGGTGCCACCGCGTACTGCGGAAGGTTGATTCCATGCACGTAGGCTGCAGGGTTGCGTGCACGGTTTTCCAGCAGTTTTGGGGTGCCTGAGCATTGCGTGATCCGTCACTACATCACCAGGGTCACATACAGCCTTGCAGGTGCAGGGGGGCTGTTAACATCTTGCTTCCCACCCCCTTCACCTCAATTGCCCAGGTCAATTGTGGTGTACACCTCCCATTGGCACTACTCCATCTGTGCCGGCACTACTACATCTGTGCCATGGTTGGGAGGACACCAAAGGTGAGGGGCGCCGCAGCTGGGCGTACTCCTCGTGGCGGGCATGGTCAGGGACGTGGCCGGGGTGACCAGGGAGTAAGGGGACTCCAGGGTGTCCAGGGCAGCCGCAGAGGGGGAAGAGGCAGGGGTGCGCCACTTGAGCACGATGCCGTTCCATGTGGTTCCAGGAGATGCAGCTTCTGCATCTGGCACTGGCGCCCATGGGACCCAGCAGTCTATTCCATCGACTGCCACGGGCCCAAGGGTAGTGGTAGCTGCAGGTGCAGCTGTGGACCCCGCCACCCAGGCTCAGGGTCTACCAGCGCAGCCTGCGATGGCACTTGAGGAGCCCCTGGAAGATTTCCGACAGGCCAGGAGGGAAACTGTAGGGGCACGCAGGGCTGCCCTGACCAAGACACGTGTCCCTGGGGCAGTTATGTCATCTGCTGCCCCAAACCGCCGGGTGTTGGCAAGTGCAGGGGCAGATGCACCAACAACACCCCGGTTGTGAGTCTGCCAACCAGGACAGTTGCGGTCAATGACCCTGCAACAGCGGATGTTGCTGCGCAGGGTCCATTAGAGGGCACCCAGCTGCCACTGACAGAAGTCAGGCCTTTGGTCGTCCCTCCACCTGCCACTCCCTTGGCTCAATCCACCAAACCCACTGGCCATACTGGTCAGGGCGGCATTAGCCAGCCAGGGTCTGAGCCACAATCCAAGAGGAGGAAGGTTGCACCTGCAGCACAGGCTGGGACCCCACACACAGCCACGACCTCCTGCACGTCGAGGAAGAAGCCTTTCTGCAACCAGGAACTGGACTTCCTCGTGGGCTACGTGCAGGGCCACAGCCGTGACATGCTAGTGGGTGTCAATAGCCAGACTACGGCTGCCCAACGTGATACTCACTGGAAGCATGTTGCGGAACTTGTCAGTGCATTCGGCCATGAGGTGCACACGGCACAAGAGTGCAAAAAGCGTTGGAATGACATCAAACGCAGCACTAAGGCTAAGCGTGCCTCAAATTACAACTTGACTCTGGTGACTGGCGGTGGGCCTGCACCAGAGGAGGAAGTCCTCACTCCGCATGAGTCACTCGGTGCGGAGTTCATACCATCTGAATCGGTCGAAGGAGTGGGAGAGATGCCGGACTGGATGTGTTGTGCATGATTGCCACTACATGTGACGTGTACATGGTTCGGATGTGCAAGTAATGCAATGCTTCCGTGATGCATGTCTGCTCTGCTGGATGGTGGACATGTGGAGCAGACGGGGACTGTCCGCATCAACACTATTGCACCCTACTCACATGCTGGTTACCAGTATGCCCCTCCGGTCCATGTTCCAGCTCACTGGCCCTTCTGCATGTTGCATGGGGTGACCTTCCTCTCAACCCAGGCGCAATGTCATAGAATTACTGACGTGCATGTGTCCTCTGCCTGTATGCGGGTACTCCATGTAGGCATGCTCCCTTGCCCCTCCACCCCCCGCTCAGCACCCCAATTCCACCTTTGCACTGGTCTGCTTCAATATTGCCGTTGGGTACTTCCCTGTTAATGCGTCCTGTGTACATGCTAACTTCCCGCAACCAATCTGCCAGACATATGCTGTGTGGAACAGCCTTAGTACTTGATGCAGGGTATCTCACTTGTACTGTGCAGAGGTCAGATGCCCCGCAGGGACATGAGTGCCCATTCATGCTCCATGTGCATTGCACGCATGCCCCTATGTGTCCTTGACTGGATGATCACTGTAATACAAGTCCTGGGTGACATACATTGCATGGCATTGCATCAGCCTTCCCATGTGAACTGTGGCTCAGTACTGCGTTGCACACATGTTTAGGGTCTGACAATCTGGGTGGGTCACAGGCCTCAACCTGTTTAATGGCCAATGACTCTGTCCAACTGGTGTAGTATCTTCTTCACACGTGGGTGGCCTCCAGACGTTTCATCATGTGTCCTGCTTACATCATCATTTGCAGTGTTGTCACTTGACTCACATGAAGCTATTGATGCTAGTCAACACTGCCTGTCAATACACAGGTCTATAGTCAGCCTTTTGATACCATGCTAGGCATCCATGCTTTTGCACTTGGGTGGAGGGGTGCTTTGCTTGTGGATATGCTACCCAGTGAATGAACATTGCACGTGATGCCTGAAGTTGACCTTGCACTGCCTTCACATTTTCTGACACACACCATTGAGTACTTGTACATGTAGGTAGTGAGTAACATACACATTTACTGTACTGCATAAACCCACTTCAATGCATACTGCACCTTTCAACAGGTCTGATCACAGAAGAAATTCCAAGTTGACCCAGCATGCATGCCAGGTTCTATTTTGTGTGTCACATGTCTGCCTGATGCTGTCGGTGTGTGTGTGTGTGTTGTGTGCTTCTGACATGTGTAGTGCCCTTTTTTCTCTCTATTTTTCAGATGATGACGCAATGGAGCTGGAGGATGGTGTTGTCATGCCAGGCACAGGGTTGGTATCACTACATCAACACGGCACAAGTGGGGTTCGTGGGGTGGCAGGCCCTGAAAACCCCCAAGTGCTACAGGCCATCTTGTCTCTGGCTGCCTATGAGTCCAGCCCTGATGACGACTCTGACGTCCATGTCGAGTTGGATGAGCATCAGGTCCATGTGTCAGGGGTGAGATTCTGATGTGGACACTCGTCTGTCCGCGACACCTGCACTGAGGGGTCAGACAGTCTTGGAACCTCTGCCTGTGGTGGATTGGGATGCAGGGTCACCCTCCACACCAGTCACTGATGTGCCTTTGACATTACGTTGACGGGGGCATGTAGTTGTGCAGCCGCGGGCAGTGCCAACACGACGAGGACACCCGGTCCTTGGGTCCCGCAGGGGTCAAGCCCAGCAACGCGGTCGCAGCGTGCAACTGCTGTATACTGAGTGGGAGCAAGACATGACTGCCAATTCAGAACGGCAGGGGGCAGCATTGGGGAACATCGCTGAGAGCATGGAGCGTGTGGCCCGATCCGTGCTCCCCCACTGCTAGGCAGGTGCTTGTCAGCAGCAGGCGGCACGGTCCACAGCCCGCTCACTCAGGCTGGACATGGCGGCCTCCAACAGGGCACGCCAGGCTGAAATGTCGTCTCTGCGTCAAGCAATTGCTGCTCACGCAGAGGCACACATGGAGGCCCTTAGGTAGGAGTATGCTTCCCTCAAATCCACTCTGGGTGTCCTTCTGATGTCCCAGAGGGAGCGGTCAGAGGAGAGGTTTGCACAGCTTAAGCGTACCATCTTGGCTGAGCTACAGGCTTGCCGGGAGGTGCAGCGGTTGTCCAGCCAGGCCTTGCAGGAGGAACTCCGTGTTACACGTGCTACCTTGCAAGAGGAAGCATGTGTATCACGGGCGGTTCTGCATGCAGACCTACAAATCATCGCCACACAGAACCAGGCTCACCCGTCCGGCAGACTTGCTGCCGATGAGGGGCAAGCTGAGGCTAGACATGGCCAGGCCACTGTGCCACGTCCTCCTTTCCAGGATGAGCCAGACTCAGACGACAATCTATCTCGCACATAGGTCGGGCTGTGCAGGCGTTGAGCCCATGGAGGTTTTTTTTGGCTCAGCATCATCGCATGTGGGTGTTGAGCAGCACCCTGTACCTCCCCCCTCCTAGGTGCCCCCCCCCGGGATGTATGTGGCCATTTTTGTTTTTTCTTTTAGTTTAGGTAATTAAGTTTCTGTTTGATAGTTAGTTTAATTAGGTAATGTAGGTTTTTCAGAGTTAGTGTAATTAGTTAATATAGTTTAAAATTGCTTGTCTATTGTGTTTTCATGTGACAGTGTGGTGCTTTGTGGCTTTTGAAAGCATCCACTGTCTGTTCCATCTGGGCCCTTCAGGCTTGTCTTGTGTATGTGTTTGCTGCTTGGGGTCCTTGACTCACATATGCCACTCCTGCTTCCCTTATCCATGGGCTCGCAAGGATGGTTCGGTGTAACAGCCTATTACACAAGGGCTTTGAACTGTCATATCTGTGGCATGTCTGCTGCTGTGGAACTTGTGTTAACACCCCTAGTGGGGATGATTGGGGTGTTATTGACCACTGTTCTGCTTTTGCTAGATGGGGTGTTTCATGAATCATGTGTACATTCATTGCTATGCATTGTGTAGTATGTTTCTTATCTTTACTGTACATGTGCTTGTTGCAATTCATGCCGTAGATAGTGTGTTCCACACTTTGGCTGTGAAAGACGGACTGATGGTGTGATTTCTGATGTACGTCTCTGACATGGTCCAGTGATGTGATGCCTGAAGAGACACACACAGATGAATCTAATGCATTAATCATGTGTTTCATGACCTTTCTGCAGGGGGATGAGCCTCCAGACCGCCTTTGCCAGCAGACATGGGCCATTGGACGTCTGGAATCTGGACACGTTTGGTGGTGCCCACATGCACATGTGTGCGCAAGCAGAGGCACAGGGATTGCAATCATACATCCTAAAACTGCTGACGTGTTTCAAGGGACTCCAGGCAAGGTGAGCAGCACAGGGGGGCCACAACACAGCAAACCTTCCACCAGGCCAGTTGCACATGCATGCTTAGTAGCAGCACTGAGGGTGAGCTTGGACGAATATTGGTGTTGAAGCGCACAATACAGCTCAGATGTGTTGGTGGACTCATGGCTAGTTGATTATAAGGTTGTCTGGGGCACCTGCAGGGGCAGTGGCACATACCCTCCGGTCCACTATGGTCCATTGAGGCACTTGTATTACCCATGTGGCGTTCCGAGACATGGAAAGAAGCAGCTCACAGGGACAGACAGCATGGGACAGACTCGGGTGCAGTGCATTTCATTTCCATGTAGAATTTGAAACATGCACTGCCTACTTTATTTCGGTCATGGTGGAACACGACTTGTTCTGAAGTCATACCTTGCTATATGCATCTGTCTGCTTACCCAGGGAACATTGCATGTTGTGTGAATCGTGACACATTGGTGTTCCATTTGCCACACACCCACCGGCGCCTAACTTACTGCATTGACTGTGTATGAACCATCATAGGGGTAATGTTACGGATGGGTACGAAGCATCCACACCAGATTGTCTGTTTGTAGAGTAGTTTGTTACTTTGGGGCATATTTGGTGGTGTGTTTGTGTGTTATGGGCACGCACAGATTTTTAACTATGGCTCTCTTTGCAGCATTGCAGTGCTCCTGTTACCGGACCTGAGAGTGCGCAGGCAGGAGGCCAGCACTCACCCCAGAGATAAGTTTTTCTTTGACTTCCATTTCAGTGAATTGCTGCTATGTGCATGATGAACAAGTTTAGTATGATTGTGTATGTGTTAATGTGAGTACTGCATTTTTGGGCATTCCCTACTTTCCCCTGTCAATCCTACTCCCCTCTCCTGCCCCTCATTCCGGTTATCCAGTATGCCAACGCCTGTCCCGACTGCATATACCTGACCCTCCTTCCCCACCACGATCTCAGAGGCCTGTGTGAGTTTGACCTTGCAGCCACCCAGACCACGATGGGGGTGGTTGGTTCGTGCCACTCCTGCGCCTGTACATGGGAGCAGTGACAGTACACATCCGTTTGTGGTGCATCAGTCTATGTTATGTACCACACATGGTACACATCCTGTTGTGACATTGTTTTACTGTGCTACCTTGGTTGTTACGCCATTGTGGTAGTACTTGGCCTTTGTGAGGTACTGCTACTTCAAGTCATCTACTGGAGGCTGTTCTGGTTAGTTTTTCTGCCTGCAGGCTTTTTGCTTGGCTTCTGTGTTGGCCTGCTTTGAGTTCTCTTGGATGTAGTGTTTTTGAAAATCAAGGTGGACTCTGAGGGTGCTGGCAACTTTTTACACACAAGGTGGGAGATGGTGACAAAGGGGAAGGGTGATCCTTGGCCAGGTAAAATTCAAGGATGAAGGCTCCATAACCCCGGTGCAGTTGTTCAGTGGGTCATGGTGATTTGTGAGGGAGGGGGGGTGCTTTGTTGGTGATAGTTGCCTTGCCCTGCAGTGTGATGGGCACCCTGACATTGTAATTGTCGTATCCTATGTACATGATGTGTTCTGCTGATCAATGCCTGTTCATGTGTTGTGTTTACCTTTCAGGTGTGAGGGGATAGTTGTGGTGTGACATGCTGGGGTGTACACATGGTGAGTGTTCCCATGTGATGTGTAGAGGACATTGATGGTCACTTGATTGCACATGCATATGTGGAGTGCATGTCCCTACTGACCCACACACTCGCACTATAATGCACTACATGTACAACCACCCTTCCATGTGCATGTGTACACTCTGTTTTCCTTCTGGTGCCCACTGTGTCCCTGCAGCACATGTCCTATGACCAATTGTGGATCCTGTACATGCCTAATTTGCTTTTTGATGTGGTTTGTCGCTTAGATGTGATGCTCAGGGTGTGCATCACACGCAATGGCTGTTAACTGTGCTGTGCACTGAGCAGTGTTTTGCAGGAGGTGGACACGGCACACAGAAGCTGCAGTGTTGATTTTGCAATGCACAATGTGCATGTAGACAGGCATTCATTGTTATGTTACAACTACGACTTTTGGAATGCATTTGGGTATGACTTATTTTGGGTGGGAGGTTGTTGGTTAGTCATTTCATCTGATTCCATGTCAGGCATCATTGTCTGATGCCAATTTACATTTTTCACATGGCAATGTGTACCTTATTGGTACTGTGTTGGTGTATGGCTATTGCTTGCCATGTCATGGTGTGGTTTGGGAGGGTTTGAGTGACATACCAGTGATAGTCATGGCCTGTTTTGCAGGTGTGTGTGATTCACACCTTGCTTGTGTTTAAGTAGTTAGGGATGCACACAATGTGGCACTTCCATGGCATCAATCTCAGGGTGGTAAGGTTGTGACAGTTGATTGTCTCTTTGTCATCATCGATTGTCACCTGGTATGTGCCAGGCCTGTGTGCACTCCGCAGGGGTGGGAGTTTAGGTGAAAAATGTGTCCACAAGCTGGGTCGGGGCTTCCTCGCCACGTGCCCTATCCCCACCCATGGGCAGCGCCTGTGCCTGTGGTTGGGGATGTGGGGGCACCACCATGTCCATGGTACGCCCTGCCGTGTTGCAACATTGTGCAGGACACATGCTGCCACAATGATCCTGCACACTACTTAGGGTGCATAGAGTAGCTGCCCACCAGAGCGGTCAAGGGAGCGGAAGCGTGACTTGAGCACTCCGAATGTGCGCTCCACTATGGCCCTGGTTGCAATATGGGCCGCGTTGTATCTTACCTGGGGTGGTGTGGAGGGGTTCCGGATTGGCGTCATCATGTGGTTGCTCAGAGGGTAGGCACTGTCCCCTGGAGAGGTGATAATGGTTGTGATTATTGGGGTTTGTGTATTTGTGTGTGTGTGTGACATGCATGCATGTGCAAGGGCATTTGTACTCACCTAGGAGCCATGTGTCTCCATGCTGCCCAGCTTCCAGGGCCCGGCTCAGGGCCGACATTCTGTATATGAAACTGTCATGGGTGGAGCCAGGGTAGTTTGCATAGACAGAGGTGATGATTCCCTTTGCATCACATACCACCTGTACATTGATGGAATGCCAGTGCTTGCGGTTTTGGTAGATGTGCTCAGTGGCCCTAGGTGGATGTAGGGCCACATGGGTGCAATCTATGGCACCAAGCACTTTGGGGAAGTGTGCCACCCTGTAAAAGGCCAGGACAACGGCCTGCCTTTCTGCGGGTGTTCTGGGCATGTATATGTGCCTGCGGACTGAGGGGCGCGCTGTCATGATTGCCAAGACCTGGTGTAGGCAGCGTGAATGCGTGGCCTGTGAGAACCCCCCCACTATGGCAGTAGTCTGCTGAAATGACCAAGTGGCCAAAAAATGCAGGACATTGAGCACCTTCTCCAAGGGGCTCAATGCTTGGGATCAAAAAGGGTGGGGGATGTAAGGTCATCTTCCCACTCCCTGACCAGGTCTAGGATGATATGGGGTGGAAACCTATACCTGCCGTAGACCTGGTTGTTAGGCATCCCAAAAAGGCTTGTCCGTGGTGAAGAAATGCGTGCCCTGGCTATTCTCCTCCTCCTGCGGTGTCCCACGATCAGTGCTGCGACAAATGGGGCATTCATCGTAGCTGTATATACGTGTTTGTTGTTTGTGCGCACGTTTATACTGTGCGCGGGACGCTTCCGTCTCCCATCGTATGGCGGACACATTCACGCCTGTGTGCGTCTTTTGCCGTGCGCAGGTTTCCCGTATTCGAATCCATGAATACAGGTTTGCGTGCGTGTGGGCGTTCCGTGTAGTTCCCTGCAGTACTTCCCCAGTTACGCCTTCTTTTTCACACGTTATTCCCCATTCTGCATGTTACTCCCACTGTTCCGCCTACTTTTGTTGTGTGCGCTGCGCTATGTGCGCTTTTGCTGTGTGCGTAGCGCACGCCGTTTGATGACGTACATGCCCGTGTGCGACATGCACCGATTCGGCGCACAACCAGTGGGAAACAAGCGCAGCGCCTTCCTTGAATCGCGCCACCTTGCGCTTGCTTGCGCTGGGATTTTCGGTGCACGTTTGTTCCATGAGTCGGCCCCAATGTGTTTTTGTTACTTGAACACGGCACACTTTTTCTAACAAAAATATAAAAATAGCCCAAACTTTAAAAAACACTGGTTGAATGAAACCATTAAAAGGCAGGCAGTAGCACTTCCGCAAAGACCCACAACTTCAAGATTTTGTCAATTGTATTGATGGTTATACATTAATAAAATGGTACTCTGTTGAAAATCCCAGCACTTCAAAACCTTCCATTTTTTAATTAATTACCCTTCAACTGAGAGACTCTCAGACCACACATGTCACGCTCTGAATAAACAAAAAAGCCATGACCTTACCAAATAAGTCTAACTAATTTGCGGGCTGTGATTGGTCTGTATCAGTGCACTTGAGATCTGACAGAAGTCCTTCTGAGGTCAATGCGACGGGTCACCTTCTCACCGCAAGTTACATGCAAAGTGTAATGCAGAACGAAGCCAGAAGGTGGAGCCGGCCGGATATCAAGGCCGGTACTTAAGGCCAATTGCGGTCTCTGCCGGTCTCGGCTGTGCGACGCCTGCCCTCCAGGGCTCACTAGGACCAAGGTTCATGCCACCCTCCTATGATCCTGAATCCATCTATTACTTTCAAGGCAAGCCTTGTGATATGAGATGCAGAATCCTCCAAACGCTCCCCCATGATGTCCAGCTGCCACGTACTGCAGCCATCTGCCTCTCCTGTGTCTCACATATCCCCCTCCCCATGCCCACCCCTTTCCTCAGGCCATTCGGTACGGAACCCAAGGGGCCAAAATTGAGGGTTCCCTTATTCACCCGAGTCTCCAACTCCCATCCGGAACCTCCGCCTTCCCTCACGGTGCCTAGTCTGGGTAGAGGGGTCTACCTGCCAGGCTAGTAGGACACCACTCTCCCTCAGAAAATACAGCTCATCTCCCACACTGCTCATCCACATTGTTGCTGATTCGCCCCAAAACTTTGTGTACCCCATCACTGAAATGGCAACATCGAAATCGGCGTTAAGAACCTGCCGCCTGCAGGACTACACACTTACTGGCTCCCGATCCACTAAAGGCATGGGCATAGAAGCGCTCAAACACCTTAGCTCTTCTGCAGAAATCCATAATGACAGCATGTCCCACACCACACTTGTCTTCCAAAGCCTGTCCACAACCACACCATGACAAAAGACTGAGCCTCTCAGCCGGTCTACTCATGTGACTTGCCCTGTAAACCGTGTTCGAGTCAACGAAATAGACTCTACCCGCAAAATAACATCTGAGCCTTGTACTGCTTCCAAAGGGCATTGTCTCACATCAGCAGCTCATAGTAGTGGGCAAAATGCTAACTGCATAACTAGCCCCTGGCACTTGGCACTGGATGTAACCAGCCACTTTGCAACCATCTAGTCAGGTAAAAAATGGCAATTACCCTGCTGCACATACTGGCCCTCATTACGACCCTGGCGGATTTTTTCCGCCATCGACGGACTTTCCGGCCATGGCGCAAAGTCCCTTTACGCCATGGCGGATGGCGGACTTACCGCCCCATTCCGAGGTCGGCGGGGCGGTAAGTCCCCATTGACCCATTTACCCTTCCCCATTCCCATTTCGGCCCCATAGGGCTCAATGGGAGTGGGGAAGGAGTTAATTACGCCACCGTAAAATACGGTGGCGTAATTAACACCAAGGTCCCAGAGCGCCATGGATTTTTCCGCCCGCAAAAAGCGGGCGGAAAAATGACCATGGCGCTCCAGGAACTCGTAGTTGGCGGTAAGGGGTCCGCGCAGCTAACGCTGGCGCAGACCCCTTAGCGCCAGGGTCGTAATGAGGCCCACTGTGTGCTCCGGGGCCGTCACCACTAGCCTCGCTAGGGAAAGAATCTACCCTGTACCTAACCATTTTAAGGCAAATGTTACTGACGGCCCTGTACATAACTACACTGCTGCAAATGTTACTGCCTGCCCTGCACCTGACAATATTGTTGCTAATGCTATTGCCTGCCTTACACCTAACTATACTGCTCCAAATGTTGCTCCCTGCCCTGCACCCGACAATAGGGTTGCTAATTCT
The DNA here is from genome assembly GCF_040938575.1 of Ambystoma mexicanum. Classification (NCBI taxonomy): domain Eukaryota; kingdom Metazoa; phylum Chordata; class Amphibia; order Caudata; family Ambystomatidae; genus Ambystoma; species Ambystoma mexicanum. The sequence continues at coordinate 1,180,465,034 of NC_090921.1, read as the reverse complement.
ACTGCCTTCCTTACACCTAACTATACTGCTGCAAATGTTACTGCCTGCCTTGTATCCATTAATATTGCTGTAAATATTTCTGCCTCTACCTATGATGCCTTTAGCTATGACAAAAATTGCAACTGCCCGGCAACCCAAAATTCTGATGGAAATGACCTGGTAAGTTTCACGATACCTACAGCCCCAATTTATGCCACACCAAACTAGCTGAGCCCTCTCTCAACTTCACCCTGGTCAAATGCCCGCTCCCTACCAGCCCATGCACTTGACATTCATGACCTCCTCACTACAGGCAACCTTGACACACTTGCCATCACTGAAACATGGCTTCACGCAGTCTCAGGTCCTGCTATCTTTCTAGCTATGCGAACGGGATACACCATTCTTAGGAATGACAAACTCAACCGCAGAGGTGGAAGAGTCACCATTATAGCCAAAGACCACCTTTGTGTAAGGCCATTTGACACCTCCATCAAGAACTGCAACACCATATCAGTGAAGTTGTCCACCTCCCCATCTAAAATAATCACAGTCAATGTTATCTACCGGCCACCACCCCCAACCCTAACCTTCGAGGGAGACCTTCTCCACAAGATAGGTGACAATATCAAACCCTTGTCAAAAGTTATCCTCCTTGGTGACCTGAACCTGGGGCTAAACAACCCTACCGACCTGCAAGCGTCCTCCTTGGCCAACCCTCTGAATGCCCTTGGGTTCATCTACCACATCAGCGCTCCCACAAATGTGAAAGGACGTACCATGGGCGGGTTCGCAGACCTCAATTGCCCCATCACCATTAGATTTAGCTCTCCTTGTCCATGGTCTGAACCCACTACATACCGTTACTGCCGACTATGGCACGCAGCTCTTGCAAATGTACAAAGGATAACATCCTACCCTACCTCAATACCGTCAAACAAGAGCACCTCTGCTCTCAAGATCCTAACACTGTACCAGATCTCTACATCACAACCTTAACGGCCGCACTAGACACCATCCCCCCACTAGTGCCCAAAAAAGCTAAACACATCAACTCCTGGTTCAACCCTGACCCTCTTGAGCTCAGAGCCAAAAAACGACTTGATGAAAAGTGCTGGAAAAAAACACTGTCAGGCGCCCTAAGGCTAGCGTTCACAATGGCTGCTAAGCTGTACAAACAAGCCATCATTTATGCCAAAACTACCACCTTCAATGTTAAAATAGCTAATATCATATCCGGTAATAGAGAATTATTCACCATCCTCAAGGACCTGGAAGCCCCATCACCCCATCCTCTACTCTGACAAAAGACAAAGCATGGTGTACCAATATACAGAATGCTATGCTATCAAAAATTGACACATTACCCAAATGAATTCTCACCAAACGATCCACTCTGAAACCTTCTCAACTGGCCACTGCTGACACCACCACTCCTATGACCAACAGCCATAGCGTCCCATTGATCCCCTTCCAAAAAGTCACCAAACTGGGAATACAATGAGCATGACACGGTTACATGTGATTTTAACTAAAGAAATTATAACAAATGAAATTATAACAGGGAAAAAACTATGTTTTTATTTTTATTTGAGGGCTGACCCTAAACCCCACATTTCCCCACATTTCTAACCACACCCCAAACCCACACCACCCCTTTTAACCCTTACCCCCACCCCATATGTATTTATTTTTCAATATCTTGTTTGTTATAATGTCATACGTTATTTTAAATGTGTTAAAATCACTGCATAGCCCTGAAACTCTAAAGATGTATAGGTGATGTTTGTCCTGCCACGCTCATCAAAGATTGTTCTGAAGCTTTGACACCCTTCATCTCAGCTTTCATTAATGCCTCTTTCGAAGCAGGCACAGTACCATCCAGCCTTAAGGAAGCTTAGGTTCTCCTGTTACTAAAAAAAAACACTCTTGACCCCGCTTGTTCTAACGACTACCAGCCGATTACCACAGTCCAATTCCTACTATAAATTCTGAACATAGCAGCCTATGTCCAAATTCAGCACCACCTGGAAGTCAACCATATCTTGGGAGTGGGACATTCTGATTTCTGTCCAGTCCATGGCACCGAATCACCACTCCTAGACCTCAAAACCAGATTGACAAGATCAGGGATGAAGGGAGACCTGCCCTGCTTCTCCTAATAGATCTGTCCGCAGCCTTCGACCTAGTCAACCACACAATTCTCTGCCACCACCTGACCACCTCAGCATCCTTTTCACCTGAAGCCACGACCTGGATCGCCCCCTTCTTAGAAGGCAGAGCAGTGAGAGTCTTCATTGAATACGCTAGTGCTCTACCAGCTTTAATTAAATGCAGAGTGCCACAAGGATCTTGTTTCTCTCCTACGCACTATAACATATTAACTAAACCACTCTTTGACCTCCTATACTCGCTCGGCACAGCCTACACTAACTATGCCGATGATTCGCAAATTTTTCTGCCCCTCTCGGGAAATGACTCCAATAATGCCGACACTCTGAGCACAGCCTATGTGACCATCTAAGCCTGGATGGCAATGCATGACCTCTGTCTGAACGATAAGAAGACAGAGCTGCTTCTTGTTCAAACTTCAATGGTCTTTCAAAAATTCGAGACCAGTTACACAGCAATCAATGTACACGTCACCCAGATTACAGTCTTACCCGCAGTGAAAACACTGGGGTTATACTTCAATGCCACACTATCACTGATTCGCCAAGTAAGTGCTATCTCCTCCTCAGCATTATACACAACCAACTTGATAAATGCTGTTATACCCTTCCTTTCCTCAGACAACTGCTTAACGATTGCACCTGCAGTTGTAGGGGCCAGGCTAGACTACTGCTATGTACGTTTTGCCGGTACCTCTGCACACAGCATACAGAAGCTAGAGACCATCCCTAACAATACCCTTTGAGTGTCACTGACCATTCCTAAAACCTCTCAGCTGCGCAAGGAGCTGTACACTGGCTCCCAATCCGAGAAAGGATAATGTTCAAGACCCTCTCGATCACCCACAGGTATATCTCCCGGTCTGCCTCACCTTAGCTGTCCCAGAAAATCTCTAAGACCCTCTCGTCTAGGCCCACTAGAACAACTTACTCAGTTAGTCCAGCACCAAATATGAACAATCCAAAGTGGGAGGTTCGAGCTTTCCATCCATAGCAGCTAAACAATGGAACTCCCTCCCACATGCTCCGACAGATGAAGAATCCTATTGGGTCTTCCACAGAGCTCTCACAACCTGGCTCTTGACATAATCTGATGACCCCATGCCTGATTCCCCTTCCTTTACTGTCTGCATCTAACCTGTTATTATTGTTCTTCACCTCTGTCTGCATGTAGCTGTTCATCTATTCTGCACATAACTATCAATTGCCAACTGGCCACTTGTAACTGGTACCTGCAACAGCTCCTTGATGCCTCTGGGTTTTTGTGAGCTCTATAAATGTAAAAACATACCAATAAATAATGCGAGAATGCCCTTGCGATGTGTGAACTATGGAACATTGATTGTACAGGCTGTTGAAAGTAATGGTCCAAATTCCTATAGTGGCCATGCCTGAATGGCTCATCTCAGAGACCCCCTCCAAACTATTATATTGTGTCTGCTCATAAGATCTGCCTCTTCCTTTTCTCAAATGTATGCACTTTTACTCTTAAAAGTGAGAGCATGCTGGCTGAGCCCGCCACGTAATGTGTGCTCAAGTCGGCCTCTTTCGCTTGTCCTCCCTCTGCTCCTCGAGCAGCAACAGCCAGGCACAGGCAATCCTGTCAATGTCACAGGCTGGTGGGTGAAAATTAACTTTACTTGAAAATGCCAAAACAAAAAGGCTTTTTGCAGCACCGCAGGGGCAGGCAACGCACAGAGCACATGGAGGCTGTTTGCAGATTGTTTCAACTTTGAAATGTAGCAAGTTGGAATGTAGGCCCCTACAGCAACTCCGTGCGAGTAGAGCAGAACACTGAAGCACAGGCACAGCTACAGAAAGAAACTAGCTAAAAAAGAAAGTGAACATGTTTTAAACACACACACACACACTGATGTAAATGTGTGTTTTTAATAGAGTTGAATTATTGGCCCACATTTATGGTTTATAAAACCAGCCCACAGAATGTGGAAATGCATTCGGCTGATGGCCGAAAGCCTGAGGGCATCACAGCTGGCACCAGCACGTTGTCATAGTTTTGTTTCCTAGACTAGTTCTTGAATAGTACTACCAGAGGCTAGGGTTGAGGGGATGGACAAAAGTTAAAAGTCTGGAGGCTAACCGTGGTGGATAAAGAAAGTTTTGGACAAGGCAACTAAGTGGATTTGATGGTGAATAATTTGAAATTAGAAAGGTTTTTGAATGACAAGACATAAAGCCAATAGACGGTTATCAAATGATGGCCGTTGTGGTTCCTAATAATAAAGCAAATAGCCTAATCAATTAAATTGATTCTCTACTTTGCGATTTAGATGATAGGGAGGAAGGGTCTTCAATAGCAATCATCACTTTATGAGATAAGTCAATAAGGAGAGATCTAAACCTCCTGTCATTCCATCCTCTCGAGCGAGAGATAGCATACAAGCAAACAATCACTTAACAGGATCTCAGGTCCTCATGAATATCAACAAGAGGGGAGAGAACCTTCAGAATCCTGGCTGATATTAATTGGCTAGCTGCTGTGGAAAGCAGGGGTGAGAGTGTATGTAGTAATGAGAACACTCAGCGAGATATCATGGATTACTGAGGGTGCATCCTTAACTGATAGTATCTATCCATTACTCACACCAATCAATAATTTGGAAGAAGATAAACAAATAGAAGTCAGGGATGTGCTGTAAGAGACAGACATCATCTCATAGGCCCTTCAAGGATAGCTGATAAAAAAAAACAAATTCAGAGTTTATAGCAGTTAAGCACAATAATCAAAAGTCTGCTCCTCTAGCTAAACACTTGAACAGATAACTGGTAGGGGTCTGCAACCACCATTTACCAGCCCCTTCAAGGGTCGCTCTTCCCTTCATACAGGAGGGTGGAGATGCTATGTTGACCAAACCGAGGCTCAGCTCATAGCCTCTTTAATAAGCAACTGTAATTTTGCTTCTGTCCGTCAGTAGCTGAGTTTACCTGATAGACATGTACGCTCATATATAGCTGGCCTTAAGATTGACCAGAGGAGAGCCAAAGAAGATAAGTTAAAAAAAAGATTATAAGCAAACAGAAGACAACACAGATTAAAAGAAGAGACAACTGCAGCAGGGTAGCTGTAACTAGTAGATCAATGGATTACATACTTTATCCATTTCCTCTCTAGCTAAACATTGTTCCCTTCAGAATGCAGCTTCTCTTGTTTCTGGTGCACTAAGGGTGATTGAAATTCATAATGCAAATGGAGAACAGCTAGCCATGTAAAGTGTACCTTCCCAAACCCCCAACAAAAACATGATTGGAAGGGCATCCACAGAAAAACATGGATAAACAAAAAATAGTTGCAGAATTAACACAGGGAGAAATAAGTGACCTTTGGTCAAATAAGCCTAAGAAAGTGATAAAGTGATTCTCACTGGTTTAACTACGCTCGCTAAGGACACCAAAGAATCTTATGGTTCCTTGGTAAATGCATTCATCCATTAGTTCTGTTATGTAAGGGAGAGTACTTTGATGGATATAATGTAGTGGATCTGAGTAAGAAGGGTCCACTGTGTGGACGTCACATTTGAGGGTACACCAAAGAATCATAAGGTTCCTTGGTAACTAAAATCCTGCATTGGTTCTGCTACATAAGGGAATGTACATCAATGGATATACTATTGATTCAGTGATTAGAACAAATGTAGTGGATCTGAGTAAGAAGGATAATAAACTGTGTGGTTTCATGGACTTGCACTGTAGATGGTTTAATGGCTATGGATGCTGGTTTTACATCTGCTTTTAAGACCCAGATAAAGGTATGGTGTTTTGACTTGTTTTATGCAGGGATAAAAGTAATAGAAATTATCTTAATCATAAGTTTAACCAAGTCATCCAAAATACAAAAATCTCCCAATGTCCCACTATAGGATGAGTGAGTGTATTTAAGAAGGCAGGAATACATAGTAACATGGCTTCCACAATAAAACCCCATAAAGGAATGTTTTATTGGATACAATTGGTAGTCCTTTTATTTTCAGGGGGAGAATAGTAATGCAATCTAATGGGATGGGTGAGAGAAGTTGAGGGTGTCTTTAGAGGCTGGGAGTTAGATGAGTTTCGTCTTCCAGGAGATCAGCCTAAGAAATCAAAGCACCATGCAGTGCTCAAATGCTTAGATCAAGGAGAAGGATAAGGAGAAGAAGATTTGAGTGCCTTCTGCAAAGTGATGGGTTCTCCAAGGGTGGTAGTGTTAACAGTGAAGAGTGAGGCAATGCTCCACAAGATGGAGAAGGAACAGTAAGGAAAGCAGGAGGCAACAGAATCAAAATCTATATCTTGGACAAGAGTCAAAAGGAGTGAGGGCGGGTCCACCATGTCATAGGCAGCACAAAGATCCAAAAGAGTTTGAGTAGAGAAGAGTCTACAATGGTAAGCAGGGGTCAGAACAATTGAAACATGGGTGAAGGTATTTTAAGTAAAATGACAGCTGAGAAATCCGGATTGGAGTGGTTAACCGAAGTTGTGTCCGGGCAGGTGAAAATCCTGGTAAAGACCAGACTTTCAATTCTTTTATAATAATTATATCTTATGTGTTGTTATGTGTGATTGTATGTTGCAAGGCTTTTATACTGCACCAAAGCCCCATCATAGTGGTATTGGATTGCCTGTTTTTTCAGGAGGTTGATACATTATTCCCATGCCACCAGTATTCAGTCCTTATTCTATGGAGAAGATAGAAGGACGGAAAAGTGGGTAAAATGGCACAGATGTAAGAATGGGATAATGCACAAGAAAAAAGGGAAAATGTTGTGATAACTTGGATGCATGCAGATCCATTAAGAGGGACCAGAGACAATTATTGTAGAAAGAAAGGTATGTTCTAAGCATGTTTGATATGCCTATTTATAAATGAAGCAGTTTACAGGTGCAATTGGAAGTTAATAACAGGTGGTGTTCGGCTGCATGATGGGCTCAAGTTGTGCTCCTGCCACAAAGCAAAATCCTGGTAGCTTTTTGACTCCAGAAAGCCATTTATATTTTTCAATGGGGCAAACTCCAGAATACTAATTCGGAGCTGCCAAGGGGGTGGTTGTGCCCAGACATGGAGTAGATTGTGTGAAAGGCACATGAATCAGAGGATGCATTCTAGGTCATGTTGCATACACGGCCATCTGAAAGAGAGGGGAATAGTGTGATACGATGATGATATGGTGTCTGAGAATACCATTGCGGTCCAGATCAGGGTTCCTGTTCCAGTCACTGCATGTGTTACATGGTTGTACTACCTAGGTCTAAGGCTCACTTGTTGCTTGTTTAACAGAGTGGTACACTGAGGTCACCCCCCAGTATTTAGGATCAGGTAGGAACTTTATGGGGATGGTGATGGTTTAAGTGGTAGGATGCACTCCTCCTATGCTGAGACCTAAGCTACTGTAGTGTGGGTCCAGGTACAGGGGGGTGTGCATCATATGTCAAGACCATTACTGACACTGTCATACATTTCACGTTAAGGGAACCAGCAGTGGCATGAACCACTGCTGACTCACCTGCATTTCTATCCCTCACACAGGGATAGAAATGCTTTTTTTGTTTACATTTCACTGCGTCAGTCCCTTTATGTGCCAGTCAAAGTGAAATGGGCTCGCCCAACACTCATTTAAGATAGTGCATCTTCTGAGCTGCTGCTAAGCCCCACTGAAATGCACAGGTCACCTTTCAGAACAAGATGATTTATTTGTACTTTTCTTTAAAAAGTGTAAATAATAAAGACATATCATCTGCCCTTTTTATTTGCTCTTGCTTTTGAGAATCGAGCCCCTTGTGCACAGGTTTTGCACACTTCAGAAATGAATTCAATATTTATAAATGATATTCGGTGAGAAATTGCATATCTAAGGATAAACTTTCCAGTCGGGCATTCATACTGATTAGATCACTCCTCATGGCCTTGCTGTAGTCTTCTGGCAAAGTCTGAAACATGTTATGACGACACAGAGCTAACTCAACGACATAAACAGTGCGATTCCCCTTCTGGTTATATTCACATGTTATTGTTGCCTATTAGCTAAAGGTCTCTGACATCTCATCTGGGCACTGCCCCCTGCTCATACCATGACCAGCTTCCTATGGGGTTTGTTACTTCCGGGAAGGACACATGGAATAGTGTTTACACCTAAAAACACACACAGGAAACACCCTGGATCTATGGTTCTTAAAGGGCCCCGACAAGCATACATACCTGAAGTACAGATGGCAGAGAACCCATACGAGCTCTGGATAGACGTCCCAATGTTCAGGAGCCCAAATGCTGTGTCTGGGTGCTCCACTGTGTGCGAATTAAGAGCGCTGTTAAAGCTGACCACGCCCCAGGAGTAGTCTGTTTCCGGTATTGCACGCCATTTAACATTAAAGAGAGGCTGACCGTCTAATCTGACTCCTCCAGTGGATACGGTCTTTGCTATGATGACTGCTGTGTTGTCATAGCTCACTAGCCCATACACTCTGTAGGATCTGCAGAATGTAGAGGTTCCCGGGAGATTGATGATGAAAGATCCGAGTTGATTTGATTGACTGACCCCACCAGTCTTGTAGTACAGGACCTGGATGGCTGCACTGGCCGAGATAGAAAGCGGAGTCATGGGTTGAACCTGTATCTGAAAAACCTCACCAGGCCCCAGTTGCCTGTTCTGCTCAACATTTCCAGACATAAAATAAAGGTCGGTGTCCCTGTCGGCAGCCACAACATAAACAATGTCAGCGTTGGATTGTGCAGCCAGAGGAGGGACAAGGAACATCTTCTGCCAGGTTGAGACGGGAAGCAGCTGCTCGAATACATGATCGCACATGTTTTCCTGCCAAACACAACTGTGTCCACCTAGTACAGCAACAGGCAACTGGGAAACAACCTTGCTGCCGGACAGGTCATCTTCACTCTGCAACTGCAGGGCTTGGTAGGGGCCCAGTGTGATGGTGAGCTTTTTATCAGGAAAATATGTTTCTCCGTTGAAAGTAACATGACATGTGAATTCGAGCGTAAGCGTGTTGCGGAATTTGTAGTTTATCACTGAAAACTCTTTATATGAGCATGCCGGCCTTCCACTCGGAGTCACCACATAGTACAGGGTACCAAGCTTTGTCACCGGCAGGACTACAGCAGAACCTATAGATTGGGGTCTCTCATTGACAGAAACCACAGATATGTCTCGATCGGCAGTGATGAGAATGGAGGATTGAAAGAGGAAGCTTCCAATCATTTCAGAGCTTTTGGGCATGGTCACCATCTGTGTCTGTCCTGCTTGTAACAAGACAGTCTGCTGTATCCCGGTGTTAGTGATATTGATTTTGACAAACGTTGGCCCGGAGAAGGCGGTCATGATCAGTTTTCGGTTTCCCTGGCCATCAGTGGAGTTTGTGTTCTGCATGAAAGCTGTTATAAACTCTCTGCCGAGGTGATTCGCCCATGAGGCCCCTAAAAAGGAAAGACGAAAAAGTGTTAGCGTGGTAGCCTTATGTTCCCAATTGGACATATCAAAAATTAAAAAGATTCCCTACAAATGCACTTCTCTACTCAATATGTGCTTGGAGTGAAACATCATATATTCTATTCCAAGCTTGGCATCAAGCCATGGTTTGATTCATCTGTTGTCTATATCTGACAAATTACAAATATGTTTGGTTTGTAATCTCTGACGTGTAGGGACTTTCATGTCCTCACCTGTATAAGCTCCCTCAAAATGTATTGCATTGTACATTGTTCTGCTTTGCTGCTCTGCAGCATTGAATCCATGCCCTCCCTTTGTAAAACCCACATAAATTATGGATGGGTAGCTATCATCTATGAGGGTGTATTCTACCTTGGGGTTCCGAGTGACATCTGACGAACAATGAGAGTGAAGCTCAAGATGCCTATCATGTTGCTCATAGCTGCTAGGTGAATAGGACCTAGGACAAGAAGAGGAGAGGGCAGGTTTTAAAAGCCAATCGGTCAGTCAGGATCATTCCCTGGGAAACCAGGTAGGAGGGGCAAACTCCAAACTGTGAGAGAGTCGGCTGGTGGAGAGCAACCTGGGAGATTCCTGTCCTGGAGACCAACCATGAGAGAGGGAAACCTGACAGTGGATATCTGGCAGGAAAAAGTGCTGGCGAGTATTGAGGCAAGAAAAGCATGAAGTAGAGAGGAGGTAGACATTGTGATAAAGCAAGAGGATGTTACTGGGAGTGTGGTGAGTGACATTATTTTAAATGTCGGGGAAAAGGGGAGAATTTTGTGGAGTAATAGCGAGATACTGATAGGGTGAAGAAAGTTATTGCAATGAAAGCTGAAGATAATTTTGTAATGACAGAAGGAGACTCTTTGTTGCTGGAGGGGGAGGTAGTTAGATCACTCAAGTGTAAGGGGGAGGAACGATAACCCAGAAGAGAACAAGATGTATATCACTTGGGTAAGTGTGACAAATCAACTACTGTGTTGCAGGAGTACAAGAATGAGTAGAGGATAAAGAGCCCACTCAGCCCTCACACTTTTACAAACCAAGAGCCAGCACAGTTATAAAGCTAAAACAGGAAGTTATGAGATATACCTCCTTCGCCTTTTGAGGTAACTTAGACCTAGGGAAGGCTATACTCTCAAGAGTGGTGTGAATGTGGTTCAGTAGCACCCCAAACAGTGACATATAACAGTCCAAAATAATGCCCAATCATGCTTATATACAAATACAAAACACTACAAAAACCCAACAGAGTAGGAAGAAAACACAGAATATGCACACAATCAAGATGTAGTACTCTGGGTAATGAGATGGGTGGAAAAAAGGCAATGCATAACACAATGTTCTTGCAAAGGATATGTTTGTGAAGTGCAAAAGGGATTACGATAACATAGTCTCTAGGGACAAAAAATAAATTGACCAGGGGGGGTAGTTATCAAACAATAGCACCTTTGCAGTGTCTTGGCAGTTCGACAGCGGTGAACCAGGATTCTCTGCACTGTTTGCTGTATCGATTCAGTTCAAGGTGTGTCAGTGCGGTCATCCAGTGGCAAGCAGATGTGAAAGTAGAATCAAACTGAAGAAGGCTGCAGTTCAAAGTAATGCTAGAGTGATGCAAATTGTGGATGACATCAGTTTCAGTTTGAAGGTCAAGGTGTGGTAGTGCATGAGCTGATTGTGGGATGTGCAGGCGAGTCTGTTCGATGTGGGCGCTCAAAGGATTCAATTGGGGAAGAACAACAGGGTCAGTTTTGATAGTGGGCTCGATTGGAGATGAAGAGATGGGCGGTTCAAACAGCTGTTTGAGTCAGGAGAGTGCAAAAATGCTTCTTTGTTCATGTCGAGTCAATGACACGCTTTAGCTGGCACGGTGGGGCAGTGAAGTGGTTCAAATGGGAAGAACTGTGATTTGAAAGTGGTGAGTGCCAAAGTCAACTGCGGAGGGTCCTGTTGTTTTGAGCTGTAGCTTGCAGCAGTTCGACATCAACATTGCAAAGATCCCTGCTGTCTTGTCTCTCAGGAGATGTGAATCTCACTCCAGGGTGTCAAGGACAAGATGAGTCCTTTTGTCTGTCTCTCAAACACGAGTGAGGCTGGCCCACACCTTCAGGGTCCTTTAGCATGGTGAGGTCCTGGGCAGCAGTGTGGCTGGCAGAGATTCACATATTGTTTGTCCCAGAAGAAATTCACTAGCAATTGCCCCAGGTGAAGTTTAGGGGACAGAGATTGCCTCTGCCTTGGAACATCTACCTTCACCTCATAACTGGAGGCTCTCCCAACAGTGTCCAATTAAATCTTTTGAAGATGTGAAGTCCAGAAATGATTCGAAGAAGGAGTGTGAGAGCACTTTTTTAAGGCAAAAGTCTGCAGGTGTTTGGTCAAAATCTAGCCTGTTTTAAGGGCCCAATACCTGCAAACCAAGGGGACATTGCCTTCTGACATCACACCCAAAGTGCTCTGTGCTACAGGAAGTCGAGGGTACAGGAAGGAAAGATAGATGCAGAGAGAATTAAAATGGTGGAAACTTGCACCGGGTTTAAAGAGATCCCTCTGTCTAAACTAACCCATCCCCTGCTTCCTTCTCAACAGAATCAAAGGCCCTTTTGGCATGCAGCATTCTGGTGGTGGCTAATCCATATGTGATTGGGTGTACCCTTTGATACCTGTTCCAAGTATAGCTTCCTGTGGAGTGGCTGTCTCTCTGGGGAGGGTGTTACCTGCCCTCACAAAGGAACAAAGGGAGGCAACCCCTAGGGCTACAGTCTTGGTGGGAGAAGCCAAAACAGCCTGCCAGGGGTGAATACACACAGCGCTTCCAGAGCTGAACTGGGCTCGATGGCACATGTGTGATGTCAAATTGAAGTGGCAGGGATAATTATGAGAGCTAGTAGCCACCATACCGCAAATTCAGGTATGGCTTATATTTACAGTTTAACATGACACCAGGATAGCATTCTTGTAGTTATGTAGTTTTTGGAACAAAGGCTTTCACTGCAGCTATTAAGTGGGCACCTGTGACCTGAACCTATTCTGTGCCACTGGATAGCAGGCATTGCAATCTGGCTACTGATTCAACAGGACACAGGTGTACACTACCATTTTGGCATATAAGTTTGAGAAAGGAGACCTCGTTAGCAGGCCATCCTTTCTGATTTAAAATTACCCCTTCATTTTATTAGTTAATAAAAAAAAATAAAAAAAACAAGGATTCTACTCCCTTTAAAGCAATTCCTCACAGGAAGGAGCAAAGGAGAATCTTTGGAGGATATGGGTAGTGCTTTTGAGGTTTAGGGAGAGTTTGAGACAGAAAGAAATGGGGAGACAGACAGGGATCTTGAAATCGAGATAGGTCTTGACATGGATGAAGATACTGAGGAGAGAGACACTGAGTTGGAGATATATATAGTGAAAGAGGAAGACATCTGGAAGGAAGAGAGAGGAAGGAAATTGAGTTACAGAGCAAAGGTCACTGAGAGTTTAAACTACAGGACTTGGAGGGAAGAGAGGGGTGTGTTAAGGTAAACAGGTATAGTGATGAAAGATAAAATGGGACCAATAGAGAGGGGTATAAAGCCTGATCAACAAAGGAAGAAGAGTAAAAAGACTTGGAAGGTTGCGGAAGACCAAGTCAGTCCATGGGAAATTGTAGCAGCATATGGTGGTAATAGATGGAGTTAATATGCCGGGTGCAAATAGGAAAGAATAGAGTTAGGGAGGATGGAGAACGACTTTTGAGTGAACCGCAAGCTGAGATGTTGGAGGAAAGAAAGTGTAGGGCTATAATTCTCTGCCAAGCCTCACAAGGGTGCATTGGGCTACTCCATAAACATTGACCTTGCACCCAGCCTGGTGAGAACCTCTCCTTGCTCTGCCAAGAGAGAATGCAGTGGAAAAGACCTAGGAGGCAGTGGTTAGGAGGACTCTGAAAACGCTCTTTGCCAAAGTGCATTGTGCCTGGGAATGCCAGTGGTTGACAGTGCTGCAGTCTGATGGAGAATAAATGCACAGAAGAGCTGATAATCACCCTCTGCTGACAGGGAGGGGAATCTGCGCATTCTAACCCCCTTTTTGTGGCTGTCGTGAATGTTTTTTACCTGCAAGTGACGAGGATGCAATAGCACATTCCTTCACCTGGGGGCTGAAATGTGTTGTCAAATGGGGGTCGATGGGTGTTAAATTATGGGTGCCAGACCAGATTTTTAGGCCGTATCCCAATCCATAACTGCGAAGTATTTAGCACATGCAGTATTTACAAAATGCTAGCTCTTTTTAGGATTACTGCAGTCCTCCTAATGAGCCCCCTTGCAGGTGATCCAAATACCAGTATTGTTAAGAAATATTTCTGTTTTGGATCGATCTATTTCTATGATATGCTAATGTTTGAGTAACCAATTTTGTGATCAAATTACAAACCCAGTAAGTTACATGGCAGTGTTTTGTGCAGTGAAAGGAGGCCTTGTTGCTACTTTTTGCAAATCGCGCCATCACTTTTTGTTAACGTTGCGATCCGCACTATACTCAGTGGGTCCGAAAGAAGGTGTTCTAAAAAAGATACTTGTGGAAGCACATCTGCAGTAAGCCACAATCCTTAATTTTCCCAAAAATGGCAGAGCTCTGAGTTTAGTGTTTGGTAGAGTAGTCCCAGTCCTTAAGATCACAAGGGGGAGTATTGTATTCTGCAGCCAGGCAATTAATAATCCTGATCCTTTTTGTTGCCCCTTCATAAAAGAGCTGCTCTCATGTCAAGGATGAACAGAGCCCATTGCAATTATTGTATCCTCTTTGAAAAAAAGAACATGTATTCTGCCAATGTATGGAAACGTTGACACCAACACCGTGTAGGTATATTCTGTATTCTGGGTATCGCCCATCAGGGACAAAAGACCCCCGTCAGTAGGAGACCTCTGCTCAGCCATTTCATATCTGGGCAGAATGTTTTGAAAAGCCACAAGCAGATAATGTTAATCATCCCATGCAGTATTTCATTGACTAGACCATGTTATCCATTAGATGCTTCCACTTCTTTTCTCTTGAATGGTCACACAACGATTAAACTTGATAGAAGGTTTCAAAGGGAAACACAACTGAAACCGCTTCGTTTTCTTCCTAGTCGGGTTGATATGTTTTCCATCATTTATTTATTTATTTATTTGGATTTATAAAGCGCCCAGCGGCCCAGAGGCATCGTGGTGCTGTTACAGAGTGTTCACTTGACAGGTTTAGGACAGACATTACAAAGGCAGTAATACAAAATCAATGACATTGTTACAGGGTGTTCCGAGGTTACAGAGGAACAGATTTGGAGACAATATGTTAAGCGTTCTAGTTGAAAAATTCACGCTTTAGCATTTTCCTGAACACTGTGATTGATTCTTCGTTTCTTAAGCTGCACGGGAGGGCGTTCCAAGCTTTTTTTGGGGCTAGAACTTCAAAGCTAGTGCCGCCAGCTTTGGCTCTGTTAAAAGCTGGGACTGAGAGTATGTCAGAGTAATGGTCTCGTTTTGGTCTGTGAGCTGGAGCCTGGTGTATTATTTCTGCTAGGTAGGCTGGGGCAGTCTGAGAGAGGTATCTGTGAGTGATCGTGAGGGCCTTGAATGTTATGCGTTCCTTGATGGGGAGCCAGTGGGCATCTTTTCTCACCTGGGAGATGTGATCTCTCCTTGGGATACTGAGTGCGGCTCTAACGGCATCATACACAGTCTTCTGCTGATCAGGGAGGTCCTTATGAAGCTCACACTGGTCATGGCACAGATGATATGATATGATTGGTTATTTGTAACACGCTTAATACCCAGATGTTTCTAAGCGCGGACCCGGGGATTGAACCTGTGTTGCGCCGTGTTGCCTTGCTTCCAAGGCAAGCACATTGCCACTGAGCTATCCTCCCGAGGCCAATGACTTTTAAGAGGCCAGTGCCACTTCCTGGAGCTCCTGAGCTTTATACTGAGCCATCTTCCATTAGCAAAAACTGAAAGCAGGGACAGTAAAATGTAGCTGACAGTAAAGTGCTTCTGCAATAAAATCAGACAAGAAAACAACACAGACAGCATTTAAAATATTGGAAGCAAAGCAACTGTTTCGTTGTGATTGTAACTTAGTGATCATTGTGGGGAACGCACAGTCCAATTGGAAAGATCCTCTTGTAACAGAGTTTTGGAATTCAGGATATCTATGATTGGCAGTAGTTCACGCCTCACTGGTGGTGGGGGCCAGATCTTGAAAAAGGTGCACAGGGCACCCGTACAGTGCCAGCTGCTGCTTTTTCCTGGCTGCTGACTTTTATCTTTGACACCAAAATCCTAAAGTTCTACAAGGATTTCCCAGGTCAGGGTTCCAGAATCCTTTTTATACTGCCAATACAAATTACAATGGGGCCAGTGTTTCCCAGAAGGTTTGCAAAGAACTCTCTGATGAGTTTAGAGACAGGAGTCTCAGTATTTGAATCACTCCCTTCAAAGCTTAATTTGAGTACTCCTCCTACATGATCCGTTTACCAAATTGTCAAATTGTTCTTGCAGAGGTTTCACAGAGTCAGGCAGCCACATTTGAAAAGAGGTGGGGAGGTCAGATGCAGACATTTGTCACATTAGTTTCACAGTCATCAATTCTAGCACCATGTTTTATTAGCAGTATTTGCCTTGTGACTTCTCCTGGAGTTCTTGAACATCCTAAGGAATTTGGTTATAGTTATAGTTAGCAGTTGGCCTGCCCCCAACCCCAAATGCTAGTCCCAAAGCTATTTAAATGACTGTGTTCCACTGAATTCTTCCAACAAATGAAACCTTCAACGAAGTGGGAACATCTCCTCCTAGGTATGCATTGTCAATCTCAAAAGATAGTGCTTTTCTGAAAGCGAGATCAATAAACAGGGAACCTGACTCCTCATCTGGGGTGCCTGCACTCCCATTCACTGGCACCTTGTTGGGAGACTACACGCAATAGCAATCCCATTTGTTGGCAAGAAAGTAGATTCCTCTCAATAACCCATTAATTTCATGTAACAAGAATACAAGAGGAATAGATTTTGGAGATGTTATCCCTTCTTCTAATCCTTCCTGATCTCAGTTGATCTCACTTACTGACTCCTATTATCTTCAGCTGTTCCCATCCCCTCCATCATATAAGTCTGGCTCTTCTCTTGACCTTATCTTTTCCTCACTTCTTTCAGCCAAGACTGTGTCTTCTTGTCTCTTCTATACCTCTGATAAATGTTTATTTTTCTTTTCTCTCTCTCCTTACCCTTTCTACTAGTTCTCCTTCTTCACTAAATTTTACTCAGCATAATCTTTGTTCCCTTGACTCTATATCTCTTCTCTATTCTCGACACTCTTCTCTTCCATCTATTCCTACTTTCTCTTCTTTGTCCCCTGATGTAGCGGCTAGTACCCTCCGTTCTACTTTGCTGCCTGTACTTGATCTGTCTCTCTTTTTTATTCTTTTACACTCTCTCATAAAACTCCTCAGTCATGGCTTACTTCGGATATTTTCTCCCTCTGTTCCTGTCTGCATAAAGATAAGCAGCACTGGAAATAATCTACTTCACCATCTGATCTTGCTGCACTTTCATCTTTACACTTTTCTTTTGACTCTGCCTTGCTTGTGGCAACAAAATCGTACTTTATGGATCTTGCTAGTTTCCTAAATTTTAATTCTCTTCTACCACCGCTTCAATCTGTATTCCATCCTTGTCATTCTACTGAGACAGCTCTTTTGCATGTCTCTAACTCTCTTCGCTCTGCTCATCATTCTAATCTCTCCTCTATACGTATTCTTCTTGATCTATCTTCAGCATTTGATATTGTTGTTCACACTCTCCTATTTCCTCCTGTTCTTCTTTGGGTATTGTTGGGTATGTCATTGAATGGTTCGCCTCCTATCTTTCTCAGCGGTCCTATTCTGTAACTTGGGCTGGACGCAACTCTTTCTCACGTCCTCTTCTCTACGGTATCCCTCAAACTTATGTACTTGGTCCTCTCCTTTTCTCTCTCTATACTGTCCCACTCTCTGCTCTTATTTCTTCACTTAACCCTTCCTTTCATCTGTGTGCCTCTCTGTGCCTGTCCTGCCTGTTCACTCCCCGTCCCCCAACACAGAAGACCAAGAAGATAAACCCCAACCGAGAAGACACTGGATTGGCCAGTGCTGCAAAGAAAGAGGCCCAAACAATGGAGCCGGCCGACGGAGCCGGACATTCTCGAAGTCCGGGTTCCAAGGCTGCCTGTCTGTGCCTGTCCTGTCTCTACACTCGCCCCCGAACACAGTGAACCAAGAAGATTTGTGCCTGCAATGTGGAAAGATTCCACTTGCCTCTGAATGTGCACAATGAAATTATATTGGGCCCAAGCACCGCCAAGATGCCGACACCGTGAGGTTCACACTACTGAAGCCTTTCCTGGGCTTTGATACAGAAAGCGACCAAACCCCCACCAAGAAGGCAGTGGATTGGCCAGTGCTGCAAGAAAGTGGCCCAATCAATGGAGCTGGCCATTCTCGAAGGCTGAGATCCAAGGCTGTGTGTCTGTGCCTGTCCGAGCCGTGATGGACATAGGAGACAAGTTAACACAATGTATGTGCTTGACATAGCCAGGTGTGCATGTGCATTGAATTCCAAATAAAAATATGTGTGCCTTGATCTGACTTTATCTCACCGACCCTCTTCTTTCCTCCAGCTAAGCCCTACACCTTTGTGCCCGTCGCTCTCAGTCTCTTTGCAACTGTACCTAGCTCTTGCCCCTGCCAAGCATGTTCCACCTGAGCTGATAAGAATTCCCAGTGCCCCAAGCTGAATTTACCTATCTGCAAGCAGGATTGTGCTCCAGCTCACTCTTCTTCCCGCATGGCACTAATTGTAAGGAAAAACATCAATCTCTGAAACCGCACATGCCCTGCCTCCACCTTCCTGAAAAATACACAGCATTCTAACACGGGGATGGCAGGCATGCGTAAAATCACAAATGCCCATACTGTTGCCTAAGACTACCAATGTAGGTGCATACATGTCTCTCCAGCAATAACCATCCAAGACACATTATCAATCAAGCCCATAAATGTGAACATTACTGAATCAATGGAATGAGTACGGTACTCAGCGCACAAAAGGTGAAAGCTGAACACTGCAGAGATCCTGTGCTCTACCTAACCATACCCTGCCACATAGCTACATGCGCCTGCCTATCAAACTCCTAGCACGCCAAATGAAGCTCAAATACACCCCAAGTAATTTGACTTCTCCACTGTCTGGGCCTGCAATACTGACAGCACTAAGAATGGCACCTAAGTTCTCCATACCTGCCACAATGGCAAGGCCACTGATGGACCATGAAGAACACCCCACAAACCATTGTGCCCCTTTACGTACATGCAAGTCTCTCACACCGACAGACCAGGCCTTTACTCTGCAGTTTGCCCTCTCTCAATACACAGCAGACACACTCGCATGGGAGGACGTACACATTTACTACATACTAATCCTTCTAATAGCCGCAATACCACAAGCCGAAACCATTACTGTCTATGTCATCTACCGCGCCACTGGCCAAGTCTTTTTCATACCTTGGGCTCTAACATCAAAGCTATCTCTGTGGCTAACTTACTTTGTGCATTAGGCTTTAAACACTGCATCAATGCCTGTACCCACTCCAATGACGTACTTTGGATTGGATTGCTGATCTTAAGTGACTATCTCTCCCAAAAACCCCTGTCAGTGGTCTGACCACAATGTACTGTCCTTCATTGCACCAACAATTCAACCAATGCAATCCACCACTGCTTTCCTCTCATGTTGGCCCGCAGATCCAGGAACCTTACCAAACAGAAAATCTTTCCACTACTCATCTCACTCCAGCCCGATGACCACCTTCACTAGCCAACCTCTATACTTAGACCCGGACATTAGCCATTGATACCATTGCCCCCCTGGCACTGCGAAAAATGAAGCCATCAGTACATTTCATTTGAAGATGTAAAGGTGATATCTGTCGAGCCTCCATCTTTAAGGACTGCTCTGAGGCCCTGGCCTCCTCCATCACCTCCTTCATCAATGCTTCCTTCACCACCAGCTTGGTCCTTAACGGCCTCAAAGAAGCCTGGATACTCTCACTGCTTACAAAACAGCCCTAGACCAATCACCCCACAAAACTACCGACCCATCATTGCGGTCCCCTTCCTTTGTAAATATCGGACATGGCAGCATACCTCCAGTTCCAGCACTAGCTCAAAACCAACCACATTCTGGGAATGCACCAGTCGTGGTTCCCGCCAGGCCATTGAATGGAATGGGCATTCTTCAATCTGAAGAAGCAGCTTGATGACATTAGGGATGAGAGAAAGCCAGCTTTTTGCCTTCTCCTAGATCTTTCTGCTGCGTTTGATCTTGTTGACCACAAGATCATCTATCATCACCTTTCTTCGGCATCCAACTTCTCTCCTAGCCTACTGCTTGGATTGCCTGCTTTCTGGAGGAAAGATCTGTCAGAGTCATTGCTGTGGGGTGCCCCAAGGTTCCTGCATCCCCCACCCTCCATAAAATTTTCATCAAACCTATGTTCAACCTTCTGGACTCTATCGGCATATCGTGTACCGACTATGCTGATGACACTCAAATCCTCCTCCCCCTCTCTGGCAACTACCAAGAAGTCTCTGACACCCTAACCACTGTCTACCTGACCATCCAGGTCTGGATGGCAACTCACCGTTTGTGCCTTAATGACGAAAAGATTGAGATTCTCCTTGTAGGGCGTGCAGTGGTGATCAGAAATGTCATCCCCTTTTACGCCTCCTTCAACATCGATGGTATTTCAATCCCTGTCTCCCCTACTGTGAAGACATTGGAATTCTACCTAGATGCCACCCTATCCCTCACCCAACAGGTTAATTGCATTGCCTCCTCTGCAATCTACACAACAAAGCTGATTAACGCCTCCAGACCCTTTCTCTCTGCAGGCAGCTGTCTGACAATTATGCGAGCAGTCACTGGATCAAAAGTAGTCTACTGCAAGGCACTGTTTGTAGGCACCTCAGCTACTGACATTCACAAAATGCAAATCATACAAAATAACGGTCTCTGTGCAGCTCTCAATATGACCAAAGGGATCACATCTCCACTGCAAGAAGAAATGCCCGCTGGCTCCCGATAAAAGAATGGATTATGTTCAAAATATTATTCATTGCGCATAGATGCCTGTCTAAACCGTTCCTCCCTAGCTCACCCACACAATCAGGAAAGTCCAATCAATCAGACCTACCAGAGCTGCCAATGTACACTGCCTCACCCTATCTAAATTCAAATAGGTCAAAGCAGGAGGCTCTAGTTTCCCTTCCATGGAAGATACACATTGGAACTCGCTGCCTCCCGCCCTACAGCCCGAACCCTTCTACTGAGTTTTCAAAAGAGACCTTAAAACCTGGTTGTTTGTGTAAATTTGTGCCTGATGTCTTCCTCCTGCCTCTTTCTCTCTGTTTGTCCAATCTTTTAAAGCCTTCTGAGTAACATGTATGTAACAGCGCCTTGATGCCTACGGGCTTAGTGGCTTTATAGATGTGAAAACAAATAAATAAATACACAAATCTTTCTCTCTTTTTCTTCCTTTGACTCTATTCTGCACTCCACTGTATCAAATTGCCTTTCTGCTGTCCAAAACTGGATGTCTTCTCATTTTCTACCCCTCAATCCTTCTTAGACTGAGGTTCTGTTCTTTCCAGCTTCACCTATTTCCTCTACTCTTCCTTCTCCGCCTCTCTTTGTGTCTCCTTCCTCTCTGCCCCTATCCTCTTCTGCACATATATTGGGCGTCATCTTTGATCCCTTGCTTTCCTTTAAACTGCATATCTCTTCTGCTGCTTGCTCCTGTCACTTTAACATCTGTGATGCTCGCCTCTATCGCTCATTTCAAGCTACTAAACATCTTCTGTTCTGCCTGGTTTTTCGAGTATTGACTGCTGCTCTTCTCTTCTACTTGGCCTTCCTGCATCATATCTTCTACCTCTCTGATCTCTTTATATTTCTTTGGTTCGTCTTCTTTTCCTTTTACCTTTTTGCTCCTCTATCACATCTTCTTTACTGTCTATTTCACTGCTTCCCTTTAAATCACCACTCTCTACCATTTTCTTTCTATTGTTTTTAAATGTACTCACGGTTTGGCTCCTCTTTATCGTTCTTCGCTAGTCTCGGTCTATTCACCCTCTTGGTCTGTCTGATCACAGAATCTGCTTCTTCTCACTGTCCCAAAACCCCCAAGTGGCACTTCCTGTTTCTGATTTTTTGCCCTCTTAGTCCCTAAACACTGGAATTCTCTCCCTCTCGCTATCCGCTCTTCTTATTTTTCAATCTAACCCGAAAGCTCATCTTCTCTCCCTTCTTTCTACATAGTGACTTTCTGTTTCTCTCCCCCTCCTTCTGTTTTAGTTGTTTTTTTGCATTATCATGTACATTTTAAATGTTCAAATATACTGCAATAGCGCTTTTGTCGAAAGACGCTTTATAAATTCAATAAATGAAGAATCTGTCAGTGCCAGCAGACAGTAGTTGCTGGGAATCCCTCAATTACCATTTTGAACACGCGGATCAACTTAGCTTTTTTCCAACTGCAGTAAGGAAGCCCAATAATGAACAGCTGCTTTGACAATGAAATTAGTCTAAATTGATTAATCGTCATGTGACGTATGATTGGTCTCACATTATTAATTCATTGCACCAATGCAATCTGCTGCAAAGGGGCAGTTGTTGAATTTCCCCGGTGAGGTTTGTGTCATGGAAAACACATGGGTTTAGCCATCTCTGCTTTAATGATAAACTTTGGTCTAAGGCGGATTTAATATACATTCACGAATCTCTTTTAGTTGATATTCCCTTCGCCAACGGGTTCATGGTTATCTTTGAGCCTGCGAGGAAGGGACTAAAGGGTTGACCATATGGTGGTTTAATTTGTGCTTGACGTATTTTTTCCTGGTTCAAATATTGAGAACATCTGTGTTGGTCGCATTGACATGTTGGGATGCAAAATAACATGGTTTGATCCAGCTATACAAGCTCCTAGAGTGTTGATTGCTTTAAATGTTTATTTTAATTCCACAACAACTATTTTCACAGATTTTTTAGCAGCCATCAATAATGTTTTTGGTCACCACGCTTTGTTACCTAATGTGTGTTTTATACTCTTGGGTGATTTTAACTCTGAATGTTTAGACTCCAAGTCCTATCTCTTGGGGTCTTCTAGGTGTTTATCTGTCAAGATTGCTAACGGCTAGGTCTCTCTCCCGTGACCCCTCCTCACCTGAGGTTTCTGAGGAAGTGTTCAAAGTTCTGGAGGACCCTCTGCTTCCTCTAGTAGTGGTCGTCTGAATCTTCTTTCCTTGGCCCTTGACCTTCTTATCGTGGAGGTAGGGACGAGCTCCACTGGAGGCCACCTTGGCAACTGAGGAACTCCCCGCCAAGTGGAACCCCCAGTAAGCCCGTCCAAGTAATCAGGGAAAAAGCGTCTCCGGCACCAAAAAACCCTGAAGCACACAGGCTGAACTTGGAGCTTGATCTTTCCGGTGGTGGAATTCCAGAGAAAGGTAAAGGTATATAGAGAAAGGCAGAAGGAAGAGGAAAACAGAACAGAGCGCCAAGGGCAGCTTTAGAGTGTGCAGGGGCACAGGAAAGTAAGGGAAGAAAGCGACCCGATTCGAGTTGGCACTGGGAATTGAAGTCAGGAAGAAGGAGTTAAATCTACTGAAGGTCGGAAGAGAGAGTGTGGGAGCGAGGGAAAGATGGAAACGGATCAATCCGGGCGGAAAGAAGCAGAGCGAGGAAGGACGGAAGTCGGGCAAACTCCCGCAGAAAGGACCTGGAACCAGAGCGACCAGAAGGCGAAACGAACCAGAGAAAACAAAGTCACAAACAGGAAGTGGAAGTGATACAACGCACTGAGCGTAGGTCTCAGTGCGTTGTTATAGCAACACTGACTGGGGGCGGCCATCTTGGAAGAAGACTAGACCGTGCGAAACAGTTCTAGTCGTAGGTCGCTCACCTAAGTCGGGAAAGGGACCATTTTTGCCAAACCTTCCATGGCCGGAACATAACATTATCCCAATCTTCTAGAGATCGAGGGCTGTTATTTTGTGTCAGTTTAAATACCTTGGACCTGGTTCTCCTAAATGGTAATCTTCAAGATGATGTCGCACAAGATATAGTTGGTCTAGTGGCTTGTACAAATCCACTCTGGACTTTGTATTTGTGTCTTCACTTTTCTTTCCTTTTATCAAACATTTTAGTGTGGAGTCTGATACTGCTAGTGATCACTCGCTTCTTAGGACTGGTTTTGGAGGTATCAGTGCTACTGACCCGCCTGACCAGCTTTTGGACGCTGCCCAAATAAATCCTCAGAATCACACAGTCATATGGAAACCTAAATAGGCCTATCGGTTTAATGCCAATATTGACCGGTACCTTGTTGGGGGACTTTTTGAAGACTTCAGTCCATGTCTATTTTCACCCCACTTTCAGAGCACGCTTATTGCTCCAATACCAGCTTTGTATTTTATAAGGGACTCTGGCCCTTTGGCATTTACACATTGGTATAATGCAGAAGTTTGCAAAATGAAGAGAAAGCTGAGAGGGGATATTAGGAAAACTTTAAAAATGCGTACAAACATGGTACAAATTACAGCTCAGCTCAAGATATCCTGTAGGAATTGGGTAAAGGGCCATCGTGCCTAGCTTTTACAAAGCAATGCAGAGAATATTCTTATGGCCTTGTCCTCTCGATGGACGGCCAACATTTGGAGACTCATTCAAGGGTGGGGGTGCAACTCTCGCTACAATATCAGTCTATCTCAGGCCAGGAGTGGGAGGACTTCTTTGCTAATCTGTATGCTTTTGCAGGTTGGAAAGAGGAATGTTTAACTGTTAAACTGGGGCTCTCCTTGAGTCAAGATGGGACCTGCTAGATATTGATCTAGCAGGTATACAAACTGTGATTAGGATGGCCAAGTCCTCATATGCCCCTGGTCCGAATGGTTTATCCAACCTGACATTAAAATCAGAACCTCTCTTATGGGCTGAGGTCCTACTTCAGTTGTTTTGCAGTGTGGTTGGGCAGACAACATGTCCGGAAACTTGGAGAGAGACTATCGTTGTTGTTATATACAAAAAGGAAGATAGGGCAAATCCGGGGAAATATAGCCCTATCTCCCTTTGGATTCCTTGTATAAAATCTTCTCTGGCTTTTTATTACATGCAATGGAGAGATGGGCTACTTCAGCAAATAAGCTGGACTGTAATCAATCCGGTTTTCGCAAGGGTACAAGTACATACCTTAACTGTCTGATTATGCAGCTTTTGAAAAACCAGGCGTTTCAAACAAAACGCAGAATCAACCTCTCATTTCTTGATATTACCCAAGCTTTTGACTGTGGAGATCACAATAAGCTATGGGGGATGCTTAGACTGTGGTGTTGCCCTGAGGCTCTGGTCTTATTATTGGAATTCTTTCATAAAGATTTGAAGATCAAGGTCAGGTTGGATAAGAGGAGTCGGTATTCAAGGTGGATTTCTGTGGAAACAGGTTTACAACAGGGATGTGTTCTTTCCCTGTTCCTTTTTAACTTGTATATCTTGGGAATCAGGGCAGCATTGGATGGGCCAGGGGCCAATCCACTAAGGTTGGGCCAGGTTAGTATCCAGTATCTCCTGTATGCTACCTATCTTGTTTTACTTGTTTATACGGCAGTTGGATTACAGAAGTCCCTTCTGCTTGCTCATAGTTTCTTCAGGGACCTGGGCCTGGAGATTAGTGTCACGAAATCAAAGGTTTTGATCTTCAACCGTAGAAAGACCTTATTGGGGAGATCTAACTTTTAATGTTATATTGATGGAAAGAGACTAGATATGGTGCCAGAATTGAAATATCTTGGCGTGAACATTTGATCAAAATAGTCTACGTCATCTGCAAATGATGAATTGAGAATAGGAGCGATTGCAGTGGCAGCCTGTCAGGGAGAATTCTCCAGAATGGCTAATTTCCCTTATCTTTTGAATCCCTCAGCAACTTTGCTGGATTACTAGGGTTTAATTTTTTCACCTGGTAAGAGTGTGAGCCTTTTTTCCCACTCTTACTTGTGTTTTGCTGCATGTTGTACATTTTTATGCTCATGGACTATGGAGTCTCACCCACCCCATAGGCATCATCTTTTTACTGTGTATCACCCAGCACCTTTAGTGCAGTGACACATGGTTGTCTTTTCAGACCTTCCACTTTAAACTCCATTTTCTGGGACTGACTACTGTCTCTCAGAACATGTAAAGTTACTGTTGACTCTATTAGTCTTTCTAAATTTACAGACCCAGTACACCCTATCTTCCAATAGAGTACTGGATGGGTTAATAGTTATCCACTTGTGTCTGATTCTCATGGAACATTAGTATTTTCACCTTTCTCTAAGATTTGGCTGGTGGCAGTGGTATCTACCATTTTTTTCCACCTATCATCCTTTTACTGTGTGTCACCCAGCACCTTTAGTGCGGTGACACATGGTTGTCTTTTCAGACTTCCCACTTTAAACTCCATTTTCTGGGACTGACTACTGTCTCTCAGAACATGTAAAGTTACCATTGACTTTACTAGTCTTTCTAAATTTACAGACCCAGTACACCCTATCTTCCAATAGAGTACTGGAGGGGTTAATAGTTATCCCCTTGTGTCTGATTCTCATGGAACATTAGTATGTTCCCGTTTCTCTAAGATTTGGCTGTTGGCAGTGGTATCTACCATTTTTATTCTACCGCAGACTATGAAAATAGCCTTTGGTACCATTTGAGGCTATGGCGGTAGCCTCTAACTCGAACCCGGTACTCCACTTGTATTTTAACTTTGTTTCCGGTTGAGTTTGTTTGCCATATCTTTTTGTAAAGGTCTTTTTAGTGTTTGACTCTGCACGCCAAACCAGGTTTGGTTCCTTTATTTGCCGTCCTTTGGTGAGCTTCTGCACAGAAGCCCTCCTTAGGCGCCTGAGTGTCTGGGTAGACAGGATGTGCGGGAGGGGTTTGAGGCCCCCTGCACAGGGTCTCCTTGGGGACCCAAATCACACACTTGTTTGATTGGCTAGGTGGCTGCCCTGCCAGGACAGCCACCCTGCTGTGTGATTGACAGCCAGGCTGTGTGAATGGGGGATTTGGTGCATAAAAAGCCGTCTCAGAGGTACCACTGGAATGAGAGAACCAAATAGAAGCTGAAGGAAGACGACTGCTGCAAATACTGGACACCTGGTGAAGCCCTGCTGCAGGTCCGAATCACCTTAAACTTTGATGACAGAGGAGATCTGAAAGGAATCTTCTTCCCTTGAGCTTGGTGGGAACAACCAGCTGGCCAAACACCAGACACCAGTCCTCATCTTGGTTGAACTTACTGCGCATCGCTGCAGTAGATCGGATAGCCAGTGGGAAGAGAACCAGTTTGGGTTTTAAGGAGCGCACCTTTTATTTGTCGTTTTGCTCCGCTGCTGGCCTCTTCCCTGGGCAGAGCAGGACCCTCCAGCCGTCCTCCTTCTTGTCACCACAACGAAAGCTTCAGGAACCGCAACCATGCAGGAACTGCCAGGAACAACTGCCTCAGCTAGAGCATTCTTCTTCTTTAAAGGTACTGTGCAAATTCGGTCGTTCGTTCTGTCCGACCGTGGTGAAAGCACAGGAAATCTTTTGCCTCCCCGAAGGCTTGTCCTTCTATTCTCCTTTAAGTAACTTTTCCTCCGACTAACTTCGTTTGAACTCTTGGCAAAGACTTAATCGCAAACTACTTTGAACTGTGTGATCCTCTGCAAATACTCTGAACCATTAACATTGGCCCAGACCTATTGACTTGAATCCTAGTTGTAGTAGCCTTTTCTAGATTGCCCTGCCTATAACTTGTTGGTGCTATTGATTTTGGATAACCTTGTCTTTTCTCCCTTTTAAATTGCTAGAGTGCCATTTTGCTCACACTTCATTTTGAGCTTAAATTGTCCAGAATTGATTGGGTGTTATTGTAGTATATTAAGACTGTGATTTTCTGATGTTTTATGATAGTGAACTGTTTTATAAATTATGGTGTAAATAAATGTATATTCTTTTACTTGGAAACCTTCAATCGGTGTTTGTTTGAACCATAGTGATTGTTGTCCTTTGTGTAATGATTTGTACTGCTTACTTTACTCTTGAGATAAGTATGGCTGCTCAGCCATCACTACCACTTTACTTTGTAGTACAAGCTTGTACCAAAGGTGAAATTGTACTTACACTTGTAGTCTTAATTGTGTGTAGTGTTCCCAAAGGGTACTGCACATGATTCTGCCTAACACAGCCCAACTCCGGGCTCTTGACACGAAATGTGGTTGCTTTTTAATGGTACCTGCTCTTGAACTGTATAATCAGGTGATTGTTCCAAAATTAATTTATGGGGCAGAGGTTAGGGAGGTGAATCTGGATTGGGCCAAGGAGGAGGACATTGTGTGGAAATGATTCATGAATCTCCCAGGAGGTACCCCTTTTCTGCCAGTAAAACATATTTTGGGCCTCACTTCACTTAAAACAAAGGTTGATTGGAGAAGAATACTTCTTCTGGATCTATATTGTTTCCTCCAGTATCCACCATCTTTACTCAACTCAGTGCACTGTTCAAACAAGACAATGGTGTGGCTCTTAGAACTTGGGTGAACTGTGTGTTGACTGTGTGGTGGATACATGTATTGTCTTGGAAAATCTTGATCCTAATCCAGAAAAGGCCAAGTAGCATTTATTTGAAGAAGATTGGATTACAAACAGGGATAATCTCTGCTCATATAAGGTGTTTAAACACTTCTATATGGATATGAAACCATTTATTGTTCCACAGAAATACCTAACCTTGCTGTGGGATATTTTGACACATGCCAATGTGCCCCACTGCACTACTTTACAAATGGGGTAATAAACAGCCAAAAATGGATGCGCTAACCCCTGTGCATGCAAACATCTGCAAAACTGCATGTGGGTCACAATCACAAAAGGCTGCACACACCCCTTCCACATAGTCAAAGTGGGGGTGAAGACAGAATTCTCACTGCAGGAGCATGCCAGTGGGCTCTGTTCCATTCAACATGAAGCAAGGCCGCAGAATTGGGCTAAAAACCTAAACTGCCTTTTAAAATGCAGCTTTGCAATCTTCAAAGTGCTGTTTTGTGCTAGATCCATTCATTTCCAGTGAATCCTTGATAGTAAAAGGGTTACAGATCATCCAGTGTTGGATTGAGGGGCTCAGAGGAGCCGGGCCTCACTGACTGACAGCAAATAAGAAATGCATTTCATGAAAAAAGGCAGCCTAGCAACATTGTTTTCAGTTCCACAGGAAAAATGCACCTAAAATGGCAACATGTCACAATTTCAGCTATGCAGAGAGAACGCAAAGGCTGGATACCTACATCCAGATTGCAGACAAATCCCAGCACTCAAGGACAGAAATAATGTTGAATAAAATGTGGGCGCTGCAGAGGAATATCTGATATAAAGGACTCAGTTTCAATGTGCTTTTTCCCTGCAGAAAGTGCAAACTCGCCTGTTTAAAAGCATTTTAATTTATGAAAATGTGTTCATTTATGTGTTTTAATGAAAGATGTAGGTAACTTAAGGTCAAAACCCAGTCTTGAGTTAATTAAAATATTTAATTCTGGGCTGACAGCTTCAGCCTGGGAATGTGTAACACCTTACTGCTAGCAGGAAGGCCTAATTGCTATAGGGAGGCCTCACATACTCAGAACAAAGACCCTCATTAGACATTCGTCTTTGCTTCAGGTACAGACAACAGAAGGCTTGGACCCCCATCCTCCCAGAGGAGGGACAGGATGTTGGGGAGGCTTCTCAGTGAACTTCAAAGGACTGGCCATTTGCTCACTTGTGAAGAAAGAGAAACAAAAACCTGACATGAATTTTGTATGGAAATTACTTATTTTGATACAGAACTTCATTACATTTAACATGGCAGCCAAAATAAGTAGACCAGTGAAAAATACATACTTATGAATCTGAACTCATGCTAGACATTTGAAGACGTGAGTGAACCTGGTACTGTATAAAGAACAAACGTTATACTAAAACACTGATTTCACCAAAACTATTAATGCTGCAAGTTTAATATTGTATACCCGTGTTATAATGGTGATTGCACAGATATGTACTGAATTAGGAATTGTTAGCGCAAATCTTTATGATTAAAATTGACAAAATTCCACAGAAAGACAAAGCCAGCTCTCACTGATGTAGGAGCTGGATCTAAATGTAACCCATAAGATATGTAATGCATGTGTCCGATTTTATTAGAGGGCATAATTATAGAAATGTGTATTTGTGGAAAAGTTAAGTTTTGGTCCAAATCACTGTGGGAGTTCCCAAGTCACATTATAAAATATGACAGCTCTTTCTGTCTTCCAACCAGACAAAGGCAAGTGCGTTTTACCATTCACAGCTTTGGGGGTGTGGATTGTAATTCTGCCCCTACCATAAACTGAGTAATATCACTTGGCATGATAAATATGGGAACCTCACAACACACAGACACACACTGATTCCTGACTACATCCTGATTTCCGTGTGACGCCCTCCCCCGTTACTTCTGCGTCCTGTTCTAGAACTTTTCCTCTTGTCCTGATTCCAGGCTACTTTGCAAAACCAAGGCCCAGCAATTGCTGAACTCTTTTTTAGCTATGCTCAAATCCTGAACCATCCCAAACTTCAGGAAAGAATCATTCTGATCCAGTCTGGCTTGCTACCATTAAGGCTTGCCTGCTGAACTCGCTGTACAGCTAATCTACAGTGTCCAGTGACCAGAAGGGCCAATCCAATCCAACCCAGTCTGAAATGCCAGTCCAATTGACCAGAACTGCCCAGATGACCATCCCGCCAGAAGTGTCCTGCTGCCTGTAGACCCGACCCGTGGTGACCAGAACCTGACAGTCCATTCTTAATTTACAGTGGACTGTAAGCATAAATAGGAATCATAGTAACCCATAGTATATTTGCCTTTTCCTATCCCAATCTATAACCCATCCTCTCTTAAATTAAGAACTTGTAATAGTGCCACACCAGTCTTTAAACCTTGCTTTGATTTCTTGTGCTAGTGATCATTTCTTGAAAGTCCTTTAGTCTTGCAAAATCCCAAACCCTTAAAATCATCCCACGGGTAATCCGACTGAGTCCTCCAAGGCGGACATGGAGGTGCTGGGGTTGGTTTCCGCAGACCCCTCTGGGGCTTACTGTGTTTCAAACTGGTAACCGGCCTGAATACCCTAGTTTAGAGCATAATTTTCATTTTATAAACTGATTTCTGATTTCATTTTCGCGCCTTTATTTTCAAAAACATCTCCCATTCAAACTTGCATAACTTCTTCAATTGTATAGCTAGAGACTTAATTTCAACTCTCACTTAAACCTAAGACCTGTAGCTACACACACAACTAATTGCAAAACAGTATATTTGACCCGTTGTTATTAAAAACTGCATAGCGAAAATTAGGTGCGAATTCACGATTTTGCAAAAGTTTTACAGGTGTCTTTTTTCAATCAAAGTATTTCCAAACTCCCTTTTTGATTTAAAGTGTGTACTGTTACTCATCTTGTAGGTCATGTTTGTTAGAACGTGTTCAGGGTTGCTCCCATAGGAATTTATATAAATTTAAACATTTTTGCACACTTTTCATTGTTTCACAAAGCCATTTTCAACTGTCATTTTAAAAACTGTAAATTTCCCAAGAAAGCTTTTCTTTCTTGTTTGGGGAGGGAAGATTATATTCAAACACTGTATTCTGCTCTACATTCCTGCATACCCACTGCTTACTTACATCTGTGTAGAATTGCTCAATTGTGAATTAAGGACGTTGCAGGGGAAAAAACTAACCTAAGCGCTATCGTTCCTACAAACCAAAACTGTTCTTTTCCCTGTGTTTTATCTTCTGTGCTGCTCAAAAATGAATTAAATTGCCTTACTTACTTTCTGATTTGTATTGTCACCACATTGGTGATTGCTGCCCCATATATATTAAAACTTATATTTGATTTGAATTTGAAATGATAAATACATATTTACCTTTACTAACCAGCCTGATTCCTGGTTCAGTGTGACCTGGCGGGTATTTTGAGATGGGTGTGATATGAGTGGTATATCACTCAGAATATTGAACCTATCGACACAAAAAATAAGTATTTCATCTGTGCATTACATGCTAGGCGAGACCTGGGTGTATTGCCTGATTGAAATCCTTAACAAAGCATGCCTCAAAACATCTTAGAAATGTGTGGTTACCGATTAACTTGAATCTCTGCTCTACTAATGACGTAGTAGGTAGTCGGGCAGGGCTGCCCGTGACTGATTGACTGTGTCGTTGTTGGAAACTAAGTGGTGAAATGTTGAAGCATCCTATTATTGACTGCTCAGCTTTAACTCCTCTTATTACTCACCCACTTTTATCTTGCGAAGATCTGTGGTTAAATCTATAAAATAACCCAAATGATAGGTTGCTAATTAATGTAATGAATTTACTGAAGTTGCTTTTATCCTTGTATTAAAATGTCTTTGTTTTAAATGAAAATGTTATCTTGTACTATTGGATAATGTGTATATGTGTATAAAGTTTGATGTATATGTGTGTAAAGATTGATATATAAACGAATTAACGCAATAAAATAATAATAAGAAGAATAAGACTAAGAATAATAAATAACCAAATTAGCGAGTCCATCTGGACCTGGCAGTCTAGAAGGCTTCAATTTAAGTCTAACTTCCACAAGGTCCTCATCTCAAAAAGAGAACCAGTCCCTGTTAACCTCTCTTCAATACTTGACCCTGGGGAATTAAATTGGCTCAGGGTGAACGTTTCAGCAGGGGTTTCATGAATGTCTCAGCATGATTTCATTTCCTTCTACAGAATATGGCTATTAAGTTTCACTTTGACAGTCTGCTTCACCTTAATCCACATGTAAAATATCC
Organism: Ambystoma mexicanum; assembly: GCF_040938575.1. Classification (NCBI taxonomy): domain Eukaryota; kingdom Metazoa; phylum Chordata; class Amphibia; order Caudata; family Ambystomatidae; genus Ambystoma; species Ambystoma mexicanum. Next base: position 1,180,432,478 of record NC_090921.1, on the reverse strand, counting down.
CCCTTCTGAGTGGGATTTGAGGAAGGTTCAGTATTACTAAATGATTAAACCATTCAGGTCTAAGGCTTCCTGTGAAGACAAATGCCTCAGGCAAAAATGGCCTTTATGTGTGGCTGGAGGGAAACCCAGTGGACACAGGGAGTCCCAAGTAGGGGAATGGGGGTATGGCCCAATTATCCCTATGGAATGTCTGAGGCCTTAAATAGAAGCCCCACTCTGTGTCTGGAAGGAGCATTGGGCATGGTCAAAGGCCATATCCCAAGACCATTGTCCATTGGTCATATTTAGCGGACACAATGGATTTTAAATATTGTTATTTTATTACAATTGTTATTATTATTTAGGTATTTATTGAGTGTCGATCTAACTTTGGGAAGCAATGCAGCACTTTACAAATCATAGTGGGAAGGACACCTTTAAGGGAAGCAGAGAAACAAGGAAGCGGGGAGCTAATAACGGGGGAGGGACAGGGTGGGCAATTTGGCAGCAAGTGATCTTTCAATCAACCAGGGGATGAAACAAAGGTAAAAGATCACTCAGTCTTTAGTTAGTTGGGGAATGGAGGGTGTGTGGACCCAGATGTTAAGAGAAGCCTTTACTTGAAGAGAAGGGTCAATAGCTCCTTCTAAATGTAGAAGCAAGACGATGACTGGTGTTATATATATATAGAATTGGTTATTTATAATGTGCTTAATACCCAGATGTTTCTAAGTGCGGACCTGGGGATTGAACCTGTGTTGCCCTGAATTGTATTGCTTCCAAGGTGAGCACGTTGCCCCTGTGCTATCCTCCCAGATGGGGAGAATGTTCCAGTGGCTGGGGGCATAAACAGAGAAGGCTTGTCTTCTGGCTCTTTCCTTCTTGCACCGGTGGAGTTACATTCTAAACATATCCTTACTTCTGGTGGATCATAGGCCTCCTGAGATACAGAGTTTCTCAGTGGGGTAGCTTGGAGACTTCAGCCTTGTAGATGATGCAGCAGGATTTGAAGATGATAGATGCTTATAGTGGAAGACAGCACAGCTAGATGAGGTTTGGGTATTGTTGTCTAATTTGCAGAATCATTTGATGAATCATGATGCCTCAGAGGTGTCAGGGTAGTTGCTGGAAGGTCTTCGAAAAGGGCATTGCCACCATTCAGGTGTGAGAGGGTCAAGGCCTGGACAGGAGACCTGATGTTGTTTTCAGGGATTAAGGGCTTGATGTTTGACAGGGAGAATGCCAGCACTAATCTGTTTGTGTCTTCATTGCTATGTGCAGCTTGAAGCAATGGTGTCTATTGATGTAGTACCCACGGCCATTGGTGCAGGTCATCAACTGTGGTGAGAAACCCTCAAGGTTCATAGTGGAGAGACAGGCCTGAATGTCAGATTGTTTGTTGTTAGTCAGAAGTAGGAATTTGCTCTTGGAGAGGTTGAGCTTCAGGTAAGCACTGTACATCTAGGACTGGATCAATGTGAGGCAGGCCTGGAGCCCATGGATCTCTTTGATGAAGGATATCTTCAGGCAGAGCTCTGTGTCATCTATATATTGGTGGATGTGGCTGTTGTGTGGAGCCAGGGGTGGGTTAAAGCTGTTACATGTAAAGAGTGAAGACCACAGGAGAGAGGATGGATTCTTGCGGGACTCCACAGTTGATCGGTAGAGTGTGTGATCTGGAGAAATTTATTTGGATGAATTTGTGGTGGTTAGCAAGGTAGGATTTAACCCAGCTAAGGGTGATCTCACTTATTTCCATGCATGGATGTAAATGTCAGTGAGTGGCTGGTGTTCTACTGTGTCAAATGCTGCTGAGAGGTTAAGGAGAACTGGGAGGCAAGTATTGCCATCATTTAGGATTTGAAAGACTTCATCAATCACCTTGATGGTAGCCACTTCTGTGCTGCATCTGGGACTGAAGCCAAATTGATAGGTCTGAAGGAGGCTGTTGACTTTGATGTGTTGAAGAACCTGTGTGGCTACCTATTTCTTAATGACCTTAACGAGGATGGGACAATCATTGATGCATTGATTAAGCTGACAGAGTACAGCATTGGTTTCTTAAGTGGAAGGATTTGTCTGGTCCTGAGGGTCAAGAGAAAAGTGCCTTGAGTTAGGGAGCTGTTGCTGATTATTAGGTGAGGGAGGAGTGCTTCAGTCAGAAGGGTCTTGAGTACCAAAAGAAGTAGGATGTCATTGTCTACAATGTGACCTTGGCGGATTGCTATGGAGTTCTTCCATAGAGAGTGTCTTGAAAGATTTTCAGGTAGTTGTGGTTTTGAGAGATGGGATGTGTAGTGTGATGTCAGTTGTGGTGTTGGTGTTGGCAAATCATGCTGCTCTTGTTTATGGAGAAAGAGTTGATAGTGGTGGATTTGTTGATGAAGTATGGTATCAGTGGGTCAGGCAGAGGGTTGACGCAATGCTTGATGGCTTTGAAGAGGACTCTGCTTTCATTGTTGCCTTGACTATGGTATTTTAATGGTAGTTGTCCTTGGCATTGATGATCAGTCGTCTGCGTGTAGAACGGAGTTCCTGAGTAGGGTGAGATCGCATTCTCTGGCGGATTTTTGCCAGTGTTTTCTTGTTTCCTGGTGGCTCTTCTCTTAAAATGTATTTCGTGAGTCACCAGGGAAAGAAGGGTTTAGGCCTGAAGGTGTGTTGCTTCACTGGGCATGGAAGGGGATGTTGGTTGTGAATGTTGTGGTGAGTTCTTTGAAAAGTGGCTTGCACTTCTCGTTCATCTGAGGTAGATCAGCCCATGTGAGGTCTTCCGGAAGAACCTCTACTGGGAAGTTCTTGAATGATTGCAAGACCTGTTTGCTGGGTTTTTGATTGGTGTTCTTTACTGGGGTGGTGTGACTAATACCAAAAGGTGTTGGCAGATGGTCCGGCCAGTCAAGCGGAATTGGAGAGCTGAGATAGAGGGTGTGTAAGGGAGTGATGATGAGGGAAAGGATATTATGGATGGATGGCAGCAGGAGACTGCCACATGGGTGAATGCCATGCCCTGGGAAAAGTGCCCATTTGGCTTTGCCACAAGCCACTGTAGGCATAGTAGTGTATATATATATATTTTTTAAATAGAAAATCTGCGAACAAACTTTCTTTAACTAAAGTCCTCAAGATACAGCCACCACCATACCGGCCACCTTTATTGGCGTTAGTGCCCACAATCCAGTGGTATTATCGCCGGATCACAGGTTGGGTGCTAAATGTAAGTCCCTATTCCCCATTGGGTCCATTGGACCCAAAGTGGAATTTTTGGTGCAATTACCACCGGCAGTAACTGCGCCGAAAATTGGATTTTCTCTGCGTGTTTACCCCAGTTCCAAACTGGGGGTAAACATGCCAGACTCGTGCTAGGGTCTGGCATATACCACCCAACTCGTGATGAGGCCCATTTGTGCACATTTGAGCTTTGCTAGGTATTGGCCACAAAATCAAATTAGAAATCGTCGTAACTAGTGTGAGGAAACTACCTCACCTGTTCCCTTTCATCCGGTCCTATAAGAACGGGAGGGGGGGTGCATGTCACATGTGATGCCATGTGTGGTGTCATGGTCACTACATGGCATTGATCGAGTTATGGTTTCTTTAGGATGCTTCTCCCCAAGTCATGGTTGTTTAAGTAACCAAAACCAGGGAAAGTGTGAGGTTTTGTTGTTTTGTGCCTCAAATATGAGGTATTTTTAAGCAAACTTATTTTACTGAATTTCTTTTTCCCTCAATGATCTCTCACTGATTTTAGTTTTTAGATTTGATTGATATGCACTAATATACCTGTAGTGCACAGTGAGCATGAACCAAGGCCATGCACGGCCATGTGAGGCCATGGTGCTTTCATGGGATATGGACTGCAGTTTTGCCCTGAGCTGCCCCTAGCCACCTAATGGACCCCTTCCTGATTTTGTTCGGGATACTCCCTCCAATGTGTAGGCTGCTAGAGATTTTCTAGCAGGTAGGCTAATGAAAACTAAAATACTAGAAATGGCTGGTGTTACACCTTTAAAACCAACCCCATAATGCCAAAAGAACATTTTGGTGCTCAACAGGTCTATAAAGTCAATGGTATACTTTCTCATCAAAGTAGCTTTGGTGATACAGAGTTGCCAATTGGCAACTGTACATTTTATTATTGCCCTATCCTGAAGCCAGTAGGTGTTTTATATGATAGTTACATGAGGGCTTCATGAGCACATTTCAACTGCGGTGAGGTCTTCCATGTAGTCTTCCATGTTAGGTACCTATGTGTCCTAACTGCTGCTGGCATGTAATATAATGTAAGCCCAGCGGAAACTACACATTGGTGGAATATATAAAGAGGTTGGTGATTCACTTACGCATCCATTGGGATGGCAGGCGCATCATCTGGGTAGAAATGATTAACGTTGCCTTTTAAGGCGCAGAGTACTTTATGAAAGCGAGGCTGATTACCAGGCTTGACCTTCATACAGAATCAATTAACTTGGGCCTGCTAAAACTTAGAATAATCCAGGAGATTTGCCACTAGCAGATGGAATCCCATCACTGCCACCATGCTAACTATTTCCTTATTTGCTGTGATGCTCCAATCATTGAGTCCAGTGGCTGGATTTCCAGAATCATGTGTTTAAGGAGATGTTACACCGATGGGTGTAGATTCAGGCATGCCGAAGGAACTTTTTATAGGCAGGCCACCATGTCCCCCCTGAGATCTTCACCACATCCTTGCCATATCCTCGAATAGTGAAATTAATTATGTGTGCTGTATTTTCAGGCGCACCATCCATGCATCTGATAGAGAGAATTACCCTTTCAATGTTTGAAAGCAAACCCTGATAAATCGGAGAAAATGGGCAAGTGTAAAATGTACCCAAATTTAGAGGCAGAGCAAACCCCATGAGCAAGTTTAGCACTGTCCTTTTACTCTGCTTCACTTTCATGATGGATGCTGCATTGGCCAACACATCATCATGATGTAGGTAGCACAATATCCCTTCTGCATGGATGAATCCCACCACTGCACCAGCACCTTCATGAATATTAATGGAGGATGAGGGCCTTAGGTTGAAGGGTGAGACTTGGTGTTTTAAATAGATGTCTGTTCTGAAATGGGAAAGTAGGGATACACCAATGTTCCTGCCAGTAAGGAACATATGGTTATGCCCTCATCATATCCAGTTACCATAGACAATTCTCCTGGCCGACCATGGGGATGACTGGCTGAAGAGATAACATCATGAATTTGATGTGAAGTTGTTATTACTCGAGAACCACCAACACCATGACTAAGCACCAATTCACAGATTTCTTTTGCCACTAAGGAAAGGATTTAGTGTAAACTGCTTCCTTACTCATGCAAGGGGCCCCTACTATGTTTTGCGCCATACCATGAACCCTCAGACACAAGGCCTTCATTTTGGCTAAAGATCTGGGTACTAGAGTCAGGAGAAAAGCACAATCAAATGTTTTCTGAAAACTTCATTTTGGTTACCTTGTTTTCACAGAGCACATTAAAATAGTTATAGTTTATGAAATAAATATGTTTTATTTTGTATTTTTCCATTGTTATTTTAGAGCCATTTGAAAATTAATGGAATTGGCATCTTCTGTATTTTATTTCTAAATTATTGTCAATATGGATATCTCCTGTTAAAGGGTCTCTTTTCTATTTTTTCTCCAGAGATTAAGTGGAAATATGCATTTTTCTATGTAAATGTTTGGTATTATCTGTTTGATTCCACTTTGTGTAAGGTTTACAAAATTTAAACCAATATCCCAAAAAAAATATATATATATTTACCATCCGATAGTCTGAGTTATGAGCTACCCAAATGCAATCAAAGGATAACCAGTGACCTCCAACTGGACTTTTATGATGCTTTCTCTCGCAATAGACAGGGTCCCTGAGTTGGGTTTCAGGGAGATACCTGTTGTCACGGGTTTTGAAGCTGAAGGCTGAGACCGGTACTTCCTGCCTGTCTGTTTTCCTAATTGCCTGAAGGGCTGTCAAACACACTGACACATAGTCCGTAGGAAAGAAGTCAGCCATCCAGATGGGACTATTTCACATCCTACAGCATCATGGCTGACAAGAACATCAGTCCAGCAGCGAAGATAGAGGCAACGTTGCGCTCGTTACTCAGGAGACAAAGATGAGTCAACTGATGAAAGATCAGAGAGTACCAAAGAAAAAGAAAATGAGGTAGGCCCAGGTTGTAGTGTTGTAAAACAAGCATCAAGTGAGAGGCATGATGAACAGTTTGGGTCATGTGACCAAAAGTGATGTGGTAAATGGCAGTTAATAATTACACCCCAACTTGTGTGGTCACATCTTTGTGGTGTGCGTGAGTTCAGGTCTGGCCTAAAAGGTAGACACTACACCTCGGAGTGTATTTTGCTTTTTAAGGCTTGACCTGGAGACCCCTGGGCTAGAGATAAGGAGCTGCTGGGAACTGTTTATTCGTCGTGTTTGTTTCTGTCAGAGTAGGTGTCATGAATAGAGTGTGTATTGCTTTGAATTAGAGAATGGCTAACCCAGAGATCCAGAGATTTAGTTGGAGAGATGTGACCAAGGTGACGCCTACCATGTAAGAGCTTACTAAGAAACCTATGTAACTTGAATAAAGCATCTGTAAACAAGTGTCTCAGGTGAGTGTGCTTTACAACAATGGCGACAAAGATGGAAGGGATAAAGAAACCCATGCGAGCTATGGTGAGCGAACAACCAACAGAGGACCCACTGCCCCTTGGGCCTTGCGGCGACCAGAACATATAACAATAGGTGTTGGGTGATTCGAGTGAAGGAAAGGCCTCAGGAGACTTTTGAATTTGTGCCACAGTCCAGAGAATTAAATTATGGTGACAAGTTCCTATGAAAGTGTGGTAACATGGGAAGTGTGCAGACGGGATGCAGCTTTTGGTCGTTTTGGTTTCAGGGGCTGTGTTTTCTTAATTTCTGTACTTTGTGTTTTTGAGATTACTCATGTTGTCATGTGTAACAGTTGAAAGGGGATTTGTGGTGGCTGGAAATTAGTGGTACCTAAAGTATGACGCATTTACAGGGCTTTCATGCTTGGAGTTGCTATCGTACAACAAAGACTTGTATTGGATGAGCCATCAACTGTTGCAGGGTTTGTAGAATTACGTTTAAAATGTCCCTTGAGTGAAGATTAGTGGTATGACTAACTAACGGTGGTCAATTTTTAAATGATGGTAGTCTTTTTGTATTGTCTATTGGTATAAAAATGCGTGGATTTGGTCAAGCTATGGTAGCAATGTTAGTGAACTACGGAGAGGTATGTCCTGTTCTGAAGGGATTTGTGGTGTGCTGTATGTGGCAAGAATGCTCAAATGGGTGATCTGGTATACAGCATATGCTTCAATCTGCGGTTTAGGTGACAGGAAGTGGGATGACGAAGAGTAAGATTGGGTCTTATGACCCAACTGGTATGCCTACTCAACGTTGGTGATTTGGCAATAGGGGGTGCAATGACTAGCTGAACGTAGAGATAATATAGCAAAGTGGGTGACTGTGTTAAATGTGGGTGACATTTTGAGTGTGGTGTTGTGCCGCAGTGCACACACTGGCGATTATGGTCATGGAAGGTGTACATGCTGTGTTGGTAGTTTGGTAATAAGTGTGTTTATGTGATGCACACTCTAGATATGGTGGGCATAGTGAGAAACATGCCTTGTTTGGCGGTGTGGTGATGTGATAAATAGATTTCTGTGACACACACTCTATATATTGTGGGCATTGTGAGTGAACATGCAGCGTGTGTTGCTTTGGTGATGGAATGAACGTTTTGCTGTAGGTACTGGGGACAGGGCCTGGTTACGGGTGGGGCCCCAGGGCCTATATCAACCTACCACATGGCAGGTATAGTGAATACACCTGCTCCGTTTGGTCTTTGGGGCATGTGAGCTGGGAAAGAGGATGACTTAAGTGCAGGGTTAGGACAGGGTTAGGGATATTCAATCGGAATTTGTGAATGTAGCTGTAAAGCGCTTTCAGAGGGTACATTGGTATGGCTGTGTGAGTGTTGGAGTGTGAATGTTCATTGTGTGACTGAGTAGGGGTGCCAGGGTTTGCAGGGAGGTGTGTATTATTGGTCTTGTGTGTTTCTGGCAGAGTAAGTGTGATGTCATGAATATAATATCTGTTGCTGTGAACTAGAGCATTCCTAACTCCTAACTCAGAATTCCAAGGATTCAGTTGGAGAGATGAGACCTGGGTGGTGGGCACCAGTGGGTCCTCCATCTAAGAACCCTGTGCAACTTGAATAAAGCATCTGCAGTTACTTACCTGTGTCTCCGGAGAGAGTGCTTTGCAACAGTAACATGGACAATCTCTGTGGTTGGAGCAAAGGGGTGACACCTGTTGGACTATTTTGAGATACATTTGCACATGAGAACGTTGCCATAGCTGAGAGTGAGTGAAACGTATCCTCTTGACAATGTGTGGAGCAGGTGATCATGCATGCTCATTGTGCCCACTGCCTTTTTTTAAAATCTTGCATACTTTAATGTCATTTGCTTGGTTACTCACCACGTTGTAGGAGGATCAAGAACAGGAACCGGAAGATCGTCAGAGGTCCCATCGCCGGATGTTTCCACCTTCATGCGACAAAGATGAGATGGGGGAGTGGACAATGAGATAAGCAGCAGGAGAAGCAAAGAAACATTCGGGAATGCAGGAGGAGTTCATGGGATGCAGGCAGAGAAGAGGATGAGGATTCAAAGATGCAAATGTGTGCACAAGAGGCAAAAGGAAGATCATGGGATGAGCAAAAGAAGATTTTGAGGAGATTGAGCAGAGCGGTGGAAGGCAGGAGATAGGCCAACATTACAACACAGATCGTAAAGAGAGTAAGTAGTCAGAATGAGAGATCGGTTGACAGACAGGTGAGGTGGAGAGCGTGAGATTTGAGGGGAGGAGGTCAGTGCTCAATGAGGAGGGAGTGAACATGGTATGTGATGCCGGAAAAGATGGGTGGGTGAATGGGGAGAGGCGAGAGCATGATGGGAAGGAAAGAGAAAAGAAAATTAGCAGTAGTCTTTCTGAACACACCAGGTCGGCCACATCCCTTGGAGTCAGACTGCAGATGAATATTAACTGCGCCATACAAATAATCATGTCAATACACGAAGAGTGAGAACTGAGCTGTGCTTCGCGTCAGCCTCGTCAGGCAAAAGGTGGGCATCGGCACCGTAAAACCCATAGAAACTACTGCTTTGGACTCAAAGCCTACATGATGCAGGCAGCACGCATTTCAGCAGTGCACAGCGCACATTTCCGATACTCACCGCTCCTGCTCTTATATTTACTTATCAACCGATTGTTAACCTTGCGCCCAGTTCTGCGCAGGTCTTTGCGTATTGTCTAACACTGGAAGGCAAACTGCCGAGCACGTCACTGCTAGGTGACAGCACTGGTGCTGCTGCAAGCCTGCCAAAGAAACAGGCCCGTAGCTCCCGCACTGAAGGAAAACAGCACTGTGCTTGCGCCCAGCACTTAGAATCCCAGAGCCTGATTTTGATGGAGCGAAAGTGCTTACTTTCTAGCAGGGTTTCATTTAAAGACACTTTTGAGATACTGATCACTTTCGATCACTTGCACTGGATGTACTTAGCAACAGGCCCACAGCACCACATGACGAATCGTAGGCCCATTGTCGCTGCCTTGTTTTGAGTAGCACCTGTTTTTGGCACATATGGTCGTGCTAGTGCCACCTATGTTGCAAAGCATTGCTAATATATGAAAGCAGCGTGAGTGCTCAGTAGCAGGATCTGGTTGACATGGTAACTGAAAATGCTAAGGCATGAATTTTCCAGAAGATGTTATTTTTTGTGTCTCTGGGCCATTAAAACCAAATGCATTTGTGCTTTTCAATGTTTCGTCAAGTCAGGTGTCTTGTTTGAAAGTACATGCTTTCATCCTGTCTTGGCCTAGTGATCCTTCCATTACCTACTAACCCACTGGTGTAGGAGGGGCCTCGGAGCCCCCACATTTTGGGGGAGCCTCAGGGCAAGTGGGGGCTCCATGGTGCTAGCCAGTCACACAACAGGGACTGCAGGGGGCCTGGCTTTTGCTAGCAGCCAGACCTTTTCTAAAGCCGGGCATCAACCTCATTTTTGACATGTGTTTAGGGCCTTTTTTCAAAAGGAAATTTGGGATTGCTGTCATAAAAATGGAAGTGGGGCCACATTCCTTTAGACAGAGGCCCAAAACACATGCACACCCATAACAATGTTGAGAGGGGATTACTATTCGACACCAGTGCGGTGGGAAGATACTGAAGGAGCAGCACGTGTAGGTAGGTATGTAAAAAAAGTGTTTGATGTATGCATGTTGCAAATGAAATGAAAAGTGTATGTGTATGCATGCATGTTAGAATATAATTGAAGCTGTGTTTGTATGTGTGAGTGGTTCTATGTGTCTGAAACTGACTGTGTGTGTTTGTATATGAGTGTGTTTGGGTGTCTAGATGTGACAGAGTTTCAGTTTGTGAGACGGACTGGTTGCGTTTGCAGGGTCAAAATGTGAAAGAAAGCCAAACAAAAAAGCGTTAGTCTGTATGCATGTTGCAAATACAATTAAAACGTGTTTAAATGGGTGTGCATGCTTTTTAGATATGTATTTGAAGCTGTGTGTGTATGCTTGAGACACTGTACGTGAGATTGGCTCTGTATGGTTGTACATGCGTGTAGGTGTGAGTGAGTCTATGTGTGTGAGATCGACTGGCTGTGTGTCTGTATGTGTGTGTCTTGTCTCTCCCTCTCTCTCTCTCTCTCTCTCTCTCTCTCTCTCTCTCTCTCTGTCTCTTTCTCTCTCTTTCCTTCTCATCCTCTCTCTTCCCCTCTTTTCTTACCCTATCACTGCCTCCACACACGTTTTCCTTGCACTTTGTTGCCACACTCTCCCTCTCCCTTTACTCACACGCTCCCTTCACTGATGCACACTGTCACACTCTCATCTTGCACTGTCACTTTCTCTCCCTCCCGTTGCAATGACACACTCTCCCACTCCTTGAACTGTCTCTCAACCTCACTCTCCTTGATCTATCTTTCCATCTCACTCTTCTTGGATTGTCTCTCCATCTCACACTTCTTGCAATGTCTCTTCATCTCAAACTAACTAACTCATTGTACTGTCTCTCACTCTCTCCTTGCACTGTCTCTTATGCTCTCTCTGTACTGACTCTCACTCTCTCCTTGCGCTGTCTCACACTATCGTATTGCACTGTCACACTCTGCCTCTCCCTGCACTCACATGCCCCTGCTCTGTTGCACTATGTCACTCCTCTTGCACTGCCTCTCTCTCCCTCTCCTTGCACTGACACACTCTCCCGCTCTCTCTGCTTGCACTGTATCTCTGTCGCTTTCCTTGCACTGTCTTTATCTCTCTCCTTGCACTGCCCCTCCATCTCTCACTCCTTAAACTGTCTATCTCACTCTGCTATACTTGCCTCTCCAGCTCATCATTCATGCAATGTCTCTCAAGCTCAGTCCCACCCCCTTCTTGCACTGCATGTTACTGTCTTGGCCATGACCTTACTCTCTCCTTTCACTGTCTCTCATTCTCTCCTTGCACTGCCCCACTCTCTCCTTGCCCTGTCACACTCTCCCACACGTTCTCCTTGTACTGTCACACTCTCTTATTGCACTGTGACACGTTCTCCTTTCTCTGTAACACTCTTCCTGTGCAGTCACACATTCCCACACCCTCTTGTTGCACTGTAACACTCTCCCTGCGCTCACAGGTCCCTGCATTGTCACACTCTGTCACACTCTCTCCCTGAACTGCCAGTCTCTCTCAGCTTTCACTATCACACTCTCCCGCTCTCTCTTCTGTTACTGTTTCTCACTCTCTTAACATGTACTGCCACTCTCTCTGCTTGCACGGACTCTCCTTCATTCACTTTCTTTGCACTGTCACTCTCTCTCTCCTTGCACTCTCTCTCACTGCACTCTTACTCTATATCATTCTCTTTGGGCCTCATTACGACCCAGGCGGTAAGTTACCGCCTGGGCCGTGACTTTACCACCATGGCGTAAACTATGTTTACGCCATGGTGGTTGGCGGACTTACCGCCCCATTCCGACCTTGGCGGGGCGGTAAGTCCCCAATCCCCATTTACCCTTCCCCATTCCCATTTTTGCCCCATAGGGCATAATGGGAGTGGGGAAGGTGTTAATTACGCCACCGTAGATTACGGTGGCGTAATTAACTCCATGGTCCCTTAGCGCCATGGATTTTAACACCTGCTAAAAGCAGGTGTTAAAAGCGCCATGGCGCTAAGGGACCTCGTACTCAGGAGGTAAGGGTCGGCGCTGTTAACGCTGCCGTAAACCCCTTACCGCCTGGGTCGTAATGAGGCCCTTTCTCTCTCCTTGCACTCTTTATTTCGCTCTTTTCATTCTTAATCTCTCGTATCACACTGTTTGACTCTCTCTCTCTCTCTCTCTTTCTCTCTCACTCTCTGCATCCATTTTATATATCTCTCATTGCACTCTCTCCTTGCCCTTGCCCTATCACACTCTCCTGCACTCTCTCCTTTGGCTGTCAAACTCTCTCAGTGCACTGTCACACTCTCTCCTTTCACTGTCACAGTCTCCCGCACCCTCTCCTTGCATTGTCACACTCTGCCTCTCCCTGCACTTACATTCCCCCTGCATTGTTACACTCTGTTACACTCTCTTCTTGCACTGTCACTCTCTCTCCCTTGCCCTGCAGTGACACACTCGCCCACTATGTCTGATTGCACTGTCTCTCTATCTCTCACCTTGCACTGTCCCTCATCTCCATTCTCTTATTGCCCTTTCACACTCTCTCCTTTCACTGTCACACTCTATTGTGCTGTCACACTTTCCCACACCCTCTATTTGCACTGTCACACTCTCCCTGCAATCAAACACTCCCAGCTTTGTCACACTCTGTTGCACTCTCCCCTTGCACTGTCACTCTAACTCTCCTTGCACTATTACACTCGCCTGCTCTCTCTCCTTGTACTGTTTCTCACTCTCTCAATGTGCGCTGTCACTCTTTCTCTCCTTACATTCTCTCTCATTGCACTCTTTCTCTCTCTCTTCTTCCTTGCAATCTTCCCCATGTTCTTTCAATTCTCAATCTCTCACTACTTGTACTGTCTGACTCTCTCGCTCTGCTGCCACTTCATATATCTCCCCTTGCCCTCTCTCTCTCGTCTTGCTCTGTCACACTCTCCCCTTGCCATGTAACATACTCCCACACTCTCTCCTTTTGCTGTCACATGCTATTGTTGCACTGTCACACTCTGCCTCTCCCTGCACTCACATTCCCCCAGCATTGTTGCACTCTGTTACACTTTCTTCTTGCAATGTCACTCTCTCTCCCTCATCTTGCACTGACACACTCTCCCATTCTCTCTACTTGCATTGTCTATATTTCTCTCCTTGCCCTGTCCCTCCATCTCGCATTCCTTGCTCTCTCTCCAGCTCACTCTTTGTGGCCTGTCTCTCCACCTCACTCTTCTTGCAATGTCTCTCCATCTCACCCTCACTATCTTCTTGCACTGTCTTTTACTTTCCTTGCACTTTCTCCCACTCCCTCCTTGCACTTGCTCACCATCTAATTGCCCTGCCACACTCTCCACACTCTTTCCTTGTGATGTCACACTGCCTTATTCATGCTGTCACATTCTCTCAGTTTACTTTGAAACTCTTCTTATGCTGTCACACTCTCCCACACCACAACCTCTCTTTGCACTGTCACACTCTCCCTGCACTCACATGCTCCCTGCATTGTCATACTCTGTCACAGTCTCTCCCTGCACTGTCACTATCTCTCTGCTTGCACTGTCACATTCTCCTGCTTTCTCACCTTGTACTGTTTCTCACTCTCTCATCTTGTACTGCCACTATCGCTTTTCTTGTAATGTCTGTTAGGCAAGATTAGATGCAGTAAACCTGCGAATACACCAGCCTTGTCCTCATGGTAATAGGTAACCCACCTATTGTTATAGGTCTGTACTACACAAGTTGGTAGAGTGACTGAGCAGCCAGACTTATCTTAAGAGGGATACATGTGAGCTGTAGAGGTGGAAGACTGAGATTCACAATTACGAGTATCCAAATGATGCTTTCACTCAAGGTTTTCTAGTAAAATCATTATTAATTTATTTAACTGTCAGTTTAAAATAAACCTTCTTTGGAAAGGGCAGTATACAACTATAAAAATACACTTCACAACACCTCCTCATTGTTAAGATAAGCAAGTAGATACCCTTTTGCGATGCCTCACACACACTTCCTACATCCTGAGTTGACTTCAATTACTAGAACAATGTTTGGCATTAGTATATCACTTTTTACACTTAATGAAATTTTGAGGTTGTGGAAAAGGAAAATGATAGGGAAGGAAAAAGGTTAACAGGTTCTCAGAGCATGTGAATACTTTGGAATCTCCCAATGAAGTCTAGATTAGATCTTTCCCAGCAATACAAGTTAAACTTATACACCACCTATGAGGGACAATTAGAACCAAAGTCAATGGATCAGAAGAGCCTGCAGGGAGCCAGGACAGCCAAAGTCAATTTGTGCAATGTCATGGAGCCGAGGCACTTCTTTAGATAGCACAAAAGTATTGCACAAAGTTTAGAGAGTTTGTAATATAATCACTGTTGGGCCACTAGTTGTGAGGCTTGTGAAGGGCGGAGCTGAAATCAAATCTGCAAAAAGTCTCCAGTGAGAACAAGCAAGCTACAGACAAAAGAGGTAAGTACCCCTTAGTCAGCACAGTACCTTAGGTTTGAAGATAAGGATCCAGCTGGCTTCTGTTCTGGTTGCAGTCTTGCAGATCCTAGGTTCCTGGGCCTGAGTCATGGGGACAAGAGGGAGGACGTCTGGAGGACTCCTGCACTGCAGTTTGAAGGTCGGCGGCAGCTTCGGGCTCTTTTCAGATCAGTGGCACTTTGCGGTTTCAGCCACTGGCACTTGATTCTGGGTTTCCTGGCACTCGGTTCCAGCTGCAGAAAAGAAGTACAGTCAGCAGGGAAAGATCTTCCAGCTGAGTTCATCTTGGGGTCAGTTGATCCAACCAACACTAGGGAAGAAGTCGTCCATTCCGGGCTTCTCTAGTCGATTCAGAGTTGGACCTTTAGCACTGCAGCAGGGCTTCACCGGGCAGTTCAACCATCCAGGAGGTTGCAGCAAGCTTCTTTTCCGGTTTCCTTCGTTGGATGTTTCGTCCAGTGGTCGACTCTGCCTTCAGTCCAAGAAACCTGGCCTTTTATGCAGGTTTATCCCATTCATGCACAGCCTAGCTTTCACTCACACAGCAGGGTGGCTGTCCTGTAAGGAAGGCCATCCAATCACCAATGGGTGCATTCAGGCACCTCCCTCGCATTCTGCACTGTCAGACACACTGGAGCCGGAGGCGGTTTCAGCACTGAAGCCCCCAAAGGCAAAATGAACAAAAGGATTAAACCAGTTTTGGCGCCCAAAGTAAAGCCCAAGCAAGACCTAAGAAGCAAGAAATGGCAAAAATGACAAAATGGGCACCTATGGGTGCAATACTGCAGCTGAGGATTCAGCCTGCGGAAAAAACACACAATGGTAGGAAAATTAAACCACTGCCACCAGCCATTAATGTAGCGAGGGTAACCTAAAAAAATGTACATGAGTAAATAGGAAAAAGAGGCTACTAAGTAACCCCCCAGTAATTCCACATAAGATGGGGTGTACTGAACCTACATAGGAAAAACAGGTAAGTAAAGCCAATTTCACTTTACTACTCTTGGGAACAGTAGTTCACCCAAGAGAAGGTATTCAATCCATATGAGAAATCCAAAGGACTTCTCTGTGACACTGCACTGAAGTAGCTGGGTGTCACAATACATATGTAGATGTCTATGGAGTTTGTCAAACTCCAACAACAAAAGAAACACAGAGTCCAAGACAGATAGAAAATGCATGAGGGAGTGAGAAAAAGGTCTCACCTACACCAGGATCGAAATCAAAAAGTCCTAAAGTCCAGAAAAAGAGCTGGTGGGCTCTAAGAATGAAGGGTATTAGCACAGAAATGAGAATTCTCACTAACACTGTCACTCTCCCTGATTGCGCTGTCACTCCTTCACACACTCTCTTTGCACTCTCACTCTCTCACTCTGCTGCTACAGTCTTTCTCTCTTTGCACTGCCACATGCTCTCTCTCTATGTGCACTCTCACACCCTCTCTCTGCACTGCCACTCACTCTCTGTGCACTGTCACTCAATGTGTGCTTTCCCCCTCTATCTCAATGTGCTTTTACTTTCTCTCCTTGCACGTTTACTCTCTTTTTCCTTGTGCTTTCACTTACTCTCTGTGCACTGTCTCTCACCGTAGGCTATCACTCTCTCTACAAGCACCCACTCGCACTTACACCCTTGAAGATATACCCTCTTGCACCCCCATTCCATTTTGTCCATCTCTCACATGTAACCTCAGCCCTTACTATTTCTCTCAACATTGTTAGGGAGAATTAAAATAAATGGCTAATTTCCCTTACCTACTGAGTCCCTCAGCAGCTTTGCTGTACTTCTAGGGTTTATTTTTTTCACCTGGTAAGAGTGTGAGCCTTTTCCCTCTCTTACATGTGTTTTGATGTGTGTGTTTTTACCATTTGTGTGATCTTGGGCTCTGCAGCCTCACCTACTCCCTGAGCATCTTCTTTTGTGTGTGTTACACAGCACCTTCAGTGCAGTGACATAGGGTTGTCTTTTAGATTTCCCACTGACTACATTTTTCTGGGACTTACTACTGTCTCCCAGAAAAAGTAAAGTTGCCATTAACTTTATGTAGTCTCTTTAAACTACAGACCCAGTACACCCCATCTTACATGGAGTAGTGGACATGGTTAATTCTTATCCTTTTCTGTCTGTTTCTCTTGGAGCACTGTTTTGCTCCCTTTTCATCAAGACTTGGCTGGTGGCAGTGGTAACTACCCTAATGTTTCTACCGTGATTATGTTATATAACCCTGGTATTGTTTTAGGCTATTTTAGTAGCCTTGAACATAAACCGATTGACCAAATATATTTTATTTCGGCTCCGGCTGGGTTTATTCACCATTTCTTTTTGTTAAAGTCTTTCTCATGTTTTACTCTGCTCGCCAAACCAGGTTTGGTTCCTTTGTTCACCGTCTTTTCGCGGGCTTCTACTCAGAAGCCCTCCGTAAGGCACCTGAAAGTCTGGATATGCAGGATGTGAGGGAGGGGTCTTAGGACCCCTGCCATGGGTTCCCTTGGTAACCCAAGTCGCACTCCTGTTTGATTGGCTGGGTGACTGTCCTTGCTAGGACAGCCACCCTGCTGTGTGATTGACAGCCAGGCTGTGTGAATGGGGGAAAATTGCATAAAAAGCAGGTCTCTGGGACTGGAAAGGCAGAGTCGCCACTTGAATGAACAAACCAATGAGGAGCTGACAGAAGAGGACCCCTATCACAACTGAACCGCCCGGTGAAGCCCTGCTGCAGGTCTGAATCCTTGAACTCCAAAGACAGAGAAGATCCTCCAGGAATCCTCTTCCCTTGAGCTGGTGGGACCAACCAGTTTGCCCAAACTTCAAGCCAGGACCCCTCCGCTGGTTGAATTTGTTGTACAGAGCTACTGTGGGCCGGATAGCCAGGAAGGTTGGACCCTGCTTGGGTTTTAAGGAGCGCACCTTTTATTTGTTGCTTTGCTCTTCTGCTGGTTTCTTCACTGGGTGGTGCAGGAGCCTCCAGTCTTCCTACTTCGCGTCAGTCTGACAGTCGCTTCAGGAACCGTGAGCCTGTGGAACTACCATGAACATCTGCCTCAGCTACAGCTTCCTCTCCGTTTTAAGGTACTGTGCAAATCCGGTTGCTCGTTTCGTTCAGCCGTGGTGAAAGTGTTTGAAATCTTTCTCCAATCCGAGAGCTTGTCCTTCTCTTCTCTTTGAACTAACTTTTCTGCCAACCAATCTCTTCCAGACCCTGTGGCACAAACATTACCGCGAACTACACTGAACCATGTGTTCATGAGCAAAAGACTTTTGTCCTATTGACTTTGGCCCTAAGCCTTTTCTACCTGATTCTATCACTGTAGTCCCTCTTGCTCAATTGCCCTGAGTACTTACCTGTTGGTGTGGTTCAATTTCTATTAACTTTGTCTTTCCCTCCCTTTTAAATTTCTGGAGTGCCATTTTGCTCCCACTTCATTTTGTGAGCTTAACTTGTTTGGAGCTTATTGGGAGTGGTGTGGTGTATTAAGAGTGTGATTTTTAAACTGCGTTACTTTAGTGAGATGTTATAAAACTGATGTGTAAATAAATATATATTCTTTTACTCAGAAACCTTGAGTCAGTGTTTGTTTGAATCATATTCATTACTGTCCTTTGTGTAACTATTGATGCTGTTAACTTGCTCTTGAGATAAGTCTGGATGCTCAGCCATCGCTACCACTTTAATGTGTAATGCAGGCTTGTACAAAAGGTGAATTTGTACTGTCACTTGTAGTCTTAATTGTGTGTGGTGTTCCCAAAGGGTACTGCATATCATTCTGCCTAACATTGGTGTACAGCGGTGAGGATCAAACTATAGTAATTACACTTAAAGTGCTGTTATTACCTTCGATATTCTAACCACAAGGCTAACATCACTAAAAAGCAATATTAATGATGTCTGATATGGAAAGCGACAGTCAGGAGAACGTCCTGAGTTACACTGCAGATTATCTGAGATATCTATGTAAAGAAAGGAAACTCTCTGCCAAAGGCAAGAAGACTGAATTGATTGAAAATGTCTTAAACAACCAAAGTCTGGGAGTGGGTCTGAAATACCTGACACTCTAGCAAATGTGGAATTTATTGAGGATGATAATATGTCTGTTAATGATGAGTTAGAAGAGGCAGATGGGTCTCCTAATGTAGGTCCCTCTGCTCCCTTGCCTGCTCAGCAACCTCAACCCTTGTCCACTGGGACCCCCACAGGTCCTGCACTCAGTCCTGAATTCATTGCTCTCGAAAAAATGAGGCTTGAACTGGAATTCAAACATTTAAATGCTCAAACTGAACGAAAGCAACAAGAACTTAAGTTCAGAGAAATGCAGTTGAATCATGAACTAGAAATGAAAAGATTATCTCTTGAAAATGCTTCGCTCCCAAAGTCTTCTAAGTCGTCCATGCCTAAGAGACCCTGTATGCCTAAAAAAATGGTGGGTATGTATGAGGTCAAGCTTGACATTTTGGATTGGTTGGCAATGTTTGAATATAACAATGGGATTCAAGGTCTGACAGGGAATGACTTGCTTACCTGGCACTTCTCTAGGCTACCCCCTGTTGCATCTGATGTTATAATGGAGTTGGGGGAGGTAGATAGGATGGATTGTGAGTGTATGAAGCTAGCTTTAATTTCTAGATTTTGGAAGACCCCCTCCCAGTACCTTAAGAGGTTTAGGACCCTCAAAGCATGATGGTACCCCTTGGGCTACCTGGGTATGTGAATGTTTGAAAATATTAGATGGTTGGATTAAGGGTTACAGAGTAAACACTTATGAAGGAATAAGACATCTTGTTTTGTTGGAGTCTATTTTTGATGTCTGCTCTCCTGAGCTCAGATGGCACTTGTCTAATTCTAAGGAGATAGATCCAAAGAAACTAGCTAAGGCTGCTGACTTGTGGGTTTCCAACAAGGCTACACAGAAGGATTCTGGGGCTATTCAGAAGAAGGATGAGGGAAAACAGCCAAAGAAAGCTAACAAAGAGAATTCTAATACCTCCCATCCAAAAGAAGGCCACAAACAACAACATAAGGGTAAACCATAAGGAAAATTAAATCAGGCTAGTGCACCATCTGGACCCAAACCTGATGGAGGTCAGAACAAAACCCCATTCATCAAGAGATTTGGGAAATGTTATGTTTGTGGGTCAACTGACCATGTGAAAGGGGATCCCATGTGTAAGGGTAAACCTTCAGCAGTCCACACTGTCTCCTTAGCCTTCTCCCCAGAGGAAGAAGTACCTGTGGCAAGTGAAAACTTTCACCTACTGGCTGATGAACTCATGAGAGTCTCAGCTAGTTTTTCTTTAGTGTCCTTGGGCTTGTGGGAACAACAGCATTTAGATGTATATAATTCCATCCCAGATAATACTAAAGAGTATTATAAAGATAGTGTTCTTGTGAATGGTCAGGAAACCCCTGCCATCAGAGACACTGAAGCCAGCATAACTGTGGTGGATGAATCATTTTTCAAGGTGGAGGATGTTGCTAAGACACCCAAACGCCTCACCAAGTTACCTGGATGCCCTGTGCAAATGCTTCCCCAGTTACCAGCTCTCATCCAGTGTAATGATATGGCTGTCAAAATACCTGTTGGTTTGCAGAGTGAAATACCTGGGAGAGTTCTGTTGGGTAATGACCTTAAAAATCTTGGAGTTGTGTCAAGCAACCCCAGGCCTCCCAGTAAGAGGAGAAAGGAGCTCACTAGGCCTACAAGGGAGAGCAACTTGACAGGATCTCCAGAGGAGTTGATAGAGGAAACTATCACTCCCACTCCACAGGAGTTGCTCACTGCTATTTCTAAGAAGAATGAGGCAAAGGGGAAACCCAAGACCTCCAGGAAAAAGTCAAACTGCACCCCTGTGCTACCAACAAGGACATCCCCAAGATTGTCCAAGGTCACACCTGTGACTACTCCACCTGCTGAGGCAGAGTGTGAGGTGTAACCTTGTGTGGTAGTTTCTGAAGAATCAGATCTGGAAGAAGACACTGTCTTATTTGGAGATCTTAACCCTGTTGACCATACTGAGCTGCAGTCTTTATTGGCAGAAGGTGGACCCAACAGGGCAGACTTCAGTAAAGGACAGAGAGAGTGTCCTACTCTTGAAGGTCTTTGACAACAGGTTGCTAACCAACTTGATGGGCAAGAAGTTGGAAAGCACAGGTTAAGCTGGGAAGATTGCCTCCTCTACAGTGAACCAACTGAGTCTATCCATGGGGACTGCAAAAGAATTGTAGTGCCCCTTCCCAACAGACTCCAGTTCCTACAGTTAGCCCACGAGATACCTTTGGCTGGTCACTTGAGCATCAAGAAGACCAAGGAAAGGCTATCTCTCTACTTCTACTGGCCTAAGATGGGTGCAGAAGTTGACATATTCTGTAGGAGTTGTCACACTTGCCAAACCTCTGGCAAGAGTGGAGCCAAGAATGTGGCACCCCTGGTGCCCCTCCCAGTGGTGGGAGTTCCTTTTGAGAGGGTGGGCATTGACATTGTCAGTCCCCTTGACCCTCCCACAACTTCAGGGAACGGGCTTATTCTGGTTGTAGTAGACCATGCTACAAGATACCCAGAAGCTATACCTATGAGAACTGTTATGGCTCAGGCTGTGGCTAAGGCTCTACCTGGTATTTTTACCAGAGTAGGGTTTCCTAAGGAAGTGATATCTGACAGGGGATCCAATTTTATGTCCCACTACATGCAGACCACCATGTGGAAAAACTGTGGTGTCACTTACAAGTTCTCTAGAGCCTACAATCCACAAACAAATGGACTGGTAGAGAGGTTTAATTGTACCATGAAGAGCATGATAGGTGCCTTAGAAGAACCCCTTAGAAAAAGGTGGGACCCTTTACTGCCATGCCTTCTCTTTGCTTATAAAGAAGTCCCTCAGGAGGGAGTTGGTTACAGTCCCTTTGAGCTTCTCTATGGCCATCCAGTCAGAGGTCTTTTGGCCCTGATTAAGGAGGGGTTGGAAAGGGCTCCTTGCCCCAAGCCAGTCAGAGTGACTGACTATGTGATAGGTCTCCACAGGAGAATGTCACACATGATGACAGAAGCTAGTGATAACTTGAAAGCAGGTCAGGCTCTGGTCAAACATTGGCATGACAGGAAGGCCAGCATGGTTGAGTTTACTCAAGACCAGCTTGTATTAGTTATAGTGCCAACCTGGCAGAGGGCCTTGCAGGACAAATGGATAGGACCCTTTAAGGTTGTGGGCAATCTTGGAGAGGTGAACTATTTGGTGGACTTAGGCAGTCCTAAGGCGGCTCCCAGAGTCTTTCACACCAACCGTATAAAAGATTATGTCTCAAAACCAGAAGTAGGAGCTTTGCTTCTAGCTTCAGCTCAAGAGGAAGAGGAGAGTGAAACTCTACATGGCCTCTTCAGAAGACAACCTTTAGATGAAAACATAGAAGGAGTTAATCTCTCTTCTCAACTGACTTCTGAACACCAGGAGGAGTGCAAAGTTCTGTTGAATCAGTTTGCCTCCCTGTTTTCACTATCACCAGGCTTGACCCCTTAGGGCCAGCATGATATTCTCCCTGGTGACTGTCTCCCTGTGAAAAGCAGAGGGTACAGAATGTCAGAACATGTGAGATCCCACATCAAAGGAGAGGTCAACAAGATGCTTGATCTTGGAGTTATGTAGCCATCTACAAGTCCATGGTCTAGTCCAGTTGTTCTAGTACCAAAGGCAGATCCAAGGAGTTGAGATTCTTTACGGACTATAGAGCTCTATATGCAGTCCCTAAGACTGATGCCCATCCTTTTCCAAGGACAGATGAACTGGTGGATAGACTTGGTTCAGCCAAGTACCTCAGTACATTTGATCTAACCTCAGGCTATTGACAAATAGCCCTGACAGACCATACCAAGGAGAAAACTGCATTCTCCACCCCAGCAGGCCTCTACCAGTTATACCTTTTGGACTAAAGCATGCACCTGCCTGCTGCATTTCAAAGGATGGTTAATCACGTTCTGAATGGGATGGAGGACTTCTGCATGGCATACTTGGATGACATTGCGGTGTTCAGCCCTACATGGAAAGAACATATTGATCACCTGGGATATGTTTTGCAGGCCCATCTTGAGCAGGCCCATCTGACCATAAAGGCAAGTAAATGTCAAATTGGTCAAAGTAAAATAATCTACCTTGGTCATGAGGTAGGAGGAGGTGAGATAAGGCCATTGCCTAGCTAAGTACAAGCTGTGCAAAACTGGACCACTGCTACTACTAAAACCCAAGTAAGAGCTTTCCTAGGTCTCACTGGGTACTACAGGAATTTCATAGAGAACTATGGGACCATAGCTTCTCCCTTGAATGTGATCTCCTCTCCAAAATTTCCTAAAAAGGTTAGATGGAATGAGGAGTGGAATGAGCACACAGCAGGATGTCACCACCAAAATGCTGATGGTCGCTCTCCGATGTTTTAACTGACTAGAGGTAAAGATTCCTGTCCTTTAGTCTGGAGGGGCGAGTGTTAGGGAGAATTCTCATAAATGGCTAATTTCCCTTACCTACTGAGTCCCTTAGCAGCTTTGCTGGATTTCGAGGGTTTCTTTTTTCACCTGGTAAGAGTGTGAGCCTTTTTCCCACTCTTACATGTGTTTTGCTGTGTGTGTTTTTACCATTTGTGTGGTCTTGGGCTCTGGAGCCTCGCCTACTCTATGAGCATCATTTGTTTTGTGTTTGTTACACAGCACCTTCAGTGCAGTGACACAGGGTTGTCTTTTAGACTTCCCACTGCCTCCATTTTTCTGGGACAGACTACTGTCTCCCAGAAACATGTAAAGTTGCCATTAACTTTATGTAGTCTCTTTAAACTACAGACCCAGTACACCCCATCTTACATGGAGTATTGTAAAGGTTTAATTCTTATCCCTTTTTGTCTGTTTCTCTTAGAGCACTGTTTCGCTCCCTTTTCATCAAGACTTGGCTGGTGGCAGTGGTAACTACACTCATTTTTTTGCCGCGGTTATTTTATATAACCCTGCTATTGTTTTAGGCTATTTTAGTAGCCTCGAACATAAACCCGCTTCCAAATATTTTTATTTCGGCTCCGGCTGGGTTTATTCACCATTTCTTTTTGTTAAAGTCTTTCTCGTGTTTTACTCTGCGCGTCAAAACAGGTTTGGTTCCTTTGTTCACCGTCTTTTTGCGGGCTTGTGCACAGAAGCGCACCTTAAGGTGCCTGAAAGTCTGGATATGCAGGATATGAGGGAGGGGTTTTAGGACCCCTGCCATGTGGTCCCTTGGTAACCCAAGTCGCACTCCTGATTGATAGGCTCGGTGACTGTCCTTGCCAGGACAGCCACCCTTCTATGTGATTGACAGCCAGGCTTTGTGAATGGGGGAAAACTGCATAAAAAGCAGGTCTCTGGGACTGGAAAGGCAGAGTCGCCACTGGAACAAAAGAACCAATGAGGAGCTGACGGAAGAGGAGCCCTACCACGACTGAACCACCCGGTGAAGCCCTGCTGCAGGTCCGAATCCTTGAACTCCAACGACAGAGAAGATCCTCCAGGAATCTTCTTCCCTTGAGCTGGTGGGACCAACCAGTTTTCCCAAACTTCAAGCCAGGACCCCTCCTCTGGTCGAATTCGCTGTACAGAGCTACAGTCGGCCAGATAGGCAGGAAGGTCAGACCCTGCTTGGGTTTTAAGGAGCGCACCTTTTATTTGTTGCTTTGCTCTGCTGCTGGTTTCTTCACTGGGTGGTGCAGGACCCTCCAGTCTTCCTACTTCGTGTCAGTCCAACAGTCGCTTCAGAAACGGTGAGCCTGCTGGATCTACCAGGAACGTCTGCCTCAGCTACAGCTTCCGCTCCTTTTTAAGGTACTGTACAAATCCGGTTGTTCGTTTCGTTCAGCCGCGGTGAAAGTGTTTGAAATCTTTCTCCAATTGTTAGGCGATCCTCTGCACACCAGGCCACGACACATCAGAACACTGCTCACATTCCCCCAACATCTCCTCCCAAGCTTCGAGGCTCAAGTGATTCGGTGAACCCACAGAACCGAAAACTCCGTACCAGTGTACGGGCTCGATTGCAACCCTTTCTGCATTGGCAACTGCCTTGGAGAACGTATAGCAGAAAGGGCGGCCTTACGTCTTCACGCCGGTCACGTGATACACTATGGCGTTCCCCATGTGATCTTGGTGGACGTCACATGATCCAGAGAAGTCACATGACCCAGGGGCGATCAGTATAAAGGTCTGAGAGACAGAACGCTCATTGCTTCTCAGCTGGCTTCGGACACTGTTTGGCGTTACAACTTGCTCCTTGTTACCTTGATCACGGAACTCTATCTCGGACTCCCTCGGACACCCCTTGGTACTTTTGCTTGGAACTGTTTACCTGTTGCCGGATATTTGGACTGCACCTCGACTCGTCTTTGGATCATCCCTTGGTACCTTGCTGATCTTCTACGCCTTTTCCCTACTGGGGATTCAAGTCAAGCCCTGACTCCCACAGGTGGCTACTCTTCATCCACGCTAACCTGCGGTTCTACCATTCCAGGGACCGCCGCATCTAATGAGCCTCGAACCTCCCTACTAGGTTACCTGGGTCTCCCTTACACCAGATAGGTAAGACATTTTAGTTACTTTCGTTTACCTCATTGTATTGTGCTTGCCTGGTACTTAACCTCATTCCCTCTTGACAGCAGCATCGGTGTTCCAAGAGGCTCCGTGGATCTGAGAAGACATCTCTCACCTGTGGCCTCAAGGGTCGTACAGCGGGTTTCTATTAGTTCCCCTGTGCGTCACTTGGGGACGGAGGTCTCATCGGTCTACACGACACTCAAGTCAGAACAGACTGAGAAGCCGTAAAGTCGTGTTAGACGATGCAGGGATCCACGGATGAACCCATAGCTGCTTTGGTTCAGGCAATTACAGTATTAAGGGCAGATATGGCCGCTGCAAACACAGTGATCCATCAAAGGTTGGATTCCATACAAAGTGTTCAACATTCCCTTCCTGCAGACCCTGAGTTTGGAGATACCAGCTCCTCCACTACACCCCCTCCCTTTACTGCTCCTATAGTCCCAACTCCGATGATACTCCCAACTACTTCCCCCTTAGCTGCTCCTGAACGCTATCAAGGTGATCCCAAGAAGTTCAGAACCTTTATTAATCAGTGCAAGTTACATTTCTTATGCAGACCTTTGGCTTTTCCTACATCCACTGCTAAAGCTGCCTTCGCCCTTACCCATTTGGCCGGAACAGCAGCCGCTTGGGCTAATCCCCTGTTAGAGAACAATAGCCCAGTTCTTTATGACTTTGATTTGTTGGTCCTAGAAATGTCCCGAGTATTCGATACCCGACACAAGGCACAGTCTAGGGATTTGGAGTTGTTGGAATTGACTCAGGGTAAAAGGACTCTGATAGATTACATCACCCGGTTCAATCAGCTAGTTGCGGAAACATCATGGCCAGAAAACAAGAGGGCGGTGGTCTTCTATAGGGGGTTGAGTAACACCATGAAAGATGCATTAGCAGTGATCCCTTCTATGCCTACTCAGTATCAGGAATTGGTTGATCTGGTCTTGCAGGTAGATGCACGACGATCGGAGAGTAGAGCTGAATTGGGGCCTTTTCCTCTCCCACTCTTGTTAGCACTCCTGCTTCCAGTACTGAAGAACCTATGCAAGTGGGAGGGTTACGTAATCCTATTACAACATCTGAGAGAGAACGTAGAAGGGTGGATAATGCATGCTTTTATTGTGGCACCACTGGACATTTCGTGAAAGAGTGTCCTCGACGGCCCAGGAAGAGTCAGGTTTTGCGGACGGCTCGACCTTAGAACCGGAGAACAGGTCGAGTGTTCCGTCATCTTCTCCGGATACCTCCCTTGCCTTTACTCGTGTTCAACCCATTTCTGTAAAGGCTACCCTATGTCCCTCTACAGGCCTTCTTCATGCAGTCAAGATCATTATTGATTCAGGTGCCACTGGTAATTACATAGATATTGATTTGGCCCATTCCCTCAACCTACCTTTAGTGGTAAAAACACGACCGGAACATGTCCAAGCCGTAGACGGCTCTGCACTGGTTTCTGGTCCTGTTAGACACCAAACTGCACCCCTCTTGTTAAACATACAAGAAGTACACACAGAAACCCTGAGTTTTGATTTGATCACCACACCCCAATTTGGTATCATACTAGGGATTCCATGGTTACGTGAACATAATCCATTGATCAATTGGCAGTCAGGCACTGTAATCTTTGAGTCTGAAATCTGTCAGAATTATTGTCTCCCGGTCCATCAAGCCCCTGACACGCCTTCTCGGGCCTTGGGGGCCTTAGCCCAACTCACACTGACTGTCGACGATCCAGAGCTTGTGCATACACATACTGTTGGGGGTTGGTATCTGGGATTCCGCCAGAATACAGAGCATTCGAATCAGTGTTCGATCGGGGCTCGTCTGAGGTACTTCCTCCACACAGACCATATGACTGCCCAATCGAATTGCTTCCCGATTCCAATATTCCTTCGGGCAGGATCTATTCTTTGTCCCCTTCGGAGGAACTGGCGTTGAAAGACTATGTACAGAACGCCCTACGATTAGGACACATCCGCCCCTCCACTTCACCCGCGGCAAGTCCTATCTTCTTTGTACCCAAGAAGGAGGGGGATTTACGTCCTTGTGTGGATTATCGGCGTCTTAACGCTATCACTAAAAAGGATAGGTATCCCATCCCGTTAATTACTCCACTTCTAGATCATTTAACACATGCTTCCATTTTCACTAAGCTTGACCTACGCGGCGCATAGAACTTAGTACGCGTCCGCGAGGGAGACGAGTGGAAGACCGCTTTCTGTACTCGTTATGGTTTGTACGAATATCTAGTCATGCCCTTTGGCCTATGTAACGCCCCGGCCACATTCCAACGATTCATGAATGACATATTCAGGGATATTCTGGATGTTTACATGGTTGTGTACTTGGACGACATCTTAATCTTTTCTCGTGATCTTGATGAACATGTAAAGCATGTCCGAGAAGTATTAACCCGTTTGAGAGAACATTCCTTATTTGCCAAACCTGAGAAATGTCAGTTCCATAAAACTACTGTTGAGTTTTTGGGTTTTCACATCACCCCTGGGGCGTTATCCATGAACGTATCTAAGGTCAAAGCAGTATTAGATTGGCCAGTACCTCAAACACTCAAATCCTTGCAGGCTTTTTTAGGATTCGCCAACTTTTACAGACGTTTCATTTCTTCCTTTTCCACAATTGTAGCCCCGCTTACGGCCCTGACTAGTCCTCAGGTACCATATCAATGGCAGAGAGAACAGCAGGAGGCTTTTGAGGCTTTGAAAACCGCCTTTACTACCGCACCGGTACTCCAACATCCAAATCCTGATCTTCCGTTCATAGTAGAGGCGGATGCCTCTTCCTTTGCCCTCGGTGCGGTACTGTCACAAACATGTCCAAATACAGGCAAATTACATCCAGTTGCATATCATTCCCGTAAGTTTTCCAGTACTGAGTCTCATTATACCGTTACGGAGAAAGAACTCTTGGCTGTCATGGATGCTTTCCGTGTCTGGCGTCATCATCTTCTGGGGGCTAAACATCCCATCACGGTATACTCAGATCATCGGAATCTACAGGATCTGGCTTCTTTGAAATGCATCAATAGCAGACAGGTCCGATGGCATCTTTTCTTTTCCGCTTTTGATTTCCATATCATGCACCGTCCTGGCACTTCACATGGGAAGGCGGATGCCTTGTCACGTTCCCCGGGGGGGGTCCAGTTGCCTACATTCCCCGACACTGTTCTCGGTAAGAGTCATGTGATTTGTCTCTGTACACCCTCATTGTCACTATTAGATTCGGTTCGGTCCTGGACTAGCAATCATTCTGATCAGTTACGAGAATGGGATCCAGTATATTCTGATGGTTTACCTCTCGTACATGAACGCCTGTTCCTTCCTACACCTGATACACGTAATCTAGCCCTTGAGTGGTCTCATGACGCTCCCTTTAATGCCCATCCCGGACAAGAGCGCACTTTAGATCTTCTCAAGCGTTGGTGTTGGTGGCCGTCTATGAAGCGCGATGTGGAGTGTTATGTCAGATCTTGTGCGGTATGTGCTCAGGCTAAACATCAAAGGGGTCGACCGGTTGGGTTGTTGCTTCCGCTTCCGGTACCTCCCAGGCCCTGGCATACATTGACAATGGATTTCGTTACCGATCTCCCCAAGTCGAAAGGCTTCGATACCATCTGGGTAGTGGTGGACACGTTCACAAAGATGGCCCGTTTTGTTCCTTGTAAAGGTATCCCTTCGGCCCCTGTCTTGGCGGACTTGTTTTTTGAACATGTGTTTATGCTATTCGGCCTCCCTTCGGTCATTGTTTCCGATCGAGGTTCACAGTTCACCTCTCGGTTTTGGAGATCCTTGACGAAACTATTGGGCATTGATACGAGGTATTCTTCGGCCTATCATCCGGAGACCGATGGTCAGACCGAAAGGACGAATCAATCGATGGAACAGTACCTTCGTTGCCTCATATTGCAACATCAGTCCTCTTGGTTGGCCGTTTTGCGGCTTGCGGAGTTCGCGTATAACAATGCGGCTCATTCAGCTACTGGTTATTCTCCTTTTTACGCCCTCTATGGTCAACATCCCAAGGTTTTGCCGGTCCCTGATGCCTCTGGTTCTTCGAATCCTGCGGCCACGACATGTCTTAGGGATCTTTCTGCTATTCATGCGAGTACAGTGGTTCATCTCACTGAAGCAAAGGCCTCTATGAAGGCCCGTGTGGATGGCAAACGTCGTGCTGCTCCCCCTCTGGTGGTGGGTTCTAGGGTCTGGTTATCTTCCCGACATCTTCGCCTAGTGGGTTGCCGGAAGTTGCTGCCTCGCTTTGTCGGGCCGTATGTGATCTCACAGGTTGTTAATCCGGTGGCTTTCCGTCTAGTACTCCCCAGCTCTTGGCGTATCCATCCTTTGTTTCATGTCTCCCTCCTCAAACCCTGTCCTGACTCAGTCCGTCTTCGTACCCCTGTTGCGCCGGTGTCCTTGACCTCTCCTGATGTTTTTGAGGTGTCGGCCATTTTGGGTTCTAGATGGTTTAGGGGTAGGCTCCAGTATCTGGTGGATTGGACGGGTTACGGCCCGGAGGAGCGTTCGTGGGTTTCCGCATCTGATTTGAACGCCCCGCGGTTGGTAGCCCGCTTCCATAGGGATCATCCGTCCTGCCCACGGGGTCGTGGGCCGTTGGGGGGGGGCTATGTTAGGCGATCCTCTGCACACCAGGCCACGACATATCAGAACACTGCTCACATTCCCCCAACATCTCCTCCCAAGCTTCGAGGCTCAAGTGATTCGGTGAACCCACAAAACCGAAAACTCCGTACCAGTGTACGGGCTCGATTGCAACCCTTTCTGCATTGGCAACTGCCTTGGAGAACGTATAGCAGAAAGGGCGGCCTTACGTCTTCACGCCGGTCACGTGATACACTATGGCGTTCCCCATGTGATCTTGGTGGACGTCACATGATCCAGAGAAGTCACATGACCCAGGGGCGATCAGTATAAAGGTCTGAGAGACAGAACGCTCATTGCTTCTCAGCTGGCTTCGGACACTGTTTGGCGTTACAACTTGCTCCTTGTTACCTTGATCACGGAACTCTATCTCGGACTCCCTCAGACACCCCTTGGTACTTTTGCTTGGAACTGTTTACCTGTTGCCGGATATTTGGACTGCACCTCGACTCGTCTTTGGATCATCCCTTGGTACCTTGCTGATCTTCTACGCCTTTTCCCTACTGGGGATTCAAGTCAAGCCCTGACTCCCACAGGTGGCTACTCTTCATCCACGCTAACCTGCGGTTCTACCATTCCAGGGACCGCCGCATCTAATGAGCCTCGAACCTCCCTACTAGGTTACCTGGGTCTCCCTTACACCAGATAGGTAAGACATTTTAGTTACTTTCGTTTACCTCATTGTATTGTGCTTGCCTGGTACTTAACCTCATTCCCTCTTGACAGCAGCATCGGTGTTCCAAGAGGCTCCGTGGATCTGAGAAGACATCTCTCACCTGTGGCCTCAAGGGTCGTACAGCGGGTTTCTATTAGTTCCCCTGTGCGTCACTTGGGGACGGAGGTCTCATCGGTCTACACGACACTCAAGTCAGAACACCAATCTGAGGGCTTGTCCTTCTCTTCTCTTTGAACTAACTTTTCTGCCAACCAATCTCGACTAGACCCCGTGGCATGAACTTTACCGCGAACTACCCTGAACCGTGTGATCCTGAGCAAAAGACTTTTGTCCCAATGACTTTGGCCCTATACCTTTTCTACCTGATTCTATCACTGTAGTTCCTATTGCTCAATTGCCCTGAGTACTTACCTGTTGGTGTGGTTCAATTTCTATTAACTTTGTCTTTCCCTCCCTTTTAAATTTCTGGAGTGCCATTTTGCTCCCACTTTATTTTGTGAGCTTAACTTGTCTGGAACTTATTGGGAGTGGTGTGGTGTATTAAGAGTGTGATTTTTAAACTGCTTTACTTTAGTGAGATGTTATAAAACTGATGTGTAAATAAATGTATATTCTTTTACTCAGAAACCTTGAGTCAGTGTTTGTTTGAATCATAGTAATTGCTGTACTTTGTGTAACTATTGACACTGCTCACTTGCTCTTGAGATAAGTCTGGCTGCTCAGCCATCGCTACTACTTTACTGTGCAGTACAGGCTTGTACCAAAGGTGAATTTGTACTGTCACTTGTAGTCTTAATTGTCTGTGGTGTTCCCAAAGGGTACTGCATATAATTCTGCCTAACAAACCTTCCTCTCACTGTTTTGCTTTTTTACACTCCCCCTTTCTTGCTCATATCTCCTCTTGCTCACCATTGATGTTACCCTCTCCCAATGGCTGCCTCCCTTTCTTTTTTTTTTTTTTTTTTTTTTTTTTTTTTGTGTTTAATCAACAGATTTTTACAAAAAGGTAGAATTCGCATAAAGCTGGTGCTGTCGCTAAAATGTTGCTTAAAATGTTGCTTGAAATGTTGCTTAAAAAGTGCCGCCCTCGCGGACTATGCCCGTGGCAGGTTTAGTGATTCTAGAATTTTGTACGTGGCTATCTGCCATTTTGTCTTGTCTCCTCCCATTAAGCGAGCCCAACAAGTGTCTTCGTCAGCTATAGTAAAGTCCGAAAAGATATGTCTCAGGTAACGGCTTCTTACTTGTTGGTTAGCAGCACATTTTAGCAGTAGATGGCGTATTGACTCTATTTCTTGTATGTTGCAAAAACGACAGAAGTTGGATTCAGTTTTGCCTCTTATCGCCAAGATCTCGTTTGTTGGCAATAGATTGAGGCGAGCACGTAGTAACATGTCTCTCCCCTTCCTACAAGGGAATTTTTTAATGAATTCTTGTAGTTCATTCAGTCTTTTTACGTTTGGTGGCAGATGTGCAGTTAACTTGTTTTTTTCTGCAGTTTCCAGAGTTCGTATCCAATCGTATTCTCTTAGTTTTTTGAGGACAAGTTTCGGGTTAGTGGTTAATGTTTCTTCGTTCTCCTGAATTTGTTCCAACACTTGGATGTTATCGTTTTTCCATTTCGTTAGACTTCCAGTCGTGGTTCGTTCAAGTTCCTGGTTTATTAAATTGTAAATTGATGGAGGCTCCGCCATCCGGCATTTCCTATAGAGCATCAATTTTGCCTGTTCAACAGAGCTTTTGAGGGACGGCAAGCTGAGCTCTTTACGAATCGAGGCACCTGATGTTGAGTTGGGCAGCATGAGGACTTTTCTCCAAAACTTTGACTCCATTTTTGTCCAGATGTCTAAAGGCAGGTTTATCATGGCATCGCCTCCATATGATAGAGTTGGCATAACTTTTTTCTTATAGAATTCTCGCACTGGTATCAGCGAGTATCTGCCAAACTTTCTATCTATTGCCCTGGCTTGGGCTGCCATTAGGTTTACTTTCGTTGTTAGTGCTGCTTGCATGGCTTTGTCTTGTTTTGTACTGTCTAATATGACTCCTAGGTATTTAAAGACCAAGACAGTTTCAATCGGTTCGCCCTCCAGATTTAAGCTCGGTCCTTTGCTTTTTCTAGTCGCCTTCCCGAATCTCAGCAATTTGGTTTTTTTGATGTTGATTTCTAGCCGGTTTTCTTGCATATACTTCTGGAGACTTGTCATTTGTCGCTGTAGTCCCACAGGAGTGTAGTCCAAAAGTACTAGGTCGTCCGCGTACAAGAGCCTCGTTATTGGTGTTTTGCAAATTTTCGGTGGGAAAGATCGTATAGTTGTGTCCGAGCTATTTATGTCGCCAATAAATGCTAAGAATAAGGCCGGGGCCAATGGGCACCCCTGTTTCACACCTCTAGCTGTTGGTATCTGGTTTGATAGTAAGCCGTTTTGGTCCAAACGAATCCGCATGTTGGTGTCTGTGTATAGTGCCTTAATTGGGTTCAGCAAGGTTGCAGGACAGTCCCATGCCTCCAATTTAGACCAGAGCCTAGCCCTGTCAATACGATCAAAGGCCTGGGTCAGGTCGATGAATGCCACAAAGATGCTTGGGCCCCCTTCCAGGACTTTATTTTTCAGGACAGAAAGGAGTAGGATATTGGCCGTCGTGCCCATGTTTTTCTTAAATCCCGTTTGAAATGGGTCTTCACAAGGAGCTTTTGCTGCCCATCGCTTGAAGTGGTCTAGTAACATTGCGCCAAACACTTTCCCTATGACATCGAGAAGCGCAATTGGTCTATAGTTTGTTGGATTTTTTTTGTCACCTTTTTTGAAAATAGGTACCACTATTGCTGATTTCCAGGACGACGGTATAGTTCTCAAATCCGCACATTTTCTGAAGATTTTGCTCAGAAGACTTGCCCACTCTTCGGGGTTTGTTTTTAAATCCACGTTTGTGACCCCGTCGGGCCCCGGGGCTCTTGAGTTCTTTAGACTTGATATCTTTAGACGGATCTCCTCGGAGTCGTCTACTTTTAGCCATGGGCCTTGCTTATATCCAGCAGGTTCACTAGAGGGTTTCGTTGGAGCCAAGTACATTGTTTCAAAGTGTTTTAACCATGTTGTTTCACCCACCTCACTTATTAATGATTTTTCTTGTACGTCCGTCGTGGCTCTCAAGGTGCTCCAAAATTCTCTTGTGTTTCTCCCACTAATCATTTTCAAGATATTTTCCGAATCTTGTTGGTAGAGTTTTGACTTGTGTTCTCTGACCCAGGCTTTGTAGTGCTTTGCTGCCGCCGCTGCTTCTTCGTATGCTGCCGGTGTGTCTTTAATTTTTGCTCTTCGTTGGATTTTGCGAAGGATGCGGCGTTTCTCAACCAAAGGTTTATCGAATACATGTTTTGGTGGGTTTCCACCAAACTTTTTTACAAATGTAGTTTTTTTGTACTTTGTTAGAAGTGGGATGTAGTTGGTTTTGTTCTCCTCCACTATTTCCGTCATGGAATTAAATCGATTTTCTAATTCCACAATGTGTTCCTTTGATAGTTTTAATCGGTTGCCTTGTCCGTTTATTGTGATGTCGGCTTTCATGTAGTCATTCGGGGGGCTTGATGCCTCCCAGGAAGTTGAGAGCAAATTGTGATCACTGGCCCTTGTTCTGATTATTCCAAAATCTTTTGTTATAGCCAAGATCGGTTCTGTGACGAACATGTAATCTATTGTTGCCTTTGAATTATTTCTTTCCCATGTTGGCAGATGCTTTGGATCTGGGAAGGCTTCATGCAAATTATGCAGATTTCTTGATTTCATCAGACAAGTCCATAGTGTTCCGCGCTGTTCTCCCCGCTGTTTGTTTACTTGACTGGTTCCTTTCTCTGGATCTGTATTGCATGTTGCGTTTAGATCTCCGCAGATCATGAAGTGGTTTACTAAGTGTTCCGCCATGGCGATATCCAGTGCTTCTTCAACTTTCTCTAGGAAGGTAGTTGTTTCTGTAGATGCTGGATTCCAGTAGACATTTGCTATTATTAATGGTGTTTTTCCATAGCCCTCTTTGTTGTTTGTCTTGCGGGTCCATGAGGCTTTCACCATCAGTATTTCCAGATTACTGATCAATGTCTTATCTAGTGTGATCCCACTTCCGTTTTTGCAGGCGATCAAGAGCCCTGAAGATGGTCTTCCCAAACGGCCCTTGTTTGCGGGTGCCAAGATTAAATCAAATCCTCGCATAGAGGGTGGTTCACACAGCCAGGTTTCTTGGAGGCATATTAAATCATATGCTCCTAACGTAATGTCGCTGGCCGATAGGAGGTGAAGATGTCCTCTCGTGTTCCACGAGCACATTTTTATTGACTGCTTCTGTTCTCCTCCCTTGCATTGCCCTTGTTGAATGTGCTCGACTCCGGGAAACTGCTATTTTTGCTTCTTTTCGGTTAGTGCTTTTGGCAGCCAGGACCATATTCCTTTCATAGGGGCACATTTTAGTGAAGGTTCGCTCTCAATTTTATTTTGTTGTAGCTCTTGGTTTTGTTTCCTGCGAGTCGCTGTTTCACTGGCTCTGTGGCTATTTCTTGGATCTTCTTGTTTTCGTTCCTGTTTCCGCGAGGATGTTTCCATGTCACTGTAGCTATGCCTCTTGTCTTCTTTCTGGTTTCTTCCATGCTGGATGTTTTCCTTTAGCTTTAATGATTTTTGACCTTCTCGCTTTTTCGTTGCTTCCATCTTTTCCCTAACTCCAGAACTTGTGTGACTTTTCTTTGTTTGTAAGTTGGAGTTACTGTGTTTTTTTGAGTTTTTATCTGGAGATTCTTTCCTCTTCCTTTCATTGCTGTCGTGTTGTTGCTTTGTCTGCGTCACTTGGTACACCCTTAGGTCGTATCCCATGTTTTCTAGTTCTCTTTTGTTTTCAAGGAGGGTGTTTTTTAACTTCGTTGACGCTATATGCAAGTAAGTTCTGGCCTTGGTGTTTCTATGACTTGGTTCTACCACTAATAAGTCTTCTGATTTGATGTATTTTAGGTTTCGGATGTATTTGAACAACTTTAATACCGAATTTCTATTTAGTGTTACCTTGTCCTCGTTTTCTTCTACTTGCGTTATTTTAATCTGCCATTTCGCTTGGTCCCATTTCCTAGGCTTTGGATTGGGCCATTTGGACCTGTCTCTATGCTGTGGACTCTGTTCTCCGTAGGCACTTGATGAAGTTGTGATGATCTTTTCATTTCTTCCGCGTTTGTCATGTTTATATTTCATGTCCTTGCTCGTTGGCGTGTATCCTCTTAAGTTTTTACTTTTTCTCTCTTGCTCGTCTTGGCGATACTGAAAGTTAACTTGCTGAGTTAGATTTGAGCGTTCTCCCTCGCGGGCCTCTGGTTTTACGCGGGAATGATGGTC
This sequence comes from Ambystoma mexicanum, assembly GCF_040938575.1. NCBI lineage: Eukaryota > Metazoa > Chordata > Amphibia > Caudata > Ambystomatidae > Ambystoma > Ambystoma mexicanum. The sequence goes on along the minus strand of NC_090921.1, from coordinate 1,180,396,435 downwards.
TACCTTCTTTAGAGATCTGCCACTCCGTTGATCTGGTGTTCTTGATCTCGCCCTTTCTCTCTCCTTTTTTGTTTCCATCATTTGTTTTATAGTTTTTTGTCTCAACGTTTCAGTGGCCTCAATTTCGTTTTTGTCTCTGCTGCTGGTCTTCACCAATTTTTGTTTTTGGCGTTGTTCGATCCGTTGTAGGTTTACCTCTGCTTTGTTGTCTGCTTTATTGCTTTTACCGGCCGCTTGTGAGTACAGACTTTTGGAGGTTTTCTTTGGGCTTGAGTCTAAGGTAGCGTCTTCTGACACATATTGACTCAGGTTCATTAATTCATCGTTTTCCAGAAAGTCATAAGTTATCTTCGGTGATATTGTTTTATTCGTTTCCGAGTTTACCTGCTTGATCATGGGTTCTATATTTATATCCAGGCTCTCCTCCATGCGTACTTTATCTTTGTGATTTGCTGGCCGCTTAAAGACTTGAAAAATCGCCTCTGCTGATTCTGTGCGTGATTTAGGCTGCTTAGGTAACGATTTTTTTGTTCCCTCTTTTTTTTTTTGGGCGGTTTCTCCTCCCTGTAGTTGGTCACTAGGTACTTCAATTGTAATTTCTGGTTTGCTTGTGTTTAGTGCACACTCTGGTTGTCCTAGACGGGTATTCATCTCAACTACTTTAGTGACTTTTTCTGTGGATGATGTGCTCTCAGTTAAGTCTATCGTGATAATTGTTTGAGTTTCTATAGTTTTTGTCGTCTTTGCCTGCGCCTCATCTTTCCCGCATATTTGGTTGGGCGTGGCTGATGTATCTTGGTTCGCTTCTTGGTTGTTTTTTTTTCTGGCTTCTAAAGCCATGATATATGCTTCTAGAAAGATGACTTTGCTGTACATCATTGCTTGGATACTGGTGTGATCCTTCAATGAGTCAGCGATGGTTTCGTAGAGCTTCATGAATGGGGCAAGTGCTATATTTACAGATGACATGATGGAGAGTAGGTCAGTCTTTTTGTTTGAGTGTTCCGCTGAGCTCGAAGGGTATTGCTGCGTTGGAGTTCTCCCTAGTGGGGCGTCAATTATATTTGTTGTCTTGTTTCCCCCCTGATTTTGTGATGGAGCAACAGTGTCAAGTAAACGACTTTGATGTTGGGTCGTATCTGTTCGAGGACTAAATGGTTCATGGCCCCACTGATTTTGATGGTGGTTCTGTCCATGTTTTTTCATTGGGGCCTGAACTGGAGTTGACACCTTGGACGGGGTTGGTTGATCAACTGAGTGTGTGTTTTCCTCCATTTTGCTCAGATGTCGTTCCCGTATGGTCTCGTCATTTACTATCGGGTCGGACTCCAGGAGTGGATTTGTGGATGTTATGTTGTCTGATTCAGACGTATCTCCTTTGTCCAAATTTGAATCTAGTGCAGTATCTATTTCCCGCAGTGTTTTGTTTGTCTTATCCAGCCCTGTTTGTATACCGCCCGAGGATTCTTCTTTCTCCCCGGTATCTGGTTTTTCAAATAGACTTTCCATTTCCTGTTGGTGTTTTGGTTTCTCCTGCTCCCTGGCCCTTAAGTTGTCTCGGTTCTCCCCTTCTTCTGTTGTTTTTGTGTCGATTTGCAAGTGCAAATCGCCATTGAGTGTCTCTATTTCTTGCGAGGCCGTTGGGGAGAGAAGTGTCTTAAGTGCCGCTGGGTCTTCACTTTCTCTTTCGTTTAACTGATTCAATGATCCCTCTTTCTCCTCTGTTGTTAAGACGTTCTTCGTTCCTGGTTTTCCACTCTTTTTACAGTCTAACCTTCGTAGTTTGAAAGGGGGTAAGCATTCGTTTATGGCCTCGAGTATCTCCATGTCTGATAGCTCCATATGATGTCTGCTTATCCCTTTTGTGTTAGATCGAGACGTGAAGTAATTTGTCACTGGATTTTTTTCATTTATTGTTGTCCTATTTTTATTGAGGTGTTTACCACCCTTATTTCTTTTTGTGGTGATTTTGACCATTTGCCTTTGTCTTTTTTTGTTGTTAGTAGTTTTACTGCCTTCGCTGGCCGTGGGAGCTTCTTCCATGTCTGTTTGATTGTTCTTATCGTCTATGCTGTCTTCTGCCTCTGCGTGGATTGTCGCCTCCACTTGGATTTGGCCCAACGTCACCTCCCCCTGATGGGCCGTGCTGAGAGGTGCTCGGCTAAACTCGCCGGATGGTGCGTGTTTTGTTGTCTCTGCGGCATCTACTCCTCCCCCGTCTTCCTGGCCGTTCTCCACCCCACTCGTAGCTATGGAGCCAACTCTGAGAGCCCCCGGTGTCCCCGTCGCGGAGTCCTCGCACTGGTCAACCAGGTCCATCGAGGGCGGCTCTACAGCGGGGTCCGGGTCGGGCTCGGGTAGTAGTTGCGGTGGTGGCGATAGCTGCAGTTGTGGTTTTTTCGTTGCATTTTGCATAATCACCCCTATTGTAGTCAGTAATGAGTTTGAGGGGTCTGTTTGTTGTATTTCTACGTTTTGTTCTAAATGCAGATCCGAAATCTGATGTGAAGTCTGTTGGCCACCCTTATCTAGCAGACCCCAATCACTAGTTCTGTCATTTTCGTTTCTCTTGGGACTATGTGTAGGTGTTCTCTCATGACCCCTTGAGGTGCTTCCCTGTAGTTTTTGGGTCAATTTCATGCTTCTCAGGCACCTGCCTTCTTCTTCTTCTGGGAGGGCAACGCTGGTCTCCGTTTTTCTATTTGGTCTTACTGCCCTAGCTGACATGTCTTTGTCAGGGATCACGGACTTCCTGGCTTAGTCGTGCGCCACCAGCGCCTAACAGCCGCCGCGAGGGTGCGCTGTCTCTGCTTTTGTGGCAGAGGATGTCACGTGAGCGGTCACGTGAGTCAAAAAGCTCCGCCTCCTCCAGGAAGCTAAGTGGTTGCCTGCAACTGCCTGCGGGTGTTCGCGCGAGTAAAGGAAACTCCCAGCGCTTACTCCAGGCACAGGCACAGGTACAGAGGCTTCCAGGACTCGGGAGCTTCACAGTGTTCCGTTGATTCTCTCGTGTGAGAAGTGCGCCGCTCGGCAGCCCTGTCTCTGCTTTTGTGGCAGAGGATGTCACGTGAGCGGTCACGTGAGTCAAAAAGCTCCGCCTCCTCCAGGAAGCTAAGTGGTTGCCTGCAACTGCCTGCGGGTGTTCGCGCGAGTAAAGGAAACTCCCAGCGCTTACTCCAGGCACAGGCACAGGTACAGAGGCTTCCAGGACTCGGGAGCTTCACAGTGTTCCGTTGATTCTCTCGTGTGAGAAGTGCGCCGCTCGGCAGCGCTGTCTCTGCTTTTGTGGCAGAGGATGTCACGTGAGCGGTCACGTGAGTCAAAAAGCTCCGCCTCCTCCAGGAAGCTAAGTGGTTGCCTGCAACTGCCTGCGGGTGTTCGCGCGAGTAAAGGAAACTCCCAGCGCTTACTCCAGGCACAGGCACAGGTACAGAGGCTTCCAGGACTCGGGAGCTTCACAGTGTTCCGTTGATTCTCTCGTGTGAGAAGTTCTCCATTTCCCTTCACATTCTCTGCATCCCCGCTTTGCCAATGCTTGTTTGTTTGGGTGGTGCACGATAAAATGTCAGTTTTGTACAGGACCTTCACTGTCCACGAGGTTCCACAAAGTAGATTTGAACCTACGTGCCGCTCCCAAAGGGCTAGGTTTATTGTGTGCTTTTTCATGTGTTAAACTTTGAAAATAAACATGGTATAAAGAAATCATGTGGCAATTTGCAAATGTTCACTCTAATGTAACAGTGACATCAGGTGGACAGCCTCATAATTCATTTATAGACGGGTTATATTCGCTGTTTATAACACAACAGCAGAACAGCACACTGCAGTAGCCATTTGCTTTTCTAACTAGCGACCAGATTGAAAGCCTCGTGCCTTATTTCTTTCTAACAGTGCGATGTGCCTGTCAACCATTTTCGCCCTCTACACTGGCCTTCCTGTCGCCCTCTACACTCCGTTGTCTGCCAATGGCAGCATCACAATCTTCCATTACAAATAAATGCCTTGTAGCACAGACGCAATGCCCCTTCCTTCTCCATACGCCTTACCCCTGTTATTGAGCGCATATTGCCATCAAAATCTGGCTGCCGTCGCTAGTGGCATAGTGCCTAGCACGGCCTTGCATTCTGACAGTAATGGAATCATACGTCTGTTTTTTAAAATGTTCTCAGCTTTAGTGTTTTAGTTAGCAAACGCCAGCATGAAAGGGAATACTTTGAGAGATCTGGGAGGGTGACAGGATGGCAGGAACTTTTTTATTTTAGGTATTAGGTGGTGCTTAAGATCACCTATAAACTGAAGCTATTGCACTGGAGTACAGATCAGAGGGAGATGTAATGTGGAGAAGGACACACAGTTTGTGGGTGTTGTTTGATTATTTATCCACCCATTGACTGCCCATAGCCATACTAATTCATATGGCAATGTCAGCCAAGTACCTGCACCTCCCCACCCAAAACATATCTTCCTTTGTTCTCTTTGAGCTATCCTTATCCAGCAGTATCTCAAACATGGGCCTGTCAGTGTTATTTCTAAGTTGTTTTGTCAAGTGAAAAGGTAAGAGGGCTAGCCAGGACGCATGTAGGGTTGAAAAGGAGGGGAGAAACCCGAGTAAAAGAGATATAAGTGATTTTCACTTTATTGTAGACACAGCGGTGTAGAAAGCAAACCTTTATGGAATGAGAGGGTGAAACCAAGGAAAGTTGCTCAGGCTTTGGGAACACATGTTTTGAGATTCCCCTGTGTTCTACTGCATGATACACTGAAGGTAAGCATATGAACGCCAGCATTAAAATGAAATATAACGTCACGCAAAGTGACGCAAAGTCAGCTAATGACATAATGCAGATGAGATGCAAAGGGAGGAGCTGGGAATTCAGATAGCAGCTGGGGAGTAATTCTCCAGCACTAGTACGAATTACTTGTTTAAGGAACCAGGTGCTGCAGCAAAAACAGTAAAGTCATCTAATAATAATGGGATACTTTACACAAGGTAATTACCTTTCCGCTCATTGTATTAGGGCACGAGCCGATGTGCAAAAGCTGGGACAGCGACAGTAATCTACGACGGACCCAGGAAGTGCGTGGTCCAACATCGCCAGTTTAAAATAAAAAAATTGAACTACAAGCGGCTCCGGAGTGAGCAGGTAAGAGGCTGTTTTTTAGCATGTTGCTATACAGTAGTAGCTTGAAAGAGTGATTTACCAATCAGACCCCGTAATAGATAGGGCAGCTACTGTTTGAGTAATTAGGTAATAACCTGCAGCACGCAACTGAACTCTAATGAGAGAGAATGGGGGTCATTCCGAGATTGGAGGTAAGTACCGGGATTTACCGGCATGGAGCAAAGAACGTGTCCGATCTGGTCACAGACTGCTAATATCGCCCATTACAATTTCGCAGGCATGAGCTTTGCGCCATGCCGCTAAAGCACCTATCGGCATACCGCAAAAGGGCCTGAAAAAGCCCTTACCGGCATGATGCGTGCCATACCTAACAATACCGCCATAGAACAAAGTGGAAACGGCAGCGATGTCCGCAAATAACGGTGGCCGTAAATTACAGCTGCCGTAAATTACGGCCACCGTTAAATAACGGAACCAGAAATATTGTCATCACACAGGAACGGGAAGGAGCATGGCGGCCATCTTTAAAAACACAATCCATTGCCATCCTCATCAGGCAGCACCCTTGGGAGCATTTTAAACCCTGGAAAAGACCATCACACCCTGCAGGAATGCCAAAAGCCGTAAAGAAGACAGAAGACCAGCTCCGCAAGCAGCGATTCAGCCCAGATAAATTGCAGGCCTTGGTAGGCACCCTTGAGGAGCATGCTGACATCGTTTTCAGCGGGGACATGCGTAGAGAGCCAGTGCTCCGGAAAAAGAACATCTGGGCACTAGTGGCCCAGAGGGTGAGTGCAGTCGGCACCACCCCCCGCACCTCAAAGGACCGCCGCAAGTGGTGGGATGACCTGTGGTTGAGGGTGCGGTGCCAGGCACAGTAGACCGGAGGGGCCCCAAGTTCCCCGATGAAACTTATGCCATGGGAGGTGACATGTGCTGGACTGATCGGTACGGGATCCATAGAGGGTGTTGGCAACATGGAGTGTGGGGCACCGTTGTCCGCTGATGGAGGTGAGTGTCCAAAGTCAACACTGCCAATGCCAATTACATGATATACACTTCCAAGGGCCGGCCAAGGCACCTTGTCCTGGTGCCCTCCCCGCCCATCCAAATCTTGCCGAACCAACTGCCACCCAAGCAACGCCCAAGTGCAAGGTCATAACGCACATCACACATACAAACTGGCACATGCCATGATGCACACTGTGCAGCTGGGTGGCCAGTGTGCAAGTCAGACTGCACAGTACCAGGCCAGGATAAGTGACTCCGACACCTGCATACATATCACACCCATGAAGAGAAAGTAGTGCAGTTGCATACCCAAAAGGCCATAAACCCCAAATGACTGAATATGTGAATGTAGCCATGAATGTAATTTGTGTCGCAAATAATCACTCATGCCGTCCCTCTCTTCTACCCCCACAGGCAGAGAGCATGATCGCGAGGAGCCCGAGACCAGCTGTCCCACCACCTCCAGGGGCAAAGGCAGGGTCCGCAGCATACCAGCTAGGAAGAACACACCCACACCAGCTCCTCCAAGGCCCATGGAGGGTGCACCACCCCCATCCCTCCCTGCATCAGCGCCAGGTACATTGTCGGCCCCACGGTCAGAGGAGTCCAGCAACGCTGGGGAGGTGGTAGCCATGGCCCCCCTGGAAACCGTGGCCAGCCCCTTGTCCATCTGTGGAGCGTCAGAGGAGGACTCCTACCCCACCGTCCACACCCTAGAGCCCAGCAATTACCCACAGGTGTCGTGCAATGACTCAGGGGAGCCTGACACACCTGGCCGATGCGCACAAGAAGACGCCAATCCCGTGCCCAGTCCCCTAGTCGAAGCCCTGTCAGGGCATGTAAGCCCAATCCCCTGCAGGGATGACACCCCGTCAACTGATGCACAGCGTGCAGCACAGCTCACTGCCCTCATCACTGAGGTGATGCAAGACAATTGCCAGGGCAGGGTGGAGTGGCTTGAGGAACTAAGGGCAATGCATCAGGTGGTGACGGACAGTACGAACCGCCTTTGCGAAGTCCTCAGACGCATTGCTGATGCCCTTGAGGCTGCGCGTCCTACTCAGCCGGCTCAGCAAGAGGAGACCCCCTCAACCAGTCGCTCAACCCCGGCAAGCCCACTTTCGACGTTCACTACGTTCACAGTGCCGCAGGGATCTGCCACCCCCGGGCCCCGGGAGCACAGAGTAGTTAGCATAGCTGCCACATGTGGCCTTGATGGACACCATGGGACTACTGTTGGGGAGTTAGGGGGAGGAGGGTGGGGTGGTGGACTGGTGTGATGGGGAGTTGAGGGGCAGGGGGGTGGGTGGTGGAGGGTGTGTTGGGGAGTTGGGGGGGAGGGGGATGGACGTTGAGGGTGTGTTGGGGAGTTGGGGGGGAGAGGGGTGGGGTGGTGGAGGGTATGTTTTACACTTATGCACTTTAAATTTCAATACACCGTTTATGTTGCAAAGTTAAACCGTGTGGACATTCATCATTGAGCATGTGTATTATGATATCTGACAGTGCATCGTGTACAAGTATCCCCACACACAATGCCCTATGTCCCCATGTTATGCCACCCTCTGCTGACTTGTTTTTCGGTTTTACTGTCCAATCATTGTTTGCTACACAACATGTCCCTCCTGTGCACCGGCACCATGATGCTGTCCTGCCCCTTCCTCCTCCTCCTACACTTCATCATCATCTGGTGTTAGCAGTCCCATGTCAGGGGACAGGGCCACGTTCCAAGGGATGCACATTTTGTGCAGCATTACACATGACATGGGGGTCTTGGACACCTTCACATGGCAGTAGAGGGGTGCCCCACCCGACCAGCTTACGCAACTCATTTGTGCCTTCTACAAGCCAAGTGCCTGCTTCATAACCACACGTGCACGGGTATGGGCAGTATTGTAGCCCTCCTCGGGCCTGTTCTGTGGGTTTCTGACTGGGGTCCTGAGCCACGCTGTCAAAGAACAGCCACCATCACCTGCATGTGTAGGCAATGAAGGTAAGTGTTTCAACTGTCATGGTGGAGAACTGAACTAGTCTTACATGGCAACAGGTCATTTTTGCCCATACGCACATGTCCATGGATGCATTTACCGCATTCCTGGCCCCGCTATGTGTCCTGTGCAATGGAATGATGTAGGGGGTAGTGTCTTCAAGATGGTCTATGAACTATGATACACACATCTTGTAGTAAAAGCATTGTTTATGCATGCAGCAGTCTTGGGGTTCGATCCATGAAGTGCTGTGTACTGTGAGAATCCGTAGTTGGGTGTGTTGGCTGTAGTCATTGGCATATTCATCATACTGCACAGATCCGTACTATGGTGACTTCCAGCACTCCTATGGTTTGCCGAACCGGTGATGCAGTGTGGTATCCCTGCTGGCCTCAGTTCGATCCGCTCCCAGGGATGACTCTCTGGTGTAGTGATATGCTGGAGGCAGCCACATAGTGCATATGCAGTGTGTCTTCCTATATGCCCTTATGGTGTGTGAGGGCCGCCGATGAGTGATGCATGTGTTGTGGGATGTGGCCTTGTCACATGTTGGTCATGTAGTGTTAGGTGTGTGCCTTACTTCATCAATGTGGGATTATGTACTCATGAACCGTTACACTGGCTCTGTGGCACAGTGTTTGGTGGGATGCACATCGTGCATGGCGTCAAAATTTCAACCCGGTTTGAGTATACAGGCACCCACCTCATGACACCGATGCACTGGGATGGCACAGTCAGACAACACACCAAGCAGCCAGGCACGTCGTCCTGCATGTCGCCCCATGTGGCGAGGAAGCATGGCGTTCAACTGGGCCATTGGGTCATGAGTTGATCCTGGATGTCGGACCCACCCATGTGTGATGATCTTGCTTGAGTTGCATACCGTCTGCACATTGGTGGAGTGGTATTGCTTGCGGTTGCGATACACCACCTCCATGCCATGCGGGTCTGCCAACTCCACGTGGGTGCAGTCAAGGGCACCTATGCAATTTGGCATGCCTGCCAATGCATGGGAGGCAACTTTTGTGTTGTATATCTCATGGGTAGTCCATGGTAGGGATGTGTAGTCCCTTGTGTGCTTGAGGAGGTGATCTAACACTTGGTTCTGTGTCTGTGAAATGTACAGTTGTGATATGCCATGCATGGGCCCCACTGTCTGCTGCTAGGTGCCTGTGGCATGGAAGTGGGGCACAGACACCACCTTCAGTTGAGGGGGGATAGCGGTGCGTATTTCTATGATGCTCACTATCTCGTCATTTCTCAGGTCAACTATGGTGGTGATGGTGTCACAGTCAAGCTGGTAAAGGGTGTAGATCTGCTCAGGGGTTAGGTGAGGGACCGGACCTGATTCGTGGGATTGGGGGCTGCCGGGGTGGTGAAGGTGGCTGCACTGGTGCTGCATGCTGGGCCTGTCTCACACTCCTTCTCCTCCTGTGTCTCCTCTGTGGTAGGGCCTGGTGTTGTTGGTGTTGTTATTGTAGTTGTGGCCTTACAAGCAGGGCCTCCTTCTTCATGTACTGCTACTACTATTGGTATCATCTTGGTGTGGGAGATGCCTGTATGTACTCCATGCTGGTAAGGTACTTTACGGCCTTAGGGAGGCCGTTATTTACGTGTGCGTGTTACTTGTGATCAGCTCCGGTTTACGCCATGCCGCTAATATCGGCATGGTGTGTCGCACGCACGACCCAAGACCGCTATTTACTGCATCATACTTTACGGTACTGTAAATAGCGGTCTAGCTGTTCAGAATAGCCCGTAGCGGTAAGCGATGCCAGTAATCCTTTACCGGCATCGTTTTTCCCTTACCTCCAACCTCAGAATGACCCCCAATGTGTGAAGGGTGTTTTCATGCAGGGAAATAGAGCTATTGCTAATGAAGCTTTAATTCGAAGACAGTTGACATTGTAAAACTTACAGACTTAACATCATAAGTTTGAAACTCTTATATAAGATGGGGTGTCTGCCCATTGGGAGTAGATAGGCCCTAGAAAGAAAAAAACTGTAGACAATAAATAGTATGATGACAAGCGCCTGAGAGAAAATCTGGCGGTTATAGTATTTTTTAAATAAGTGAGCGAATGAGAGGTCATGAAGTGACGATGCATTGTTAAAACCGGCGGATTTGTATCTCTGTTGTGAATTAAATTGCGATGCCATACACCGAAATAATAGGTGGTTGTAAAGGGTGATTAACATTCGCTTTGTCTTGGTATTGTAGATTCAGGAGTGGGAAAAGAAACAAGAAAGATTGAAGACAGAGCGGTAAAAAGAAAAACAACATTTTTTTTGTACTAGAATTAAGATATAAGTACACCTGAATACTGTTATGTCGAAATGGAATTGACCAATGGTGCACCCCTGAAGAATTTACAGGCTATACTGAGTTTTAAATTGTAGTGAACATGTTGGGTATGGAATGCGAAGTTGGAATGAGTGTGAATTGTTGCATTGAGTGCTAGAGTGAAGATTTTATTTAAAATTTGAGTGATAGCAGGAAATGGGGCTACCATGTGTTGAACACCATTGTTGGCGGTCCACAATGGAGCATTGGAAACAAACAATTGTGTAGCGTAATGATAACCATGAAATATTAATAAATGTAAATGTAAATTATTCAAAGAATCTGTGTATGAAGATTTGATAAAAAAGAAAATACACTTAAGTAAGGTACATGAAGTGACGGTGGAACCTACTCTAAGAATCTACAATACTATAACTTAGAAGTAATATTGGTGTAAGGTTAATGTTAAGAGGGGGATTATCCATTCTAAGTAGCAATTTTGTCCCCTTAGTCTATTTGACATTTAAGTGGGACTAACATTTGCAAACACAATTGTTCTGTCCCCTGTAAGTAAATGTTTTCAATAATTGGTGGCAATTGGAATAGAATATTGATTGCTACATTTACATAGCAATTTACACCAGTTGTATTTGAAAATGTAATTAGACCTGGCAGTTCTGTGTCCAAGTCATTTGTTTGGAGTGTGCATTATTTTTTTGAAGAGATAGTGGACTTTGTTTGTGCACTAGATCCTTCTTTGGTTGTGATCATTAATGAAGTATTAGCTTCTTTTAATTTCTTTGGAGGAATTGATGTGAAATCCTGCATAATTTGTGTCTAAAGTAGTTTTATTTTTCAAACATTTGCTTTTTGGGGAACAGGATAGGTTTTCAGATGAGGGGGCATAGAGTGAACACAGTCTATTGTATTCTAGAATGCAAGGAATATCAGCGTTTACTTTACTTGCATCAAAGTTGATTAGAAATAGTCTATCAAGTGTACGTAAGCATAATAGTGCTACATAGCTCATGCCTTCTTTAAACACTCTGCTACCAATATCTATCAATGCTTTATCTAGGGTAAGACCTTGTGATTTGTGAATGGTGACTGCGTATGCTACAGTTACAGAAAATTGTTCTCTGTGTACATATATGTCTTTGAAAAGAAGGAAGCGGACTGTTGAGCATCCTTCCTTTTAACTTCTGATAGTTTGTCAAAGAGAATAGTGACAAACTGAATGTTGTTGTTATGTTGGTATGTTTGAATGCCAACAACTGCACCAAGTGCTACATTGACTAGTCCTTGGTCCACATCAAGGTTACGTTTAAGCATTACTCTACAGTTTAAATATAATTTTAATATTTTCTCCAAACCAGCTGTGTTAGAGATAGCATTTTCTAAGGTATTTAGCCTTTTTGTGGCTTGTTCACACTTGGGTTATGTCATACCATGCATGTCCAGTTTGTCTGTGGAGCAAATTTGAACTATTGGTTGCATTTATTTTTTCAGCATTGTTTCATTGAATTGTGAACAGCTTTCAAGAGTTGGCTTCAAGGTCATACCGTTCACATGTTTGTGTAGCACATGATTTATGGCCATAGAGTGCATGGATGTGCATGGTTTTTAATGTACATTGTGCCTTTTGAGATAGTAAACCAACTCTAACACTTTTTAAATGTTGCCGTATCTGAGGTCTGCAGACTGACACATGTTTTCAGTTAATTCTTTGTATTGGAAATCTTGCCAAAGGTTGACATTTCCTAAGCTGCCAAGAGTTTTACGGCATAGTATGTGCCCTAAGGTTTTAAAAATAGGTTCACCTTTAACTGGTGTTAATTGAAGAAGATCTCCGAAAACTAAAATTTGTTTTCATCCAAAGAATTCTTCATAATCTGTTGTTAGGACCTCTTGTAATCTGAGGTGAATGAAGGCTAACATTAGATTGGAAACCATGCTTACCTCATCTATTAGCAGCATTTTCATTTGTTTGAAAACTCTGCGTAGTTCCATTGCAGCTTCTGGAGAAAGTATGTTATAGTCTAATTTGTTTTGGTGTTCTACTAGAAGGAGTAGTAATCAGTGTAAAGTGACACTGCCTATGTTTTAGGCAGCTAAACGTGTAGGGGCAGTTACAACAGCTGACAGTTTGTTGTTTGTCAATTGTTGGAGGAACTTGCTGATGATTTTGATTAAGAATGTTTTGCCTGAACTAGCTTGACCACTCACTTATAGCAGTATAGGTTTGTAGCCTTGACAGGTACAATTCTTAGTTTCATGCTGCACACCATGTTCAATTTATTTTGTTATTTCTAGGAAAATGCTACGCTGCTCATTGTTTAGTTGTGATTTTAATAGAGCAAAGTCTTCTGTAGATTGCTCATACTGACACATGGGGCCTCATTACGAGGTAGGAGGTAGCTATGGTGCTATTAGCACCATGGCTACCCCCTTACCTCATTCCAGGTCCGGGTTACCGAAACAGGGACTTACAAGTTCATTCCAACCTTCGAGGACCTGGTAAATCCCCATTCCGGGAACCATTCCCCATTCCCATTCGAGCCCCCATAGGGCTCAATGGGAATGGGGATGGAGCTTATAACGGTACCGCAATTTGCAGTACCGCTATTAGCTCTGAAGTCAATTAATGGGTCCCTGCCATAACACCTGGTAAAACCAGGCGTTAAGGAAGGGACCCGCTAAGGGACCTCGGAATAGGGTCGTAAGGGATTACCGGCACCTGTGTCCTTACCGGTGTCGGTAATCCCTTACCATCTACCTCATAATGAGGCCCATGGTGTTTTCTACTTCCGTTATGGCTAATTCTGCCTCATTTGCTATTAGTGGCTGTCCAAGTGGTTCTTGGCTTCCTGTTACAGAAGGTTGACTGCTGTCAGCTGTGTCCACATCTAGTTGCGCCTGGAGTTCTTTTTCTTGTTGCTGTTCATTGTGCAAGATTGTTTTGTACTGTGTAAAGTTTACATTTGTTATAGTGTTTTCATTTGATTTGAAAGCGTCTTCATAGGAGTGATAGGTATCTAGTAAATGTTCTTCTTTTCTCCATGGTTTAAAAAGTTGTAGCAGGGACATGTAATACAGTTCTTTATGTTGAGGAGTTTTTAATCACAATTTCATATATTAATTAAGCTTCATTTGGTAAGTTTCACTAAGCTGCCTTCACAATTTTCCACTCTGTATTTACCTTGCTTCTCATCTGGTTTAATATTATTTTTGTATGTGAAGTTTTGGGCTATGTGGTATAGACACATGGTTTCCAAAGTGGTACCCCTGTTTGAGTAGTATGTGTATAGTAAGTTGTTTTTCAAAATGTCTTGGCTCTTGGGATCATTTTTGGCTATTGTTTGTATGTCTTCATATGATTTGAGAACTCTTTTTCTAGATTTAACAGGACCAAGGCTTAGCCATACTATACTTTGAGATTTTCCATACAAGTCAGTACTGGTTAAACAGTCTGTAGCTTCATAGCAGCCACATTCTCTATGGTAGATCATTTTTATGCCTAAACTGTACCATTTCTGTGATAGTGTTTTGTCAGATGATATGTCATCCCAGAGGCCTTTGAGCTCTGTTTTTTCTACTTTAGTTAAGTAGACTGTGACATATCATGCAACTGCAGTGGAATTGTCTGCAATGCACTGCATATCTATATTTGCATTCCATAGGAGGGCAATGATTGAATTGTAATCATTGATGTATTTTGATCCTTCTGTTCTTTTTATCTAATATTTGTTCTTAGGTGATTTACCTTTGACACTACGTCTAACTGAAGACATGAAGTTGTTTAATTGACCTGTTGTTGAAACTGGTCCAGGGAAACCAAAGCGGCATTTGGTGTAGTATTTCCCTTTGTTTTTATATTTGCGATGACAATACTTCCCACATTTGTGTCTTTGAAATTGTCAAATTTGTGCATGAAGTGCTCTATGTGTCGTTTTTGAAGGAATTTCACAAGTGACATATTTTTGGATGAACTGCAAAACAGTGGCATCACTGTCCTGACCAAATTTAGGAGCATTTTTAATCCACAAAAGCATATGGATGTGTGGTGCTCCTCTGGCTTGGTATTCCTTTCTCCAAAAGAAGTGTTGCACTTCTCCAAGGGGAGGAACAGTTTTAATACAAATTAAGTGTATTATACCAGTGAAGCAATGATGGAAATATCTTGATAAATTTACAGGATCTAGAGAGCAGAGTTCTCCTGGTGTTTTTATATCTATATTTGTTTTGCTTTTGCTTGCTATGCATAGGAAATCGTGTAAATCTTCCCATGCATATTCTGCACAATTTAATGTCACAAACCAAGTGGGTGGGCCAAGGTTTCTGATTGTACAGCGTACATCTGCATGACATCAGAACCAGTATTCTTTTGTACCACGCATGTTTGCAAAAGGATTTGTAATGCTTGACTAAAACTTCATCTTTTTCTTGCACTTTTTGTAGGAACTGCGTAGCTGACATATTTTGAAAATTGATCCCTGATTTTAATGTGTGTGCAACTCTGTAGCATAGAGTTGCTAGTACTCTTTCAAAGAGAAGGTGGAATATGTACTCCACGTTTTGTTTGAGTCTGGGGTCTTCAGAATTCATTCGTATAGAGCGGTATTTTTATGCTGTTATTTGTATGGGTTTTTCAATGCACCTTCCTCCTTTCCAGTAGGAAAGAGTAGAGGAAAGGCTTGTGCTTCTATACTTTTTTTTCCCATATGCTGATTGGAGATCCTTTGGCTTGTTGCATTTGGTAAGTTTCCAGTGCATCATCTATGGTGTCTTTAGGGTGTAATGGGTGAATTGTATAATGGTCTAAAATATTGGATTGTGTAGTAGGATCTAGAAGTTGAAATTGACCAGTTCCTGACGAGTCTTGAATTATTTTGGTGGTTTCCCTCAGGTTTTCTTCAATATTTATTTCTTTGTAGTATTCATTGTTGTATTTTAGATATTGTAGGGCTTCTCTAACTTTATGTAAGTCCACGAGTTGTTGCCAAATGTTTTTGTCTTTTGTAGGTATGCCATTTACTAAGATAATCAAAGATTGATCTATTGGACATTGCACTCTCAGAGTGTTAACATTTTCTTTGAGATCTAATGGCAAATAAACTTCTTTGCCACGAATGCCTTTCAGTAATTCAGAGGGAGGTAGTTTTGCTGTTTTTGGTTGAAGGTATTTTATTGCTTGAAAAGGGTGCACTGTTTGAATTATGATGCTTTAATACAAGTTAAGTTTTTGTAGTGGCTTTGGTAGTGGGAATAATTCCAAGTTATTTGTGATAGCACGTGAAGGTATTTGGTTGTTGTCAGGTTTTGCAGTGCAGTAACTGCAAAGTATTAAGGGGTTAGTAATTTCGTATTTGTGTTCTGCTATAAGATAGAGAGCTAACTGGAACCACTTGGAATCTTCATTGTCTTCTATTTTGTACATTATGTCTACAGTTTTTGTGCTATTCTTATAAAAAGTCCTGCAGCAACACACACACAAAAGGTTTGGTACTTCAGCAGATGTGCTTTTAAACTTTAGTATTTCTTTTTTGTATTTGTGTAGTAGAAGGTTGCATCTGTAAAGTTGTTGTTAGTCTGTTCTGAAATATTGGATTTTGTAAGTGGCTTTCACTTCAGAATATTTTCTCTGGGCATGCTCTATTTCTTCGATTAGTTCTTTGGCTGTACCATGTGGAAGATTGTTATTTAAATGGGCTAGTGCTAAAGAAGGACGTTTGGCATAGTACAGTTTATGAACCAGATTTCTTATAGTTGAATGGTGTGTTGCTATCATTTTGATATGCTGGAAGGTGCTTTTACACATAGGTCCAGAAATGCAGGCTAATGAATGTCCTTGTAGTCCTGTGTATTTTCGCACTTGACAGGAGTCCATAGTGTGTAATAGTTTTATTTTCAATTTGTCTTTGCCTTTCACATACTGATTGAGGACCTGGCGTAAAGATGTGAAAGATTGTTTGCTTATGTCACACATTGATGTTCACCACCATTTGTAGACTGGACGCATTCCTTCAATGGAATGGAGAGTTGATACTAAGTTTTCTAGGGATATTTTTGTGAGCAGCATTTCTTGTTCCATAATGGTATTATTTAGTTTTCATACCCTCGTCCACTGCTATGTATGGCTATTGGGTTTATTTGCTTTTGTTTGTATGCTTCTTCATTGAAATATGGTTCTGTGCTGGTTGTGTGACTCCACTCACCTCCACAGCTGTTTGCAAAGCTATCTTTGTTGACATTTCATTTATTGAGAAGTCTTTTTTGTAGTTTAGTAGTTAGTTTTATTAGAGGTTTCATTCTGTTTAAAACAAAAATAAACAATTTCCTTTTGAAAAAGATTGCACTGTCTATAAGAGATTCCAGGATACATTTTCTATGGTAGGTTTTAAGGGTTGTGCATGATTTCTCTCTTGTTTTTTATAAGGTTCTGAAGGACTCTGTGGCAGAAAATATTTTGTAAAATATTTTTTTCGTATTCTTACTTGTGGCTACATCGAGATTTATAGGTGCAGTCTTAGCACGAGTGGTAGCTGAAGTCTTTTTAATAACCTCCTGTTTAATTTACATTTTGAAAAAGGAGGCAAAGTTTCTTTACTGGAAGCTGCTTTTGTTTTGCTTAGTGACTGTTTTAGCTGGTTTGTTTGAACTTTTTGTAGAAATTCTGCTAGAGGTGGATGCTTATTTTGTACACTTTTAATTTTGATTTACTCTACTTCTGTATTGCTTTCTACAGAGTTGCTTTTTGGTACGCATTCTTTGGGGTCTGTTGGAGAAAAAAAGAAAGTGTGGTTTGGGACGTTGTACAATTTTTGTGTGCATTGTGCATGAGTGTCTGAGTATGATAGTAGGCATGTATGTAGAGGTGTGTGATTGTGCAATGGCTGTCACTTCAGGTCGGGAAGGCTATTCTTGTATTTGTGTGTTACTATACCGGTGTTCAAGTGACAATACGAAGTGTGCACCTGCTCAGGTGCAATCAGTAATACTGAATCTACTGCTGCAGGGTTAATACAATTGTATGTTTTACAATACTAGAATTCTACAGTGTTTGAGTAACAGTTACAACATTATGGCAGTATTGCACTTACATTTTTGAATGCAAAGAGTATGTTTCTTCTGAGTTCTGTTTTGTACCTCAGACGCTGCTGATTTTCATGAAAGTGGTCTTCACTGCAATTGTGAAAGAAAGAAGTTAGTACATATGTGTACATGCAGTTCCTTTTGTCTATGTGTATTCTGGATATTTTACTTAGAATCTGTCAGTGGAATTGGCCTTAGAAATGATTACAATAGCAATAGTACAATAGTAATAGTACAATAGTAATCACTTGGCCTTTTAAGGCAGTGTTATTTGATGTTAGGAGATAGGAGAAATAACAGTATGTTTTTCTTGCAACTTATACAGGGTAAATGGCAGGAACTCTTTTGAAAAGCATGCAATGTATGTATTTACAATGCTAGTTACCTGCTACTTTCCCTGGATAAGTAGTAACAATGTTATGCTGTGATTCCTTTCATCTGCTAAGATCAAATGTCACTTTCAATGGTGTACGTTTTCCAAGTTTTGCAGGTTACACAGGGTAAGTAGCATGTACCCTGTTTATATGCATTTATAAAGGAGTTGTACATGTAGTGTGCACAAAAAAATCATACCTGTAGTTTGTGTCCATGGATTTGGATGTACATAAATCTGCATGCAGAAGTCTTGGAGAGTTTTACAGTAGTTTATGCAGTAGGTGCTTTCCAATGACAGGAGACTTGTACTCAGAGTGATGAACAGTGCATCTAAAGAACTGTGATGATAGAGTTAGATGTAGAGTTCTTGGATGTGATTGGTGGATGGTTGTGGGACTGCTGAAACGTAGCCAATGAGGGAATGGTGCAATGAGTGAAGTGAAAAGGGAAGAAGGGCTGCCCCAGTGTTACAGGCTCTGTGGACACCGCAGCTGATCGCAGACAGGGTGTGCTACATCCGGGGGTTCTGAGCATGAAATGGGAATGTATTTTGGGGATTAGCCAATCAGGTGTTGAAGTTCTGCTTTGTATTGAGAGAGGTTGTGTGTAGTCAAGATGGCAGTGGTGGAGAAAGTCAGGGTGTTGGTGGTTGGAGATATATTTGTGAATAGTTTGGAGATGTATGCTAAATCTAGGAATGTGGCTACCAATTTTGATATAAAAGGAGTGGAGGTGTTGTGGTGTACTGTGCCTGGTTTTAATTTGCAGGGACTACTGGTAGTGTGTGAGGATATGGCTAGGTTCAATTGTCCAGATGTAGTTGTGCTGCACTGTGGTGCTGTGCATTTGGGCTATGTCAGTGCCCCTACTGTGTTGAAAGATCTGCAAAACTTTGTTCAGGCAGTCATGAAAGTCCTTCCAAATGCCAAGATTATTTTTTTCTGCTTTGCAACCCAGGGCAGTATGGGACAATAATTATGGTTTTTGTCGTCAGCAAAATTTTGGTAGGTGTTTAGTTAACCAAGGTTTGTTTGCTTTCATGATTAGAGCTGGGATGTACTTTTGCAATAATGACAACATTGAATCTGGTAATGTTGTTCACTTTAAAGCAGATGGCATGTTTTTATCTTTCATGGGAAATGACATGCTGTTTTGAAATATAAGGAATGCTTTGGAGAAGCTAGTGTGAAGATATTTGGAGGAAAGTAAGAAAAAGAAAACAAAAAAAGTACAAAATAAAAGGAGTTTCTGAAGCATCTTAAAAAAAAAGTCTCTTTTCAGAGCCAACCTCAAAGGGAAAGTGGAGCACACTGTTTAAATTTTCATTCCCACTCTCAGATTTGACGATCTGTCCGCAGACACCGTGGTTGTCCGTGGACAGCGCGTATTACATATGTGGATTTTGAGGCTGCGAGGCATGCAAATGAGACTGTGCAGGGCGAGGGATTGGTCAATAAGGTTTACTGGGTGTCATGTTTAAGGAGAGACTTTGGCAGAAAGTCTGTTTCTGAGAGGAGAGCAGATAGCTATGGCTGTGTCTTTCAGAAGGCAGATTGTCTGGATTTTGGGTGACTCGTTGATAAATTGGTTGGAGGTGCATGCAGATCACTATGGAGTGGCTCCACAGCTTGGATTCCCTCATGTGGAGGTGCACTGGCATGGAGTGTGTGAAATGGAGTGGCTGGATTTGGTACCTCTTTGTGCTACTTTGGTGACACAGTGTCACCTAGACATTATTATTATTCATTATGGAGGGAACAGTTTAGGACATTTCTCTGGAATCTCTTTGCAATTTGCAATGAAAGAAGGACTTGGGAAAGTCATGGACATTTTTCCAAACTCCTGAGTAATTTTATCCTGTATTGCATTGAGACAAATGTGGTTGCGTTCTTCTTCATTTGGTCCACAAATGGAGAAAGCGAGGCGCAATGTCAAAAAGGCTGTTTATGCCTTTTTGAGAGATGTTGGCATGTCCTCTTTTCACAATGAAAATATTATGTTTCGTACTATACACATTTTTCTCAGAGATGGAGTACAACCTACTTATGCCAGGAATCAGATTTTTCTGCAAAACATACAAAAAAGCATTACAACCCTTTTTGGAATTATAGAAATCCTTTTTCCTCGAGGTGTTGACCACTTTTGAAACACAAAAAACCCCACAAAAGGCTCTTTTCAGAGCCACCACTTCCTTCCCGAGAAGAGTGCAATGGTTTTGATAGGGCAGCACCCCAAAAATTCTAAAGGTCCGCAGACTTTTAAAAATGCACAGGGCCCTGCAGCATTTCATTGGCACTTCTATTTTTAATCTGCGAAAGGCAGCTCTGAAAAGAGCCTTTAAAAGACTCACAAGGAAGGGAAGGGAGTGTAAGGAAGGGGCAGCAACCATGGGATAAGAAAGGGCAGGTAGAGAGAGGAAGATGTAGGGTGGGCCTTAATCAGGCAGTGGGCAGCCCTTCTCATGCTCCCGGACCGCAGCCTCAAAAGCACTTTGAAGGGTCTCCCCCCCTGCAGAGTACTGCATCGCAGTACATACACCATAATGTGACCCTCAAAAGGTAAGGGTCTACTGTGTCGTGTATGGCCTGCGAGGCAACTGAAGGGATGCGCTGCCCCACAGGAGTACCTCTTGTGGTGGCAGCAGCAGAAACAGTGGATGCTGCTGAGGAACTCAACCTACTATGTTTTTCGCAGCGGATAACCCTACGAACAGCACAAGCTGGAGCAAACTTAGGTGTTGCTTCATGAAGGTAATACCATAAATGTACAAACCTGGTTTGCCATGAATGAGCACCAACTGGCACTCAATGCAGCGCACCTTGTTTGCTCAAGCTTTGGGTACTCCTTCAAGAGTGGCAAACAACATCCACACCCAAGATTCACAGTGGCAGCTAGTATTAGGGACTTCCACTACCTCATCCTCATCATCCTCTTCATCTGCCTCTGCATCCTCACGCCTGTCCCCCCCCCGGCCCTTGAGAAGGTGGTAGTGGTGGAGGGAATGTAGGTGGTGCTGAAGCTGAGGCAGTAATAGCAGGAACAGCTTGGGATGCCATCAGGAAGGTTATATAAGTCAGCAACCACGAATCAGGAACAGCAAGAACCTGCACCAATAGACAGCAATGACAGCGAATGTCAAGATAAGCCAAAGAGACAATGCTCTGTCTTGGTAATCCAAAAGCAGAATAAGGAGGACCTCTGGGGTGTAGCCTTTTATAGGGGTGCTGGTGCGTGCTTCACAGATCTCTGCGCTGTCCGCGAACACTTCGAAAAACAAAAAGGGTTCAAAAAGATCCAAAAAGTATCCAGATCGCTAGGGACATGGTCTGGGACATGTGCAAGGGTGAAGTTTCCGAGGAAAATACCTTGGATTGCTCAAAAAATTGCTTTTTGTGTGTCCGGGTGCCCGGACTGTGTTCACGAACAAGGGCCCACGAATGGGACGGGTGTCTGTAGGACACCAAATGCACGGGGTCGGTTGTACACATGTGTGTGGGTGTTCTACGGACAGTGTGTGTGTCCCCAAACAAATTAAAAGTGCGACACACGTGTGGTGGACAGTTACGGACAGGTGCACATTTCGTAGGACCTGAGGGCGTGATACGCATGCGTGTGGGTGTTCTGCGGACAATGTTCAGGTCCCCGAACTAATTAAATGTGCATCACAACTTTGCGGACAGGCAGATGGGCTATTTGTTCTACGGACATATTCACTCTGATTGCGGACAATGCGAACAGGGGGGATGTTCATAGGACACCTTATTTTGAATAATGGCAGACATGCAAACAGATTTTGTGTCCTGCGGACACCACCATTTTGATTACGAACAGTGCGGATAGGAATAGTGTCCTTAGACACCCCCATTTTGGTTAACTGCAGACATCCCAGACACCTGCGTTGTCCGCGGACACCCTAAAGGTCTTTTTAAAAATAAAAACACAGAGGAATATAGTAACAGCATACATAATATTTTATTATTGTATAAAAATATAGAAATTATGAAAGAGAGGAGGAAGCACAAATTGATACAAATACAGGGGAATTAGGGGTATCTACATGTTGGATGGTAGGGGAGGAAGGGATTAAAGTCTCATCATAATGTTTTTGGTGATGGGGATTTTTTGGTGATGGTTGGCTGGGACATGGAGGAGGGGTACAGGAACATGTGGGACAGTGATATTTATTTTTTTCCATGATATGGTTTTCTACAAAGTTTGTCAAAATAATGAAATTGGTCATTAATTGATCCATTTTTTGCTCTGAAAGCTGCAGATGATTTTTTGTCTGTTTTAGTATTATTCTTATTTTCTGTATGTTCTGTAAAAAAAACGTGTTAAGTAAACATAAAATAATGTTTATTAATTGGCTTATTTAGAAAAGTGCATTGTCTACTATCAATATCACTGTTTTCACTCATTTCGTCCTGAGGAAAATGTTCTCCTACCCTCTCCAAAGTGCTAGACATTTCTGTGCAAAAAAAAGTGAAATCATTTTTCGTGTATTGTTCTACAGAAAGTAAATATAGGAATTAATATAGTGCACTTACCAGCTTGTTTTTAGTTTCCCTCTTACTGCTATGTACGTGTGCTGTTGATATTTCATAGGTTTGTATTAGTGCAACTTAACCATAACGTCCATTTAAAAAAGTTTTTTAAGTGACTTTCATGGGTTTTTATTAGCGCAACTTAACCATAGCGTCCCTTTAACAAAGTTTTTTCAGGGAATCTCATGGGGTTTTTACCAGTGCACGCTAATTTCCTTCCACTTACTAATATACATTCCCCAATATAGCAACATTTCTGTCCAATTTACAAACTTTCACCTTAAAACTCAGCCATTTCCCAACTTTTAGCATCATTTTGAACACGTCTATACACTTTTTGCAACTTTTTCCACTGTTTTTGTGTTCATCAATGTTCTCGAACATCTGACGTTATTGCAGACTTTTTGGACAGTGACATGTGACCGCACGCGTGGCATGATGATATGTCTGCGAACGTAACTACACTTCACAAACAGGTCTATACTTTGCGAACAGTTTGGAAATGCATTTTCAGCTGATCTAGGAACTTTCAGGCTCAAAATCTACCCTTGCAAAGCTCCTACACCTATTCATATACATTATCCATTAACATTCTAGCACAGAGCACATACTTGGAAGAATATTAGCAAAACTGCTATTCATCTTTAAAATGGCACCAGCTATTACCACCACCCCCGAGCAAAAGCCCCCACCACCACCATCGGGAGGACCTACACAACAAAATACTTCCAAAGACAATGATGAGGACCAAGAAGGTGAGGTACAGGAAGTAAAGTGACTAAAAGGAAAACCCATTTGGGTTAGGACCTACTGTTTGGAAAATATAATGTAACAACACTTTGTTATGATAGAGGTATAGGAAGTGACTACCTCTAGCACCCAGAGAGAATCATGGGTGTGGAAGTTATTTACCGCTGTTGGGAATGTACCAAAGGCTGAAGCTACCAAAATGAAATGCACTAAGTGTAACACTGTACTCAGTCGCGGACTACCTGGACAGTACTCCTACGGGACCACCTCCATGCTCCGCCACACCCAATCCAACAACTGCAAAGCTCTCAGTAAGGTTGTTCCTTTCTTAGCAAGTAGTAGGCTGTCTTCCTCCACCTCATCTTCATCAACCACTACTGTAACCACACAGCCTACTTCTGTGGGACACAATATCCCACCAGCTACCTTGAAAGTGATAAAAGAGGCTGTTGATCCATATCTTTCTAAGACAGCAGTACTCTGTATATACTGCAACACACCACTCTGCAGGGGGGAGCAATTTCAAAGTGCTTTTGAAACTGTAATCAAGGAGCATGAGAAACACTTCCCCCTACCTTAGGTGTAACACGCAAGCAACATCTTCCCCTGTCCACCTGCCCCTCCATATTAGTGGTTGGTGCCTCTTCCCTCATTTCCCTCCCCACCTTACTTTCTGACCTATACTGCAAAAAACAATAAACAAAAAACAGTTAACTAAAAGAAATAATCTTATATGCTCCATCTGCATTACATTTCTCAATGAAGTAGATAGACTCAATAGGATTTTCTAACACTTCCATCACTTCCATTAGCATTTTGTGTTCTGCTAATGGCAATAGTGTGGTGGTTAACCCCCATTCCAGAGAGGTGATAATGGCCCAGAAGTCCAAGTTATTGGCCCTAGTGAAGCAAGGGCAGATAACGAGGGCTCTGGGCTGTTATCCCCCACCCAAGCCCCTGCAACAGGGGATGAATGCCATTAGCATCCTGGGTTGCAAAGCAGTAAACCGGGGTGCTATAAAAAGGACATTCCTTCCTTCCAAGATCCTTGCCATGAAAAGGGAAGGTGGGGCTCCACACAGAGCCCCTCTTACCTTTCCCTGGTGGGCTGTGGGAGGCAAAGCGAAGGAGCGAATGCAGCGGTAGCACCCGCCGCCACCGATATAAGGTAAGTAAGGGGGTGAGGGTTAAAAAAAGAAGAAATGGAACAGAGGGTGGGGGCAGATGGCAACAGGGAGAGCCGGCCATCAGGCATTTTGGAACGCAGGCTTGTACCGGCAGTTCAAGCCTGCATTTCTATCCCCCTGATTGGCTGACTCCCTCATCCAGGGTGCTAATAGACAATTGTATACTAGAGAAAAATATAAAAAGACAGAAACTATTTTATTTCCCAAATACTTTTCTCTAGCATAAAATAATGACCATAATCGATGGACCTTTAAAACTATCCATGGTCTCCACAGTCCCCTTTCCAGGCCACGGTTTATTAAAAGACCTGGATAGCACGTGCACACCATCACACAGGGAAGCCCTTCTACCCTTCTTCCCTTTTTAATTTGATATTTGTAACACTCCCTTAAAGTCTGTTTTCAAACAGTCACACATCCATCCACCAATCACTTGAAAAACTGTACATATAACCCTATGACCATATTAAGCTTTCACACACCAACTGCCACTTCACAATCTTCCTCACATCTTTTGCATCTGCATTTCTAATGCCAAGGTGGGACGTCACTGGCTAACTACTGCAGGAGAGGAGACCCAAGAGTGGGAGATGCATCTTAACCATAACATCCCATTAACAAAGTTGTTTCTGTCAATTTAATAGGTTTTTATAAGTGAAAATGTTTCATGGTGTTACATCACTGTATATAAGCTATTAATAATTCCTCTTATCATATATATGAAAACATTATAAACCTCCTTTAAGAAACATATTTTTTGCAACACATGCTTATGTCTATCTTTATCAGCTGCACATGCTGAGGTTGGAAATCATTTTTCAATTACCTGTGGCATAAGGATCCACCATGTCCACAGCCAAACCAAACCACCCCTAAGATTCATTGCACCTACCCTGCATCCTAGCCCAGTGTCCACTATATCCTAATAATGTAACCAATGGGCAGTGCTCATGGTTTGCAGCCATGGCCAGTCTCCAAATCCATGGGGCATTCCCCAATAAGAAAATCAGAGTACACATTTGCTTTTGCAGAGAGCCAGGCCCACTACCCAGAAACCAAATGTATATCACTAGTTTTTCTACGTACATTCTTACACTTTGGAAAAATAAAACACAGGACATATTTCCAAAAACATGCTTTCAGGTCCTTGCTAATGCTCGTCGCGCAATTTTGTTGTAATCTAGTCCACCACTACAGGCTGTAACTGCAAGCAGAATATTTTTCCCACTCAAATCTACCACTTCGCCCCCATTCTGCATGCCCCAATAAGCAAATTACAGTACACTTTTCTCCTTGGTGACAGCAATGCCCTTTGCCCAGAAACCAATGTTATATCACTGTTTTGTGTACTTACATTTTCACACTTTCCAAAAAATAAAATACAGGATTTATTTGCAAAACCATGATTTGAAGTTCTAGCTGACCCTCCTCGTGCATATTTGCTGCAATCCCATCCAGCATTACAACCTGTACCCACTAGTAGATTGTTTTTTTCCCATTAAAACCTATCCCAATTTAGAAAAACATTACCACATAGTCGGTCCCTGGTGTCCATGCCCACTTTAACTCCATTTTTAGTCCCTCATGTTTATGGCCAGTTGCCAGATTGTCTGGATCAACACCTTAGGCCATGACCCGGACAATCTGGCCACTGTCCATGGTCACAGGTTATACCTCAGTCACCAAAGGTATATCACTTTTTTTGCACCTACATTCTGACACTTTTCAAAAAATAAAACAGAGACACATTTTCAAAACCATGCTTACAGCTCCTTGCCAATGCTCCTTGCATGAGTTTGCAACACATCTGCCCAGGTTTTATTTTTTTAAAAGTGTCAAAATGTACATACATAAAATAGTCATATAACTTTGCACAAACATTCAAGGTTGGGTCTATAATCTGTCTGAAAATATGTCTGCAAATACATCAAACAGCAACAAAGTTATAAGCCCTGTAACAATGTTGAGACCCCCCTAATTTCGCCCCCTTTTGAGAAACTAGACTTTGCAGAAACATCTATATCTAGGTCCAAAATCTGTTTGCAAACTTTTGTGCTTTGAACCATAACGTCCCTTTAACAAAGTTTTTTACTGAATTTGATAGGTTTTTAGTAGCGCAACTTAACCATAACGTCCCTTTTTACAAAGTTGTTTCACTGAATATATATATATATATATATATATATATATATATATATATATATATATATATATATATTATATATATATATATATATATATATATATAAATACATATATTTACATATATATATATATATATATATATATATATATAAATGCAAATACATACAGTAAGACATGTGTTAAGTATTACTCAGTTCAATAGTTGATTTGTAGATGATATGATATACAAGTAAGCAGTCAGAGTAGCATACAAGTTAGCAAATCAATTCTGTAACCAACATTTAAGGAAACACAGGGATACCGGTAAGTAACTGTTAGGCAACCTACGCTTTAAAATGTCCAGCCCCATCTGGGGATGAGAATCTCAAAGTCATTTGGGAGACTGGGTGACCAGGGTCCATGGGTAGAAGAACAAAGGAAGGATTCACGGTTGCAAGTAGGTCAAATGTTTAGTCAAAAGTAGGTGCACGGAGGTCAGCTAGACCCCGTATATGACTTTAGCCCAAAGGACCAATGCCCTTAGGCCTGGGAGAAGACTATTGGTTTGTCCACCCCAAAGTCTCTCATTAAGCTCAGGAGTAGTCTGATTCAACACAGCAAGCACCCAGGTAAACACCTAGGTGTGGGACAGTACAATTTCTGATGAAGAACAATTGTACCACCGGTGGGTACCCAAGGTGAAGCGACAGCAGCTCCTCTTCGGATTCTTGGGCTGGAGGCTGAACAAAGAACCTTTGGTTGGAGCAGACAGTCAGCTTCTTTGGATGGGATGTCCAGCAGACGATCTTCATGATACTGGTTCATTGGGACTTGACAAAGGCTTCAGTTCAGCAACGGCTATCTCACAGTAGACTTCTCTCCATTTATTGGTCTCTGCCTTGGTGGAGAAGACTTCTAGGAGTGGGAAAGAGCCACTGTAGGCCCAGAAGGATGTCCACGAAGTTCCAGCCAAAACAGCTCTTCAGAGATGATACATAGCAAAATGGTCCAGGTACCAGGGTATTGGGGAATTGCAGCCCAGGACAATCACAGCTCTTCAAAGGATGGCTCGAAATGCAGATGGTCCAGATTCTGGGTAGGCCCATCTGTCCATTGGGGGAAGTCATCCGGTCTGAATCTTCCCTGTCAATCAGTAGAGAGGGCTGGAGCTGCAGCGGTCACTCAGTCGGCTCTGACGATCACTGATAATGGCTACAGGCATTCTTCTTCTTCTTCTCCTTCTTCTTCTTCTTCTTCTTCTTCTTCTTCTTCTTCTTCTTCTTCTTCTTCTTCTTCTTCTTCTTCTTCTTCTTCTTCTTCTTCTTCTTCTTCTTCTTCTTCTTTCCATTGGTTAACTAGGCCTGCTTCTTCAGGACCCTTGCCTTTTATACAGATAAACCATCGGGATTCACCAATCACCATTCAAGCCGTCAAGCAAATCGGGGGCTGGCAGCCATACTGCCACTTCAAGCTCAAGAAAAGACAAGTCATCAAGAGTTGGCAAAATAAAGTACAGTCACCATTTTAGGTCAATGGTGACCCATGTGTCCCTTACCGGAGCTGCGAAGCAGCCTGTGGGGAAGATTCACAAACCTTAGTAGAAAACATCTACGGCCGCAGCCACTCAGATTACCTTGTCACTGTAACTAGAAAGTTACAGAACAGTGGATAAAGGGATACAATGTGTCCCCTCGGGTCTCCACATGAGGTGGGCGTGCTGATTCCACAACAATAAAGTCAGGTAGGATAGAAGATATCCCCCTGTACTTGGTAATGGCTGGTATTGCAAGGAAAATAAAAAGGGCAGCTCAAGGAGCGCCCAGAAACACTGCACAGAAAGAGCTGTGTACTGCAATAAAAAATTGCAGATGCCTAAAAAGTTAGAGGAAAGCATAAATTGTGAAGGATACAACCAAAGGGGTTAAAAAAGGTTACCAAAGATAAAGTAACGGACTTTGTGAGTGTGGACAAAGGTTCCCAGTGACCCAGGGTAACTGATAAAAATCCAAGGGTCCAGAAAAAAGTGCTGGGGGACTCAATGGTGGGAGAATTAAATCGAAAAAGGAAACTGTACCTAACACTCACCCCTCCCAGACTAAGCATCAAGAGGATTTGATCTACTCCTCGATGAATCTCTTCTTCCAGTCGGTTAATTCTACTGGAAAGTTCATCAGCAGTTTTAGTCTGGGTTCCTGATCTATTCCCTTTCCGGTCAAGGTTAAGTCTCTACAGGCTATAAGACCTACAAGAGTTTGGGGGTATGACCTTTTTCTTTTTAATGGCAGGCTCTGTGTCAAGAGATCCTCAGGGGGTTTTCTCTTCCCTGTACCTAAACTAGGATTTTTCAGAGGGCTTTCTGTAGAAGGTACAAAAATGTCAGAGTGGTCTCCAGAAGATGAGACAAAACGCCTCTCAGGAATCCTATCCAACCCTCCTGTAGGAGCAGATTGAGTCACAGGTTTTTGAGTAGGAGGTCTAGGGGAAGATCTATTCTTAGTTGTCCTCTTCCTCTGTGGTTTGGACAGCCTTTCAGGCCTAGAGGCTGCCCTCTGGACACTCTGATCCAATGCAGGAGGTGAGTTTACCTCACAGCTCCTGAAACAAGAGAGGTATCTCTACAGATAGCTCTCTTCCCTGAAGGGCTCCCTAATTGCTTACTGCTAAGGGCCTTTTCTTGGGCACTGACGGGAAGAACTAACTTCCTGTTGGTTACTTGAACATCTTCCACTTGCAGGTTACCGGTAAAAGGATTTTCAAGGGGTTCAGTCACCTTAGCTGAAGGTGGAGTCACTGGAATTACCCCTTTCTTTGTGGGCCTAGGTGATGGATTTCTAGAAGAAGCTGGGGGTTTTAAGCCCTTTTACCCTACAGAGACAGTGAAGTATTTCCTAGTTTTTGGAGAGAGGTCCCTATGGTTGGCCTCTCTGGCTTCCTTAGTTAGAGACCATGCATTTTTACTTGGTGGCTCTGCTGTGCTGCAGACAACACCAAGGGTTTTAAGGTCATTGACTAGAAGTACCTCACCAGGCGCTTCTGGCTGTATACTCACAGGTATCCTGACAGTCATGCTGTTACATTAAATGGTAACAGGCATTATTTGGAGCATCTGGACAAGGCCTCCTGCTAATTTAACAGGCCTCAGTGGGGGCTTAGCCACCTCCTCTGGGTTAAGTAATTACTTGTCCATCATGGAGATGCTGTTTCGAGAGTTTCTAATGGAAGAGGTGTCCTGCCCATTAATGAGTACACTGCTCTTAATATACTTATTGGTATTTTCTGGGATAGAGGGATGCTTGGGCTGGCTGGCTTAGCTCCCAGAACTAAGGCCACCAATGCAACTCTTGCCTGAACCCCATAGAGTCCTTGGAACAGGCCGTGATAAAATGTACCTGCCACTGGAATGTCCTCCTCTTGAGGAAATGCTAAAGATATAGTGTGAGTCTCCAAGGCCTTGCCTTTACATATGGGGTATCCCTCGATATAATCACTAGCCCCACAAACTACACACTTAGCAAAGGTTTGGTAGAATGGGGGGGGTTTAATAACCTCCTTCAGGTTTGAATCGAGAGGGTCACTATTCTTTTTGAACATCCCATGGTGTTTTGGGTCTTGGTTTTTGGGGGACTATGTGGGGGGGACTATGTGGGTTAGACATTAGGAGGCTCTTCCTTCTTGTGCTTGTCCTTCTCCGCCTTTTTTTGTGAGGAGACCCAGAATCCGTATGAGTGGCCTTGTTGGCCACCCATAAGTCAGGAGCTAGTGCTATCTTCTTGGGGTTCAGTTCTTTTGAGTCAGCAAGGTGCTATCTCAATTCAGAGGAACAGGCATCAAACATGCTTTCCAACATGACATGACTCCTCATGCCATCAAAAGGTTTCACTTTGTTGGCCACCCATAAATCAGGAGCTAGTGCTATCTTCTTGGGGTTCAGTTCTTTTGAGTCAGCAAGGTGCTATCTCAATTCAGAGGAACAGGCATCAAACATGCTTTCCAGCATGACATGACTCCTCATGCCATCAAAAGGTTTCACTTTGTGGCCTTCTATACACCCATCTAAGCTCTTCAGGGATGCTCACACCCATGTAGCCCACCACACATCATCCTTCTTCTTATATTCCCTAAATCTTTTAGATACCGGCAAGGGGTCGTCCCATATCAAGCAATGAGAGCTTGTTTTACCAGTGTATAGTCCTTTCTGTCAGCTACATCCATCTACATGTGACCCTTTGACCTGCCCTTTGTAACTGGACAGCACAGGCTGCAGATGTCAGGAGAATGGTGCAGTAAAGGAACATGGATGCGCTTGTGTTTTGGCCGGGAGCTTTTATGAAGTGTGGGTCAGTCGACCTCCCTTTCAGAAACAGTATGACCATATCATTTTCTCATTAATGAAAAGTCAGGACTCTCACATCCAAGCAGACGGCAATCCATCATAGCACCACGTTTTAATCTTTAGCCATTTGCCAAATTCTCCGCCAATGCCTGGGGAAATAAAAGTTATGTTCCAGTGGGAAGCCCTCATGGTATATATCTTGGATGTCAGGCTTCAGATGAAAGTATCACTACACGTCTGTGTCCACGATTTTGCTTTCAAACCATCCTGGTAATCATTATACATTTTATATCGATACATAAAAAAGTGAGAGAAGTACCATGTTACCCAGGTAAAAAGTGTTCTTTCTAAAGGAATGTATGTGTTAGTCAAATGAACGCGTCACAACATCATTAGACTGGCTAAGGAGGGCATAGATCCATTCCGAAACTGAGGCAGAGTGACCCTTTCCAAAACTGCACTGCCCTGGTGCAACGTGCCTTTAAGAGTAGTCATGACTGTTGCACAGTTACACTGGGGCATGCAATCGTTTCGGGCACCAATGAAAAAGGGGCTCAATGGAGCAAACGAAAGTGTTCCTTTTGTGAGAGACTGTTTAAGTGGTATCCATAAAATGTGTTGCAAATTGTGCATTTGAAAAAATGTTTGTTGAGTAACACGCGTCAAAACTATAAGCCACACAATGCGGTTACTCATCATATTGGCCCATTTTGCTCAAAAAACTGGACCCCTTTGATCTAAGAAAGAGGCCCACACTGGCATGCTGGGCCTGCATTTCTGGCATTGCCCTATTTCCCCATAGTCCTGCCTGTGCCTGGTCTGATGTGCTTACCCATCCCTTCTCTGGAGCTGCTCATTGCACAGCAGATACCAGGAGGACAAGGGGACCTGCTGCTCTTTCAGGGTACAATCCAGGCTCCTCGGTTGTGCCAGCCAAAGCAAGCAATGCAACGCTCCTTAACTGTAGACTCTGTGCCAGTCCAGTAATCGATTGTGTTGAGGCTGAGTAGTTTCCATGCCCTTCACTGAGGTAAGACCGCGTTTGGCACGGTCACAGCGCCCACGATGTTGAGTGACATTTGTTCTATTGGCTGCATAAATACAGAACAGAGAGGCAGCCACTCATTCCAGGGAGGTCAAGTAGAACACATCCTGTATATTTCATCTTACGGGGCATACTTTCAATCATGAAGAAGTTGGCATCGCATGTTGCATTTGGGCTCGGCCCGCCTCCCGCCTCCTTTCTTCCTGTGGCACTGCAGAGCTTTCATGGTCGCTAGCTTTCCCCTGACTTCCCGACCATGGAGAAACACTCTATATGGGACACAATGGCCAAGTCTCTTTTTTCTTAACGAGATGTTGGATGAACATCTAGCGAAGCTGAGTCAGAATTTCTGCCAAGGACTGGATGAGAACCCGAACCCTCTGATCAGAGGACTCACTGCAACCACTGCAAACCACTTCGACCGCTACCCGCGCCCATCACAGCGAATACCCCGTGAAACCAGCCCTACTGTGACAAGACCACACAGACCAAGAAGAATACGAACCCACGACTACATACTCAACCCGAGAAGATGGAGTAATGAGGCTCAAGCCTCGGTATCCAAAAACACAGCTGATGGATTAAATCTAACAGCAAGAAGAAGACAGCTTGGGCGAGCCGCCATCTTAACACAGTTCTTCTTTGCACTTCTCTTGAGGTTCCACCGGTTGATCTCATTTCAAGGAAACTGCTATAAAGATTTCGAGTCCCCTTAACTATCACTTTATTAATCACTGCCATGAAAAATATGTTCGCAACTATTATAATATTATTACTATTGTCATTATTATTATTAAAATGATGGCAGACAGCGTTTTATCATTGAATAACTGAAAGACTGTCACATTTTATTAATTTTTTTTGCTGTTCTTAAGAATCCCTTAATATTTTGTTCTACTTGCCCTACCCTTTTTCGTATTTGATTGCCTTTTCTTGTATTTCTACTTCGATGTCACCACCGATAAAACACACAGAGAGCATGACGGACGTTTGAGTGCAAACCTAAGAAACGGCAGCTCACGCGGCTGGGGGCATGACAATGGATGAGGCAGAACAAGCTGATCACTTTCTCAGAGGTAAAAGATTAAGCATGCCCTTTTGTTCTCATCAAGTAAATGGGAACGTTGATGGGTATGCATTTCATAATTGCCAACACTGCATATATTAGACTAAACGCATCACATCACCCTACTCCCTGAACCCCGCACCTTCTTAAACCCCCCCAAAAGGTCCATCACCACCGCGTGAAGACCCCTGCTTTATAGCTGGAGGCAACGCAGGTTCACCTACCTGTGAGGCAGTCTCCTCATGCTTGAGCCCTGGCCCCATCCGGGCCCTCTTATATAGTCTCTGTTCAAGCGTCAAAGGCCACGCCTCCTCCAGAGACCCATACAACAATGAAGATCTCCAGGAATAAGTAAATTAAGCACACACACTGACCGTACTTGCCAGCGTTCTGTGACCAAAGAATGTGTAGGGTTCTTCAAGATTCAAAAGTAATACTTAGCCTAACAATGAGATCACATGAAATTACAAAACATACATTGTTGGCACCACTGGAGCATTCCAAAATGCACAAACCATTCAAACAGCACAATGTGGGAAGATGCTCAAATGTTTAAAATGTACAATTACGAATGGTAAATTAACACCGAATTCAATTACCTAACTTCACAGAAAATGATCACACAGAGCTGGTAGGTAACGTTTGCCCCGCTCTGTAGCAGCAGCCGGGGCAGTACATATGTATTCCTGCAGTGCAGGTTGAACACTGAACAACATGGAGACTGATACCCTCCTCAGTCTGATAGGCAGATGCTGTGTGATGGTGGCACGCTCTGCCACTTGCCTTCACTGGTGGTTCACCTAAGGTCTGTCCCGGCTAGAGTGCAGGGCAGAGTCATGTAGCTCTCAGGTCACTGGATTGTTCTGAGCCCATCATTTAAATGTATCACTTACCAATTAAATTAGCTGCCACTGTAAAAAGCAGTAGGATCTGTCGCCCAAATCTGTAGGCTGTAGGACTGCTTAAAAAGCAGTAGCCTACTGCCTAAATGAGTAAGGTTGGCAAGTATGAGTGACTCTCTTGCTTTGTCCTAATGCTTGAGCCTTGCCTTGCTTCAGTTCTTGTCCTGTTGATCTGTGCGTCTCTCTGCCGCTGCCAGGTCCTCTATGTGAATCGCGGACTGGCTCTCCCTAGAGGTCTCTCTGCCACTGGCTCTTTGTGTTGCGTCCTCTTTGATGCACTGTATCTTTCCTGCCCGGCCTTTCTCTGCAGCTCCTTCTGTCCTCGCTACTCAATGGCCCTCTTTCTTTTGATTCCTGACTGCAGCACACACTTTATATCTGACTCTTGGCCCCACACTCGCCATTACACTTGCTCTGCCCCTTTCTAGTTTCTCAAATCCTGTCTGGGTTTTCTGATAATGATTCCTCTCTATTTTCATAAATTCGTTAGTCCCTTCTATAGACCAATGTTACCCTGACTGCTCTCCCAATTCGGACTATTTGTAATGCATCCTGGCCTCGTTCTGACCTTATTCATCTTTTCCTCACTACATTTTTCCAAATGTAACCCCCTGTATAAAAACAAATGGGAGGGGCCCATGCCCGTATGCCATGCGGGGGACCCTTCAAACAAAAACAAACCAGGCATTGAAAGCTGCACGGGTGGAGCGCCATTAGGGGACAGTTGAAATATATTGGCCCTCACACCAGAGGGTCGAGCTCAGCACTTCACTCAGCACTCCGGACGACATAAACGTATTTACCTGCTTGATGCTGCTTTATAGACAGCACCCTGTTGGCAGTAGCCTGGCTCGCTTGATTGGCGTTCCTTTGGGGACGGGGAGCGCCGCTCCTTCACTGCTGCCTCCCGAGCCTGCCTAAACTGCACAGCACTCCCCTGCCAGGATGGGGTGCACTGCACGATTAATAATGGGCCCACCCCCTGCTAAGACAGGCCAACACCAACTCCCCGGCCCACTGCTGGCAGACGCAATTTGAGTGAAATGAAGTGACTGCCCCCACCCCCTCCGCTGCTGCAATAAATGCAGACACCTATGACAAAGGTGGCCGGCTAGGAATCCTTGCCAGGGACACCCTACACTGCTGCTATCACTATTGGCAGCCCCCGGCATATGCAGCCCTGCTTCAAGTACTTTGGGGCCACCCAGAGACGTTTTTATGGAGGAGGATGGGGAGGGGGTTAGGGGGGGAAGCTGCCTGATATAAACAAGATTCCATTGTTCAATATACTTAAATAGCAGACGTCAATATATTTTATGGCATGCTGCTGAGGCTCTAAACCCATTTCTGTCTGTTTTGTTGACAAATACATTCTGCCTTGATCAATTCATCATGTAATGTTTTCTGTGTTCACTGTGGTATACATAGTTTGGGTGTTCCTTAAGGCACTACTCCTGAAGCATTCTTTCCTTCCAGTGGGAATTATTTTGATCATGTGCAATAGTCAAAGTTTAAATGCATATTGACAAATTGAGTGCCACTATGGTTCTGAAGTTAGCTCAGTGTGTTAAGCACTCATTGTAGAGAAAAGATATGTGTTCATATGCAAAATTAGAATAGCACATTCCTGTAAGGCTGGCTGAGCCTTTGCTATGTCTGAAGTTTATAAAACTGCCGGCATATGTACTTGGTTTTGGAGCACAACAAGTGCTGTTATCAGCAATTTACCTGCACCAGATAGAGGTTGCCATAAAAAGAAACATGTCTGGCGAAGGTCTAGAAATTTTGTTGCTCAGATGGTGTTGTAAAACCTAGGCAATCACCTCCAGCGATGAACATAAACTGTTAGTCCAAGAGGTGAATAAGTATCCAAATTTGGAGCCAAAGCATCATGCTTGTATCCTTGCTTTGCCAGCAGACAATAGAGTGTTCCTGGTCATAGCATCTAATATCTCATACATTAGTGTGCTGTCTTCTGTCATGTTTGCATTCTCGCATGCTAGTGGCATCGTTTAGCCCATTACTTGATCTTTCTTCTTATTTTTTAATGCTAAAATTGCAGCCTTGGCACAAATCCAAACTTTGCCCCTTAACCAATGTGTGATACTGGTCATCATTTAATCTTGTATTGCCTAACCTCCAAAATGTTCAGTCCATAAACCTTTCGAAATTGTCAGCCCTTCAGAGTGATTTCCTTCTCAGGGTATAAAAAAGCCTCTCTCATGGTTCCACTGGCTATAGTGTTGCTTCCACTATATTAGTGAGCATTGATATATTGCACACCATAGGCACTTGTTCCTTTGATCTCTAATGGCAACGCTATTTGAAAACCATGTCCCACTTCTAATCTCAGTCTGTCTGGATACAGACACATTCCTGGTAGCTTCTAATATGCTTCCACTATCCATGCTAGGGTATGTGTAGCTTTCTCCTTCCTTCCAATTGGTCTACTCTATTCATGCTTGAGCATTTTTGTATTCTGTGAGGCAGATAATGCGTGTCTCTGTCTGTTCTGAGTTACACACAGTCCTGCATTAATACTACAGGCTGCACACCTTCCTGGATGCTATAAATACACCTGTATCTATACAAGAACAGAAGTAGCCACTTTGTAGACTTCTTATGTTGGCCTTAAAATGAGACTTGTATATGATTCTGAATAGAGCAAGAATGAACATGGCAGGGGGATTTGAAGGTATGCTTATTTTGAATGCTTTGAGACAGCATATCAATCTATGGGTTGTGATTGCGACTACAGGGGGTGGGGGGTTTGCGACCAGATGCTCTTGATCACTTATTTCCTTTGGTTTGGTGGAAGGGGGCCCCAAAGAGGTCCATGCCAGGGCCCCAAAAGTGCTTAAGATGCTGCCCTGCCTAAGACCCAAGAGCACCTGACAAGCTCTGCCACACAAATAACCTTGGCACAGCCCTGGCCAGGCTGGCCGCAAGTAAGGATTATTGTATCTAGTTGAAATAATATAAAATGCACTTTGTAAAGACTTTTTAGCAGTATTTTTAAAGGATTTTTTTAGTGTATGCTGCTGCTTAGGAATAGTATTAGTGTTGTATAAAGTCTGTTATCCGATTCACACTTTTTATAAAAACTACAAAACTGCTGGTGCAATGGAATATATATTCCAATCTGCAGCTACACCAGCATTCCTGTGTCTGTCTTTCCACGCATGGTATATATTTCTTATAACCTCGTCTTCCTTCCTAGAGTTTTTGGGGAATCCTTGTACCTATTGCCTTTCCTGCCCACGTCCTTGTCCTAAAGCGGGGTTGCTGAAGTCAGGGAAGAAGCAGGTGAGTACTTTAAAAAAAAATGGTTTGTGTCATGGCTTCAAAAATAATGTTATGAAACATTTCACATAGTGGGCCTAATCATGCATTGGGTGGTAGCCCTTAAATGCAGTGGTAAGGCTATTACTGCCACATTTAAGGGTTTTCCCAATCCCGAGTATGGCCGCCTTCACATCCTGCTCTGAGCTGGAGGTGAATGCGCCGGCGGTATGGGCAATTTTGGTGCTATTAGCGCAGCGCTAATTGCGCCAGCGGTAATAGCACTGAAAAACCGTAATGGGGATTTACCACTTGCAACTACTCTTGATCCAGCGCTAATAGCACCAGGCCGAGTAGCGGCACCGCTGTTTATGTTGGCAGTGTTGCGGTGCACTTACTGCCAGGATACTGCCAACCTTGTGATGAGGCCCAGTGGTAGTAAAACATCATACACAGAAAAAATAACAAAGATTTTCCGTAATTTACAATTTGAAATAAAACATTAATAATTAATTTTACTAACATTGGTACAAAACAGTGCTATCACCTGATATAACTTAATTTAAAATGTCATAAAGTTTTGTAAAAAAATATGGTTACATTTAAATTACAAATGATTGTTGCAGCTCCATCAAACGATTCAAGAGCAAGTCCAACACCATTGCGTCATTTACATATTTAGCAAAATACCACATTCTCAAATCACACCTAAGCTCAGACTAATGATCTCAAACTGGTTACTTTGAAATATCCTTTGAGTACTGTTTCTGCTATTTGTTCTCAGTCCTAATATCTCCAAGGTAGGAACAAGATTGCATTTCAATCACATATACCGTGATCTGCCATTTTTGCCATGGATACTTCATCAAATAAGGGGGCATGGAACCTCATTTTTTTAATCAATTTTGGGTATTCTGTGAACAGCACATGGGAGGTAGATAGTTCTTTGTTCTTCTCCAGTCCATATCATATATTTCTTTTTTTTTTACACCAATCAGACTGTTTACTAAGTCATCATTGGTAGCCTCCATTTGATTGAGAAGAGCATTCATATTAATACCAAAATACATTAAAAGTTATATAATTTATTGGCCAATATCAATTTGAGGTCCCAGAGTAACTAGTGCAGTGCAGAACCCAAATGCTTAGCATATAGAGAAAACCTTTTCCATGTTATACGCTGCTTCAAAGATATTAATCCAAGTTCGTTTCTCAATATAGATATTGGCAAACTTGGTGGCGGGTATAACAACGATTTCAAAATGGGCGCTTCTACTTTGTCAAAATGTTTCACATTTTTATGTAATTTTAGATCAGGACCGTATGTCAACCTGGGCATCACTGTCATTTTATAATATTTAATGAGAGTTATGAGAGAAAATGTGCTATATTTGTATTGAATTCACTGTATTTGTGCAATTATGGAGTTAGCTTGCTGCTTAAATTACCCAGAAATTTTCCCTTAGATGTGAATTTAGACAAAATAAATCTCAAGTAGGAAATATCTTTCCATTTCCCAATGGGATCTTTACCAATATGCTTTCAAGAGTTAACGTGTTTACTCCGCTTGGTAAAGATCAGCATTTTTGATTTAGATGTATTGATGACAAAGTAATTTACATGGTCTTATATTCAAAGTCAATGAAGGGTACTCACAAGTCTTCTGGCTCCTAAAGTTCAGTATTATTATGGGCAGAGAGCTGCAGTTCTGGTTAGCAGAGGCCTTGCCCTAAACCAACAGAAATTGTCCTAAATGTAATTAGTTACAATATGCCTAACCCTAGCTGACATGTGTTTCGGCCTCCTCGTCTTTCTCAAGGCTGATACTTTGCATAGAGCATTTGACAATTTTTAAAATTCATGTGGAAAAGTGTTCCAAACTCATAAATTCTAGAAACACATCTAACATAGCATTCATGGCATGTATTGGCATAAAATGAGGTAGAAGGAAAGATAACAAAGAAAGCAAAGAAAGACAATAATAGTACATCATTAGTTGAGATATGTCATCACATATTGTCATCATAACAAGTCTTTAGCCACAACCTAGATTACCTCGTGTGATCATTTGCTATGTTAATTTGCTTTTTAACACAGATGCAGTGCAACAACCACACTCCATTTTAAGTAACCACTGGTATGTCAAAATGGATCAGTTGGTAACCATAATTGTCTATTGAATACCCCGTGGATGCATCCCTTGTGGTGTAATATTTTTACTCTGTTACTAATTTGTGTGCAAAATGTGCTGTTACGATTGTGTGTTGGGAGATGTTTAAATTGAACTCACCATAGTGCTTCTGCTTCCTTATTCTCATTGATATAATGTTATGGCCTGACGTTGACTGCTGATTTTAATCCTCTGAAATTAGATGGTTGAATTGTTACTACCCTATTACTTAAATCAACGTGCTCAAATTTAGAGATACCAGATGTGTACTTATTACTCACCAATGATGTACTACCATTGAGTACATAAGATGTATTGCTTTAGGTGCTGTAGCTGTGAAGTGTTCTTTCAAACTAGAAATGTAATTTACATTCAATATTTACACTATTGTTCTCCATCAGCTATCTTTAAATACACATCTTTTAATTATGATGTATACGGCTCCTCAAATGGTCATGGGTAGCTAATAATTTGGAAAGGCTTTTCAAATAATAAGGATGTCCTGTGTGTAATCATCCTGCCGCGCGTACGCAGAGCCTGACATCACTTCCTTCCAATAGTTAACAATAATAGATGAATGTACGTGCATCACAGTAACCTGTCTGTTTGTTATAGCACCGATATAACTGCCTTTAGATAAACGGTTGTATAGGGGGAGAAGCTGCGCTGGAGCAAGGAGGAAAACATTGCAAATTAAACATGGCACAAGTGTGTCCTGGCCACGCCCCTGTTATAGAAGGTCAATTTAAAGTAGGAGGCGCTCGCTTTGCGCGCACGCTTTTGAAGTAACTGTTGAGTAGCCTGTTTGCTGTTACTGCTGGGTGAAGCTGCGCTTGAGCATTGAGAAAAACCTTACAAAATAAACCTGGTATCAACTATTTTCTACTGGATTAAACGCAGACCAGCAATATACTACGAACTGCTGTAATAAGGACCCGATTTTAAATTGACATTTAAAAGGACTAATATGAATCTATGCTTTCTTTTTGGCTCAAGTGTATCCTGGCCCTCCCCCTTTATAGAAGGTCTACTTACAGTAGCTGGTGCTGCTTTTGTGCGCGTGCTTTTGAAGTAGCTGTTAAGTACCCAGTTCGCTGTTCGCTGGCTCAGGGGCTTCGGGAGCGAGGTGGGGACCTTATCGTGGATCAAGTTAACTGCTAATACTTTCACTTAGTGATTGAAAGTGGCCTTTTGTTGCGTCCCCTTCTCTATGTCAATGGCATTGTTTGTTGGGAATTAAGTCCTATTTCTATTGTTGCATATTTGTAGTGGGCTGTGCCCCACGCTGGGGGGAAGAGGCGGGGTTATCGCTTTGGGCGCCAGTTCTATGCTGTTTATAAAGGAGTTCAGAAGCACCGACTCGGCTCCCGCGTCTCATTGATTGGTTTCATTGCCTCTGCTATATTGCTTATGATTCCTGGTTCCGAACGCTGTCGGAACTCAACACCTTTGGAAAGTAAGAATGTGTAAAGTTTAGTTATTTTTTTTTCTTGTTTCTCTTTTTTTGGAATCTATAAGTCTCTGCTTTAATCATGGTAAACCAAGCAGGGGCTCATAGACAAGCGTGTGTTGTGTTAGCGGGTGAAACCTGGGTATTTTGTGTTTGTGAGCAGCCAGTTAAGAGTGTTATTATTACACTCAGCAACACAGCCTACACGGGAAAACACGATAACAAGACACGGGTTTGGCACTTATAGCTAACTATAAACCTGTGCGTCTCGCAAACAACATCAAGTTCATATCTGAAGGGTGGTGCAGTGGAAGGTAGGGATAATTTCTTGGCTGGGTAAGCAAGTGTACCCTGGTACGCATATAGTTGCCTGCTGGCCATGTAGGAGGCACTCAGCCAACTATAAAGAATAGTATAAAGAATTGGGGAACCTGCTAATCACATGGCGAACGAGAGGTGGGGTTGTCTGAAAGAGAAGCATGTAATACCAAGTACTCTAGCCGGAAGGCAAAAATAATATAAGATATTTTATTTTTTTATCAACATTATTTAATAATTATACAAAACATAATACAACTGAGTAACAACAGAATGGGAACAAGCAAAAGATTACTCCATATACATCAGTGCAACAAAATGTAAATTACTACTAAAGTAACAGTTATTCAAAACGAAATCCGAAAACATCCCCACCCTCCTATCTCATGGCAAGACGTGACAACACAAAACACAAAAAAAAAGGACAAAACATAAACCCCTACCAATCCCCAACCTCAATATCTACAAAACAAACCAAAGCCTACACCTCATCCAAATAAATCCTTGAATGACCCCCATCTCTCCTCGTACTCATTTTCCCGATGTTGTCGAACTGCCTGAGTCTTCTCATACCAAGAGAGCGTCCGCATATCCGACACCCAGTTCTCGCAATGTGGCTTCTTCCTGGATTTCCACACCTTCATTATTTGTTTTATGGCCATCAACAATGCTCTATCAATCCATTCCGAACAATCCAACATCTCCACACTTCGACTATCAGTTGAAAGGAAAATCACTGACAGAAAAGTACGAGGCAGTGTCATACTAGTTACCATGTCAATGCAAGATATGATTAGATATTTTGACATTGGCATCCCAGTTATAGCTGAACTGAGTGGAAACAGACGGTGCTTGGTAAATAACATTTACACTGCAGCTCCCAATATGTCTCACACGTGTTAGTAGGATGGGGCCTAACAACTCTGTTCTCAAAATTTGAAAAAGAAAAAGAATAATAGTAATATGTTATCAATTCGCCCTGCATTAGCTGCAAATATTGTTCAGAAAGGGGAATAAGGGGGGAGGTTGGGAAACAAAAAGAACTGGACAATGGAGAAGTCAGCCATGGAACAGCCCAAACTCTCCAGTTTTCTAACTAAAAAGCACACAGTTAAAGAATGTATGATTGAGGAATTAACATCACTCCTGGAAAATAGCTTGATGATAGACAACAATTTGCTTTTAAACTTATGCCATGATTTTAGACGGCAATCAATGGGGCTACCCATGGTGATGGGTCTATCACAGGTCGAAAAAAGTAACGAGAAGTTGGAGAGCATGGATAATATAATAGGCACTAATCTCTCGGGTACGCATTATTTGGGAAAATTCGCCCAAGTAGATATGTTAAATGAAGATGGGAATTATCATGGAATGACTCAGAAAGTGAAATTGATCACTCACTAAATATGGGGGGAAAACTTGATTCCCTAACAACAACTGTGGATATACTACTGGGGATATGCACTAAGCTTATGAATGAACAGCAAGAGATTAAGAACCTGGTGGGAATGGTGGTAGAAAATATTAAAACGTATAACTAGTAAAGGAACAACCAAAGAACACACTTCGGGGGTAATTCATAGAATTCAGTGCACAAGTGGCGCACGCGGCTGGTGCACAGTGTGCGCGTGTGACAGTCTGCGCCAGCCGCGTGTGCCAAAATCCATTTCCGCGCACAGCGTATTCATGGATTTTAACTTCTATTACCAGCCGTGGCACAGAGTGGCGCAGCGACCCTGCAGCAGCGCCAGTTATGCCCCAACCCCTCCCTGTGCGCCATGCACAGT
This sequence comes from Ambystoma mexicanum, assembly GCF_040938575.1. Taxonomy (NCBI): domain Eukaryota; kingdom Metazoa; phylum Chordata; class Amphibia; order Caudata; family Ambystomatidae; genus Ambystoma; species Ambystoma mexicanum. The sequence continues at coordinate 1,180,353,601 of NC_090921.1, read as the reverse complement.
GCACAAATCCTGTCCATGGCGCACAGGCCAGTGGACCAGCATACAGGTCCCCAACCACGAAAACGCCTGTTAAACTCCCTGCGCACCCCTCCGAATACACGTACACCCCTGCACGGGGAGAATCACATGCGATTGGCCCTGTGCGAGCGGGGTACGTGTATTACTGGGGTTCATGGGGAGAATCACACGCGATTGGCCCTGTGCGAGCGGGGTACGTGTATTACTGGGGTTCGCGGGGAGTTCCACACGCGATTGGACGTGTGCGAGCGGGGCACGTGTATTACTGGGGTTCGCGTGGAGTTCCACACACGATTGGCCCTGTGCGAGCGGGGTACATGTATTACTGGGGTTTGCGGGGAGTGCCACACGCGATTGGCCCTGTGCAAGCGGGGTACGTGTATTACTGGGGTTCGCGAGGAGAATCACACGCGATTTGCCCTGTGCGAGCGGGGTACATGTATTACTGGGGTTCGCGTGGAGTTCCACACGCAATTGGCCCTGTGCGAGCGGGGTAAGTGTATTGCTGGGGTTCGCGTGGAGATCCACACGCGATTGGCCCTGTGCGAACGGGGTACATGTATTGCTGGGGTTCGCATGGAGAATCACACGCGATTGGCGCTGTGCGAGCGGGGTACATGTATTACTGGGGTTCGCGTGGAGAATCATACGCGATTGGCCCTGTGCGATCGGGGTACGTGTATTACTGGGGTTCGCGGGGAATTATACACGCGATTGGCCCTGTGCGAGCAGGGTACGTGTATTACTGGGATTCGCATGGAGTTCCACACGCGATTGGCTCTATGCGAGCGGGGTAAGTGTATTACTGGGGTTCGCATGGAGAATCACACGCGATTGGCCCTGTGCGAGCGGGGTACGTGTATTACTGGGGCTCGCGGGGAGTTCCACACGTGATTGGCCCTGTGCGAGCAGGGTATGTGTATTACTGGGGTTCGCGTGGAGTTCCACACGCAATTGGCCCTGTGCGAGCGGGGTACGTGTATTACTGGGGTTCGCGGGGAGAATCACACACGATTGGCCCTGTGCGAGAGGGGTACGTGTATTACTGGGGTTCGCGGGGAGTTCCATATGCGATTGGCCCTGTGCGAGCGGAGTACGTGTATTACTGGGGTTCGTGGGGAGAATCACACACGATTGGCCCTGGGCGAGCGGGGTACGTGTATTACTGGGGTTCGTGGGGAGAATCACATGCGATTGGCCCTGTGCGAGCGGGTAGGTACGTGTATTGCTGGGGTTCGCGGGGAGTTCCACACGCAATTGGCGCTGTGCGAGCGGGGTATGTGTATTACTGGGGTTCGTGGGGAGAATCACATGCGATTCGCCCTGTGCGTGCGGGGTATGTGTATTACTGGGGTTCGCGTGGAGTTCCACACGCGATTGGCCCTGTGCGAGTGGGCTACGTGTATTACTGGGGTTCGCAGGGAGAATCACATGCGATTGGCCCTGTGCGAGCGAGGTACGTGTATTACTGGGGTTCGAGTGGAGTTCCACACGCGATTGGCCTTGTGCGAGCAGGGTACGTGTATTACTGGGGTTTGCAGGGAATTTCACACGCGATTTCGCTGTCAGAGCGGGGTATGTATATCCAGTGGGGTGCGCGGGAAGTCGCACACGTGAATTGGCATGGGTCCTCCCAGGTGTGCCCTCTACCCCCTCCATGGCCCCTGCAGGCAGCCCACACCACAGGGGACTACCATGCACCCCTAGTCATGTCCCACAGGCAGCCCATCCACCATGGGCATGCCCCGCAGCCAGCCCACATGTCACCTTGCATTAGTGATCACCAACTCATATCCGCCAGCACCCCCACCCCCCAGCATTGACGGCACCTGCCAGCAGGCCCCAACACATGTCCCCCAGCACCCCCACCCACCCAGCAGTGAGGGGCACCTGCCAGCAGGCCCTGACTCATGTCCCCCAGCACCCCACCCACCCAGCAGTGAGGGGCACCTGCCAGCAGGCCCTGACTCATGTCCCCCAGCACCCCCACCCACCCAACAGTAAGGGGCACCTGCCAGCAGGCCCCGCCTCATGTCCCCCAGCACCCCCACCCACCCAACAGTGAGGCTCAGGCCCTGACTCATGCCCCCCAGCACCCCCACCCACCCAGCAGTGAGGGGCACCTGCCAGCAGGCCCCGACTCATGTCCCCCCAACACGTCATCATGATCCACAATCATGGGCCTCATGGCCTCCCAAATCCCACTGCACGCCATCCCTGTGCAAAGACCCAACCAAGTATCCCATCCACCCAACATTGAAATGCCCATTACATGATACAACCCAACTGGCAAGAATGTACATCAACACATGTCTGTCACACACACACACAATGGGTACTGGTGATTGTGAAAACCTACACTGTGACATGCATGAAACCAATGAGAGAATACCACACATCAAAGTAATAAACCAAAATGTATTGAACACAAAAAGAATGTAATCAAATGAAAACATAACAAAAAATTTTTTTTAAAAAGATGAAATGCAGCATGTCCAAAACACAAAAAGAAAAACATGAAGTCTGAATCCAAATAAATCGAAATGAAAATGTGTCCAAAGTCTCCGGCCACCAAAGCAAATCCAAAGGAATCCATTGCTCCATGGTGAGAAAAATAAGAATAGATAAATCCACTATTCAACTATGTACAAAGAAGTAATCCAGGGTCCATGACCCCAACGAATGAATGAAACCTAGCAAAAAAAATGACCTGATAAAGAACTATATCCAAAAAGGTGGGGCATAGTCCAAGCGCCCCAAATGAATGAAAAAGATAAAGGAAACCTAAAACTACAAACTATATACAATGGCGGTGGGCTAGTCTGACGGCTCACTTTCCGATTTCCCGGGCCAGGGCATCATCGAACTCCTGCTCGATGTCCTGGAGGCGCTCCTCTTCCATGGCCCCAAGGGTTCACAGAGACGATGCCATGTTGGACTCCAACTCCCTGCGAATGGCCTCAAGGCACTTGGTCCGCCTCAGTGCCCTCCGCATGGAGTTCTCTGCCATGACCATTGTGAGCCGTGCCTCTTCTGCCCGCCGCCACTCAGATTCTATACCCCGGCCCAACGAAGCCACACAGAAGACTCACCCATTCCAGGGTCGTCCTGCCCTCTGGCCGATGCCTGCCCCTCTGATGTCGATGGCCCTGAGCCATCAATAGCTCCCACGAGAGCCTGCTGCTGCTGCTGTTCATGTGCCCTGTCCGATGATGCCTGCACATTCTCCGTCAGATGGTCTCCAGTTGTTGTGGTGTCCACCCCTGCTGGACCGCTGACTCCCGACTGTGGCAGGGATGGGATCTCCACCAAGCTGGCTGTGTTGGTATGACCAGGTCCACAGGGGGCCCTGGTGGAATCTGGGCCGGAAGACGGCAGGGAGAATGACTGGTGCATAGTCTCCACAGAGGAGGAGAGGTCTGCCAGAGTGTGCGACACATGTAGGAACCCACCGACCAGGGCCCGTCCCAACAGTGCCACGTCGCGATGCTGCTGTTCGTGATGGCGTGCGTCGCCCCACCCAGGAAGCACGCACGTCATCACGAATGTCACGCGTTGCGCAACGCGACACCAACCAGGACGGAGCCCATACGGTCATGGGACCCCTCGTCTGCAGGTAGTGGAGAGGCAGATGACGTGGCACTCCCCCCTACCTGCGGACGGGCCTGGGACGGGGCATCCCTGCTGCTGCATGGTGGTGCAGTTACAGAGTCAAGGACAGCAACATGCACAGGCCCCTCTGCAGTGAACTGTGCTGCCTCCTGACCCTGGCCCTGGACTGCACCACTTGCACCAGTGGTACTACCCCCACCAGGCCCCATGTGCGTCTCAGTAGCGGGCTCCTCCTCCTCTGTGGAGACCACCAACCTGGATGTCTCCACACCGTCTTCTTCCATTGCAAGCCCCTGTGGGGGCTCATCCGGCCCTTCCGCTACAGCCGTAGTGGCAGACGCGGAACCAGTCCCCTCGCTCCCGGATGATGGCAATTCCTGGGAGGGTGGCTGGGCCTTGCGTCGACACCCGGTGGAGGCATCCCCACCGCTTGGCTCCACAGCGCCGTCTCCGCCCTCTTTTTCACTTGACGCTGCATAGAGGGAGATATAGAACACAAGCATCAGGGTGAATCTACACATCATCACGGACATGTGTCATGCATCCATGGCGTTTCAAAGTCACACACACACTTCTCAGACACACACACATGTGCACCAAACATGTACATGAGAGCAGCACCCATCCTTCACCCCCCCTCCATGTCCAAGAACAGAGACTGGCATGCATTCATGTGTGCATTCCGCATACAGCTCCCCATGTTGCATTGAAACACATGCACCATCCATGTGGTTCACACATTACTGGTCTCACATGCATGACCATGATGTTCCTGCACACACACATCCATACATGGCCTATGTCACACATACAGGCAAGTATCAGACTACCAGCACACTGCAACATGTCCTGTCTCACACAGCAATGCTTGGCCACTTACCGCTCAACTCCAGACGTGTCTGCCTCCGAAGGATCTCGGTGTGGAGCGCTGGGCCTACGTGTTCCAGGACCCTCATCTGGATGTTGCTCATGCTGACCCGCCATCCTCTGCCTTCGCAAGGCGCCGGGCCGTGTAGAGGGTCCTGGACCTGAAGTCTTCCCAGCGCTTCCGGACGTGCTTGATGTCGCGGGTTGCCACCCCCTCCGCGTTGATGGCAACCACTGCGTCCTCCCATAACCTCTCCTGTCCTTCCTTGTTGGCGTGTGATGTTCCGAAGAGGGCATCATAATGCCACAGGACATGCTCCACCAGGACACCAACTTCCTTCTCACTGAAGCAGGTGGCCCTCTGCCTCTCTGGCTGGGGGTCGCCAGTGGTCTCAGATGGTGTTTGCCCCGACATGGCGACCCCCGAGGCAGGCGTGGGTGGGCAACTGGGTCCTGGGGCTGGGCTGAGGAGCGATGGTATCCCAGTCGGGAGTCTTCTGTATCAGCAGGGGTGGACACAGCAACTGGACCCCTGCAGATGGCTGACGTGCAGGCACCAAATAGCAGGGCACGTGGCCAGCAGGCAGGCAGCAGCAGATGGCTGGTGGGAGCATGCTCGGGGCTTTTGGGGGCAGGAAAATGGCCTTTTGCGCAGGAGCGTGGTCTTCCTTGTGTTTTCACGTGGCCAGCTTGATACGGAGTGATTTGGAACCTGAAAAAAGTGCACGTCAGTGTGAAATCCGAGGAAAGGCCCTTAGCGCATAAACGCGTAAGTGACATTACGCGCCCGGGCGTTCCCCACAACACGGGTGCATTGTGATTCAGCACGTGAGAAAACTGCACGTCACCCGTGCTATTGCAGTAAAGGGCCTTAGCGCGTAAGCACGTAAATGACGTTGCACGTTTGGGCTGGCTTAAAAGGTACGGGTATCATGCTATTTTCTTGTACATGCTTTTTGTGGAGTGCGAGCGGGTGTTTCTTGTACTTCTTGTCGGTTCACACAGGATTACTTCACAACGTTTCCAGTTCGTACTCCCTGTTTCCTCAGACTGCGTTCTTTTCTTCTTTTGGCGGGGTGTTGCCAACGCGCACACGTGCGTCTTTTTCACATTCTTTTTCAAGGCAGAAGGTGAGTCACGCACGTACGTTCCAACTGTGGTTGCCCCCGTGTGTCATGTACCTCAGGCTGCGTGTAACAGGCGTACGCTTATTTTTATGTTTCTGGGTGCCACAGCGTAGTGCAGGTTAATTTTTCCATGCACGTGGTCTACCAGGGGTTGCGTGCACGTGTACTTTAGATTTTGGGGTGCCTGTGCGTTGCGTGACCCGTCATCTTCCCCTGGGGTCACATTCAGCCTTGCTAGAGCACTAGGGTACGAATTCCATCTAGTACCCTACCCCTTTCACCCCAATTGCCCAGGACAATTGTTTACTGCAACTCCCATACGCACAACAACATCAGTGCCATGGTTGGGAGGCGACCAAGCAGTAAGGGAGGCAAAGGTGGCCGACCTCCAAAGGTGGGCGTGGTGGGCGCGTTAAGGGACGTGGCCAGGATTTGCAGGGTGCCCTAGAGCCCCGTGTGTGGAGGACCAATCGGGGACACCGATGCCCCCCCAATGGGAAACATAGCTGACACCATCCCAGCTCAGCCCTTGTTGGACCGGCCCATTTTGTCACCTGAACCGGCACTGGATGACTCCCAGGCTGACTTCCAGGTCAGCAAGTCTAATCCACATGTGGCGGTGAAAGTTGCTGTCACCAGGCCACGTGGATCTGGGGCAGCAATGTCATCTGCTGCCCCAAGTAGCGAGGGTGGGGAGGCTGCAGGGGCAGCTGCAGCTCAATCCACCCCAGCTCCGAGTCTCCCAGCCGGGACAGTGTCGGTCCAGGTCCATCACACCGACGTTGGCCCTGCCGACATCACCCTGCAGCCAATGCCTGCACCAAGACCTATGGTCATTGTGCCTTTACAGGCTTCTAGTACCCAGTCCACCTGCGCTTCTGCCCCTACTGACCAGAGCGGCGTATGCCCCTCAGGATCCGCATCACATTACAAGAAGAAGAAGAAGGGTGCTCTTGCACTACAGGCTGAGACCCAGACACGGCTACACATTCCGGCACGTCAAGGAAGCCTAGCTTCAATGACACCAAACTTGATACACTTGTGGCCTATGTGCCGGCACATAGCTGTGAAATGTTGGTGACTGCAGGCTGTAAGACTACGACTGCTCAATGTAGGGCCCACTGGCAGACCATCGTGGACCACATTAGTGCCCTTGGATTCGTGAGGCGCACAGCTGATGATTGCTACAAGCAGTGGAATGACCTGAAACGCAGAGCAAAGAAGACGCTGGCATCCAATCATGCCTCTACTCTGGTGACTGGCGGTGGGTCTCCACCAGAGAACGACCAACTCACTGAACATGAGTCTGTTGCTGTAACCTTCGTCACAGAGGAACAGATCCAAGGTGTGGGACACCTACGGGATTATGAGGCATTATCTGGTGAGTGCCCATGCAAGTGTGTGTAATCCATGTGTATGTTTCTTGGGTGATGTGTAATGATTGAGTGCCAGGTGAGGGTGTGTACTCCTGAGTGGTATGGGTCACCCATGTGCTTCCTCCAAACCATTCACCGGCCTTGGGTTTGGGTATGCCAGTATCTCTTCTGACCACAGTAGCCAATTAGCACCACATTACTGCAGTTGCCCTTGATCTGTCATCTTGCAACAACATTGTTCTGATTTTTCAGTGTTCATTCAGCCTGATTGTTTCAATCCTCCCATTTTTGCAACGCATTTTTCTGCCCTAATGCCACATATGTGACATGCTTCTGTCATAGATTACAACCCACATTGGCCCACATTTATTACCTTGTTATGGGAATGATTTGACCATTCAGGCTGATTGAGTAAGGGCCTGCTCACATTAATCTTTGGGGCCTGTTTGAATGTGGAACATGATTGTTGTTTCCTGTCATGTTGAAGTGACCAACCATTGATGTATCCATCTGCCTGCCATCACTGTAATATTGCACACTGGATGTGTTGCAGTGTGTGGCATATGCATATTTTGTCACACTATTTTGCATTTTTCATCTCATCATGTCCATCTCACATGGATGGGTGACAGTACTCATTCACTGACATATGGCTGTACTTGTCAAATGTACCATGGCTATGCTACGTGCTGACATGTGTCATGTATGTGGATTGCCCATGCCACTCACAGGCTAATATGTGATGCCAGTGCTATCCAGCATGCAGCACATGTGTTGATTTTCCATCTTGGAGTCCTCAGTGTCTGCTTTTTGCCTCCCCTTCGAAATCATTGACAGTGCATGCATAACAGGGTTATGGTTGTGTGGGACATGTGTTATTCATGTACTGGATCTCTGACTTGTCAGGCCTATGTGTGTGCTATGGTGCTCATGCCTGTTTCCATTTGTTGTCTTTCATGATTTTGCAGGTGATGACGCACTTGATGCTGTTGAGGTGGAGGAGATGGTGCAGACCCAGGAGGATTCTCAGCCACGACCAGGCACCAGTGGCGGACGTGGTGTGGTGGTAGGTGAAAACCCTATCCTCCTGCAGACCATACTGTCCACAAGTGTCTCTGGGTGCACCTCCCCAGACCTCTATGATTCAGGTGCTGAATCGGACAGTGGGACTTATGTGCTGTCGCAGGTCAGTGTTTCTGGCAGGGATGCTGTTCTGTCCAACCCACCTGCACCGGGGGTAGGCCCCTCTATGGGGATGTCAGTCTTGGTAACTCCGCCTTTGGCGGTTACGGATGCAGGGTCACACTCCACAACATCTGATCCTGTTCCTGGGCCATCAGAGGGGGAATGCAGTACTGCAGCCCCAGGCAGTGCCAGTACAGCAAGATGCTTATCGCCTTGCCCCAAACAGGTGTGGTGCCCGCCGACGTGGTGGCCGTACGCAACCAGGCAATACTGTATGGGAAAACTCCATGTACAGTATAGCAGCACAACAGGGAGCATCGGTTGAAATGATGGCTCAGGCAATGGAGAGGGGGCCACTTCCATTCTCCCCCCTGAAAGGCAGATGGTGCAACAACAGCAGGCAACAGATTCCATTTGCCAATCACACAGGGAAGACATGTTGGTGTCCAACAGGGACCGACGGGCGGCACTGGAGACTCTGCGCGAAGCCATATCTGTAAAGTCACAGGGCCACAGGGAAGCCCTGAGTTTAGAACTCCATTTCCTCAGGGAGACTGTGGGTGAACTTGAGGCTTCCCGAAATTTTAGGTCAGAACAGCAGCTGGAGCAGCTGACACATTTGCTCTCAGCTGAGCTGCAGGCAACTCGTTAGGAGATTCGGGCATCACGCGAGGATGTGCGTGCAGAAATGCAGGCAACCCATGAGGTGCTGCATAGGGATCTCCGTACTATCATGCTCCAGAACGACATCTTCCACACCCGTATGCTTGCTGCCATGGAGGACCATACCAGGGCTTTGCGTGGGCTGCCTCCCATAGCACTGCCACCTCCTGATGTAGCAGCAGAGGGTGAAGAGAGAGACAGCAGTTCTCCCACATTGGCGTAGCCGTGCAGGCTATGAGCCCATGGAGGTATTTTTTTTATCACAACATCCACGCAGGTGGGTGTTGGTGTGCACCCTGTCCTCGAACCTCCTGGGTGGCCCACCCCCAACCCCCTGGTCCACACATGGCCATTTTTTATTCTTTTTTTTTTTTACAGTGTGTTGCCTTGTGTGGCTCCCGTGGGCATCCACTGTGTATTCCAGCTGGGCACATGCAGGCTTGTCCCGTCTTTGGGTTAGATGTTTGGGTTCATGACACACACAACCCTCCTGCTTCCCCTTTCCATGGGCTTGCAAAGGGTGTGACCAAGTGACAGTGACTTACACAGTGACATTGGGCTCCCATGAGCTGTGTGGGCAGTCTGTAGTCAAAATTGTGTGGACATCCCTAGTGGGGAATGTTGTTGTATTGAACACTGCATGGTGTATTGATATGTGCTTGTGCATCCATGTCTTCCTCCTTATTCACAGGTACCTTCTTCATGTCTTCACAAGGCCGTCTCCTTTGCAGATGCAGTTCATGTTGTATGCAGTACACTGACACATTTGCCTGACAGCAACACTCTGCAGTTGGAAGGGGTCGATGTGCTGGCTTATTCAGGTTGTAAGACTTGCACTACTTTGATTTTGTACTGTCATATTTTGCCACTGTTTCATCCTGTGTTGCTGTATTGTGTTGCTGGTAAGTATTTGTTCATGTGTGCTGTTTGTTATTGATTACTGGGAGCATATTGTCTGTGGCCTGTTTCCATTTGGGACAGTGCACTTTGTGTCACGTGCTGTGCATTCATTTGGTTGCTTTCACATTGCATGACATGCCATGGTGTGTTGGGTAGCTGAGATGGGGAGGGGTTTGGTGACATGGCCCTATTTTCATGTTGTATTTTGCAAGAGGGTAGTCATTCATGCAGCATAAATGTGTGTCTTTTTGTGACACAGCATTGGTTGTCTTTCAGTGGGTAGGGATGCACACAATGTAACACTTCCAGGTGACCAATCTCAGGCTGGTATGGTTGTGACAGTTGACTGTCCCTTATGTCATCATCATTGATTGTCAGCTGGTATGTGCCAGGGCTGTGTGCACTCCACAGGGGTGTGATTTGAGGTGAAATAATTAGCCACCAGCTGCGTACGGGCTGCCTCACCACGTGCCCTTTCCCCTCCCATGCGCAGCGGCCGTGCATGTGGTTGGGGATGTGGGGGCACCACCATGTCCACCTGCAGGCCCCGGCGGGTTGCAACATTGTGCAGGACACATGCTGCCACTATGATCCTGCACACTACTGGGGCGTGTATAGCAGCTGCCCACCAGAGAGGTCAAGGGAGCGAAAGCGCAATTTGAGCACTCCGAATGTGTGCTCCACTATGCCCCGGGTTGCAATATGGGCTGTGTTGTATCTTACCTCGGGTGGTGTGGTGGGGTTCCGAATTGGTGTCATCATGTGGGTGCTCAGAGGGTAGGCACTGTCCCCTGGGGAGGTGATGATGGGTATCATTAGTGGGGTTGTGACATTACACAGTATCTGACATGCATGCATGTGCAGAGGCATCTATACTCACCAAGCAGCCATGTATCGCCATGCCGCCCAGCTTCTAGGACCCGGTTTAGGGGTGACATTCTGAAAATGAAACTGTCATGGGTGGACCCTGGATAGTTGGCATATACTGAGGTGATGATTCCCTTGGCATCACATACTACCTGCACGTTGATGGAATGCCAGTGCTTGCTGTTTCTATAGATGTGCTCAGTTGTCCTGGGAGGACGTAGAGCCACATGGGTGCAATCAATGGCACCTAGCACTTTGGGGAAGTGTGCCACCCCGTAAAAGTCCTGGACGGCAGCCTGCCTTTCTGCAGGTGTTCTGGGCATGTATATGTGCCTGCGGACTGAAGAGCGTGCAGTCATGATGGCCAACACCTGGTGTAGGCAGTGTGACTGCGTGGCCTGTGACACCCCATCCCCCACTATGGCACTTGACCGCTGGAATGAACCAGTGGCCAAGAAGTGCAGTACATTGAGCACCTTTTCCAAGGGGCTCAGTGCTTGGGAGCACAGGGTGGGTGATGTGAGGTCATCCACCCAGTCACTCACCAGGTCGAGTATTACGTGTGGTGGGAACCTGTACCTCCCATACACCTGGTCATCAGGCATCCCAAAAAGGTTGGTCCTGGGTGTAAAAATTCTGGGCCTGGCTATCCTCCTCCTCTGGCGGTGTCCCACGACCACTGCTGCGAGGAATGGTATATTCATCGTAGCGTCTGAGCTTGTTTGTTGTTTGCGTGCACTTTTATGCAGCGCGGGGCCGCATACGCCTGCTTCCTGCTGGCGTACGTGATTCCGGATTAGTGCGTCTCTTTTGGTGCACGCGTTTCCCCTGTTCGATTCCATGAATACGTGTTGTAGGCACGCGTGTGGGCATTCCGCGCATTTACCTCCTGTACTTCCCCCATAACGCCCACATTTTCACACATTGTTCCCCATTCCGCGTGTTACGCCCCGTGTTCCGCCCACTTTTGTTGTGTGCGCCGTGCTATGTGCGCTTTTGCTGTGCGCATAGCGCACGCCGTTTGATGACGTGTGCGCCTGCGTGCGCCACGCAGGATTTTAGCGCACATCCCAGGATTTACACGCGCACGGACTTCCATGAATCGATGTGCGCGGCATTCGCATGCTTGCACTGCGATTTTCACACTTGCGCTGCGATTCGCACGCTTTCGCATGCTTGCGCAGCGATTTTCAGCGCACATTAATTCCATGAATCGCCCTGTTCAGGTAAGGTAGGAATGACAAAGGAGGACATGGGTGATCTTAGTGAGCTCTGTATGATTGTAAATGAAGAAGATGGTATAGCGAATGCCTTAGAGGTTGCAATGATAGCGCTAAAAGAGGAAGCACTTGGGGTGGATGGAATAGATCATATTTATAATATCTAAAAAAGGGGAAAACAGCAGCCCACAGGGATCCAAAAGACAGACACGTCACAAAAGTAACAACAAAAAAGGGACCAGAAGCAAGGGTAATGTAGGTAAAGCTATAAAGACTAAGATAGCAAAAAAGAATAGTGTAGCATTGGCTAAAACGTCCATAAAGGATATTGATTGTGTGGAAGTAGGAAATAGATTCAAGCTAAATCAGAATCCAAAGGAGGAAGAGGATGGAAAAACAAGCCCTAGTAGAAAAGATAAGAGATTGGAAAAATGGCTTAAAGGGAAGTCTTTGCTATCTGGACCTGAACTGGGGTATTTAGCAACAGAAAAAGAGGAAGTGAGAGTACAGGAGGATGGGGGAACAATGGGGGTGAGGTATTTGAATATTCCCAGTAATAAGGTAAGGGAAACCCACAATGCTAGAGAAAAAGACATATATATGGGTGAAATAGAAAGACTGGCAATGAGTGAAAGTAGAGAAGGTGGTGTTAAAAATACAATAGGGATAGAAAGGATAGAGAGATCAGGGTGCAGAACTTGGGTAAGAGTATTAAGGTTACTAAGAAAAACACCCAGGAGGAAAGCCCGTTTTTGAATCAGACATGGTTGGTGGAAAGTTTGTGCAAGATTACGCAACTTCAAAGCATAAAATCCACAGACATCGAGAGAGTGATATTATCAGAACTTGGCAGCCTGGAGAACTGGCCAATTATCCAGTTTGGGGCGGCAGTGATAGTGGACATGATAAGGGAACACTAAAAGGTATTATGGGGGAAAGAGTTTGAAATTATAAAATTATAAAATGTGTAATAACATCAGAAATAATGTCCCAGGTAAAGGTAACTGGTTCAACCAAAAGGAATCCAAAGATATAGGTCCAAAAGGGGTAAAGAACATGGAGAGTTGAATCCTGGAGGAAAGGTAATCACTGACACAATTGAAGGTTGGAAGATGAAAGCCCCTGAATCAGAAGTCATGATAGTGGGACATTTTAATGCTTACTGTGACGTGGCCAGGGAAGAGATGGAAACATTTAACGATTTGTGTGGTGAGTATGAGGCAGCCGTACCCTCTGAGCTGGAAAATTAAGGAAATAAACAAAACCCCAAATAACAAATCACTATTAGGATCACCTGGGTAAACTTGTTACAGAACTGAGGTTTGGAATATTTGGAGCCAGCGGGGTGGGGGGAGTGATACCACCTGGACAAATGCAAAAGTGAGCTACCGACTAGATTATATGTTTTTCAGTAAAGGGATACTGAAACAGGTGAAATGTATTTGAACATATTTATACTTTGCTCAGTGACCTTAAGCTAGTAAATTGTAAGCTATACAAAACATACCGAATCAAATGGCATGAGGGGATACCATGAATATCCAAAGTACAGCAGTTGGTAACATGTTATTTTGGACTGAAAACAATTTAGAAACATTTGATAAGATGTTCAACATATTACCCATAGATGGACAAGAGATTGCCCTCAATGGATTAGAGATGGTATGTGACCTCCTGGGCATGATCCAGAAAACGAATAGTAGAGTTAGGGTAACTCAAAGAATATGGAAGGCATGTAACAATCTATATGATAGTCAGATCAATGATAAGAAAAAGGGTGTGAAAGTGGAAATAAATAATTTAAAGAAGGATAAGGAGATGGGACCTCTCCCATCTCCTTATCCTTCTTTACATTATAGAAGTTCAGAAGTGTGCAGAGAATCACTTAAATTTGGGCAAAGTACAGAAATTGGCTAAAAGCCCATAAACATAATGTCAATAATGCTATTTGACGAATGATATATATCTTATGCAAAACACATGATTCCAAGAAATGTTGGTATTTATACAGACACAATCTAATAGAGGACAAAAATAAAGATGTAAACGTTGCCTTGCTGGAAGAATGGATGAAATATATATTGCAGCTCTTCTATGTAAAGAATAAGAAAAGCAGCATAATCAGGATGAGCTGGGACAGTGGTAGGATTACATCCCTGTTTGGTATAACAGATATATTAAAAATAATAAATACAATCAAAACATCGAGAGCCCTGGGGCTGAATGGGCTAGCAAATAAAGTCAAAAAAAGAAATCCAAAAAAATGGACCAGTTGTCATGATGCCTACCCCCAGAGCACCAGGACAGGCCCAGCAGCCCCGGGAGCAGGCATCATGCCCTCGGGTAAAAGCCCAGCGGCCCCTAATAGGGGCTCTTTGGACTTTGGCCTTTGGCGCCAGGCTCATGTTGGACATCAGTCCTGGTGCCATAGGCGCCAGGCTCATAAAAGAGGGTGTTTGGTGCACTTACCTGACGCAGACTATGCAGCATGAAGCCTCAAGCCAAATGAGCCTTAGGAGGGACTATTTTATCAAAGGAACTATTTTACTTGGGTGGGGACCGTGGAAGAATACTTACCTGGAACTTCTTCCAAGGCTATTTAAACCACGCCCGGACTGCCACACGTGCTTCGCGTTGCTCTGCATCTAGCAACTGAACGCTCACCGTGCCTGCTCCTGCATCTTGCCTCCAGCCACGCCCGCCTCGATCTTGGGATACCTGAAAGGAAGGAAGGGAAGAGAAAAGGTGAAAGCCAAGAACTTAATCTAACTTCCTACCTGTGTCCGGAACCATAATGCCAGCGTTCCTGAAGATAGACATTCTTTAAAAGCATTGCGCTACTTGTTGCAGCGCCGCGCATCACTCACCTGCCTCGTGGGCTCTTCACTATTCACCGCGACCTTCTGGGCATTCTGCCACATCTCTGCACCTGCAGGGGAGAAGAAGAGACAAAAGGTGAGCAGGATGAACAAATGAGGAAAGCCTGATTTTCCGTCACAAGACTTACCTGGCCATATTTGACGGAACCACTCCTCATTTCGGGTCGGCGCCACTTCGTGGCCTGGTACCGCACCCTGGCCCCTAAGGGGAAAAAAGATAGACATTAGTAGAGGGATTCAAAGACATTTAGAGGGATCATTTTATCACAAACTCACCTGAGTTTATCTCTGGCAATATCCCTCGAAGCATCACTTCCACTCTGCACCTGAAAATAAGGACAGATCGCAGGTTAAGAAAAGCAAACAAAGAGAAGACTCTACTCTGGAACTTTTTAAACTGCATACTTACGGCATTTCGCCTTCCGAAACCAGTGAAGTAACTGGTCAAATACGCGCCCCTGCACCAGAAGCAGGATGGAGAGCTCATACATTCAAACATTAAGGTGAGCCTTGATTGGGGATTTCGGAGGTGGTCAGAGAGAGCAAAGGGGAGGTGGGAAGCAATCACAATTCTCTGCAGACAGTTAATCCCCTTTCTCCACCTACAGAAAGATTTTTCTACAGGCCAGACAAACCAGATTTGGGGGTCCAGTTCAGTCGGTGTTTCGAATCCTGCGCATCACGCTTGAAGAGGTCACAGCAATCCAGATCAGGTCAGTGCCTCCGTGGGAGCCAGGTGAGCGTCCCACCAGTATCCTTTTACAATTATATACATCTATATGGAGTCAGGGTAAGATACCCGATAGTTGGCATAAGGCCATATTTGTACCCATTTTCAAAAAGGGGAAAAGAACCTTACCTGAAAATAACTACCTAGTAGGGATGGCAGACACTAGTTGTAAAATGTTTTGTTCTCTACTTTTGGAAAGTATTAATAAATGGAGAGAGGAGAATAAGTTACTTTCACCACAACAAAGCGGGTTTAGGCAGGGATACAGTACCCTAGATAATATGGTAATGCTAAACTATTGTAATAGCAGAAACCATGAAAAATCAGGGGACCAAACTATATGTTTGTTATATCAACTATTTAAAAGCTTTCAATAATATTGACAGAGACAAACTCTGGAGCAAATTAACTGATTGGAAGATCTGCCCGATTATATTACACTTTTTGAGAGAAATTTAGTTTGAGACCACAGTCACAATCTGTCTAGACAAAGGTGCTAGTATCTCCCCTGCAGTTAATGCTAATATGGGTCTGAAACAGTGCTTTATAATCTGTACGTAGCAGATATGTGAGAAAGATTTGCAAGGATAAATAATAATTCCCCAAAGTTGGAGAGACAGCCATTAGCTGGTTGATGTACGCGGACGACACAGTTATCCTTGACAAAACACTGATAGGTCTGCAGAGGATGTTGGAAGCAGTACATCAATATTCTAAAGATAATAATCTAAGTATTAACATAGACAAAACAAAGATCATGGTGTTTGGGGAAAACAAAAGGAAGAGGGATAAGAAAGTCTTTAAGTGGATGATCAATACTGAAACTATAGAGGTGGTGGCTATCTACCCCTATTTGGTTATGCCAATTATGTATAACCCCCCTCAAAACTTCAATTTAGAGATGATTGAATCCAAGGTGTGTAAGAAATGGAATGTGATGAGGGGCTATATGGCAATAAATGGGGGCTACTCCGTGGAAGGCCTACTAGAAATGTCTATGCCCTAGAATCAGTAGGGAGGAAAAACATGTTGTGGGTCTGGAGAAAATTGAAGGGAAGCTGTGGAGACATGCAATGGGGTTATCCAGTGCCACACTGGTAGAAGCAATAAGATGCGAATTGGGGTTAACAGCACTTAAAATACTGTGGGAAATAAGATGCTGCAAGCTATATATAAAAATTATGGTATGGGAGAGCTCAGAAGAGGGTTTCACAAGTTTGATTGGCAGAAGCATGCTAAAGAGCAAAAGGATGAATAATGTTATGAAGAACTTGAAAAATACAGCCCTGCACTTCTTAAATGCAATTAACCTTAGACTTCCCAAGGAAGTAGGTGAAATAAAATGCATGTACAAACGTCTGACAAAGCAAAAGAGTGACAATGTGACCAATCTCTCAAGGAAGAAATGATATGCATTGTATTACTTGCAGGGGCTTAAACTGGCCCAACCACATAGATATTTGTGGAAGATCAAGAACAAAGAATTTGCCAAATTTATTATCCAGTTGAGATTTAACATACTACCATGTAATGAGTATGTGGGTGCCTGGACTGGTGTACCTATGGAAGTCAGAGTGGTTAGGCATTGCCACAAAGAGGTTGAGACCATGAGACATTTACTAAATGCCTGCTAAAATGTGCAGGGATGGCATTATAAGGGATATACAAATTTAGTAAATGACATAAGAATGATAACCACAGACCAGTTTTGGTCAACAATCTATATGGCAGAATTACTTGTGTATATAGGGGCAGCATTTTACATTTGGAGGACAGCTGTGAGCAAATTAGTTTGTTAATGGGACAAATTATCGCATTATATTAGAGAGAAATATCAAAGTAACAAAGGAATAGATATAGTGTTGTCTGTAAGGGAAAATATGGGTTTAGTTGTTTTAATAAACGGTCCTTATTAAGAGTTTTTTAATATGGCAATATGAATGCACCTTGAAGTTTAAATATGATGTGAAATAGTTGAATGTAGTGTTATGTAATGAAATTTGTATTTCAGTAATAATGTAGTCTGTTGTTAAAACATGATATATTGAATTGCTGGTTTTAAGGTTGGTATGTTATGTAAGGAAACTTTGTATAATTTTGTGAATCTTTGTATAATTTTTGTATGAATATGTCTAAGATTGCAAATTATTTAGGATTCATGTATTTTATAGATTCAATGTTTAAAGTATTTTACAAAGTGTATAAGGTTTTAATTAAAAATAATTCACCATGAATTTGATTTTTTTTAAACAGTTGTATAAGGTGCTTCCAAATGTTCATGGCTCTCAACTCAGCTGTATTCAGCTCATAACCAGAAATGAATTTGTTCCCCTACTCATCAGGATGTGCAGTCCGGGTGCTTCACTTGCTCTTGAATTACCAACGTTAACAATCCTTGTGGCCTGTAGTTAAAACATTCATCATTTAATTATAACATAGCATTTCTGTATACTCAATTCTAACTAGCCAATTTTATGATTGCTAACACAGCTTGAATCCAGACATATTTGTAAATTACAGAGCACAATTGTGGGCCTCAACAAGGAACATGAAATGACTGTGTTTTGGTAGTAGATGTAGTAATGCACAAAAAATTGACAACAATAAGATATACAAATGGGATAAAGAGCATGTATAATAACTATTGTGTCTTTTCAATTGCCCTTCTGTTCATGGAATGCCTATGTCGGTAAATTGTACTTTCTGGAAACCTAATGATGGGGATTTCACATAACATAAAAGGACTCTTAGATAACTCAGATGTGACAAATATAGAATACATCATGGCATTTTATCAGTGAACTAGGGTGATGGAACTCCTAGGAAATGTGGGAAAACTAATATGAAGCCCATGGGTGATTGAATTTACAAAGTGTTATATATATATATATATATATATATATATATATATATATATATATATATATATATATATATATATATATATATTTGAAAGTAGTATCAGATGTACTGCATTTGAATATGGAAGTAATTTAATATAGCCATTGAGTCATGGATGTAAAAACATAGTGATTCACATGTTATTGATCAGAAAATAGGATAGTTATAATTGAGTATATATTAACGTGCTATGTTATATGTAAATGATGAAGGTTTTAACTTCAGGCCATAGTGATTGTTAAAGTTGTTGGTTCAAGGGCAAGTGAAGAAACTGCAATGCAAATCCTGCTGAGTAAGGGGGACATATTAATTTCTGTGTATGAACTGAATACAGCTGAGTTGAGCTCCATGAAAACTTGGAAGCAACATATACAACAGTTTACCTAATGGTAGTTATATTGGTGCTATAACAAACAGACAGTCTACCGTAATGTGCGTACATTCATCTATTATTGTTTACAACTGGAAGTAAGTGATGTCACAAAATGGAGACCACGAATGTCTAGCACGAAGGACGCTTATCACGGCTTTGAAACAGAATTAAGTTGCTGTATAAGCGCCTACCATGCAAACAATAAATCAATAAATGATTACAGCCAGGGCATCCTTATTATTTGTTAAGCCTTTCCAATTTATTATCAACCCGTGACCATTTGAGGAACCATATACTGCACAATTAAAAGATGTGTATTTAAAGTTGGGTGATGGAGAATTACAAAAAACAAAAACAGTAGTGTAAATATTGAATTTGAATTTAATTTCTAGTATGTAAGAACACTTCACGATTACAGCACCAAACCAATACACCTTATGTAATTGTAATTGTTGGTTTATACAGTGCTTATACACAGGTGGAGTGCTTCAAAACACTTCAAGGCAGGAAGGGAACAAGAGAATTAAGTAGTCATTCTTAGGCCTTGAAGTTTCTGAATGATCTAACAGAAAACTAGCATACTAGGCCTGACGGCATTTCTCCTAAGGCAAGTGTATGAAGTGTAATAGTTGCAACCAAGCTAGGGAAGGGGGACACAAATCAGGAAATGGGGGGCGGGGCAGGACAGACAAACTAACTAGTCATATTACATTTAGGTCATGAACGCGTACAGACGGAGGTGCAAGGAAGGGGGGAACAAACAAGTCCATTTCAGCAGGGCCCTGTGTTAAGTGCAGAGAGGTTGCCCTGTTCATGGAGCGTAAGATGAAAGTGCAGTAATGCTGAACATAGTTCAGCATCCCAGAGGCAAGTGCAAAAGACTGGCCGGGGATCCTGGGACCTGTAAGGCTCTGGAGGTGAACCAGGCAAACAGTCAGCAAAAGCTGAACAGAATTGGGGAGGAGAAGGAGGCTGGAGAGAAAAAGGACAGAGGTTAGCAGGGGAGAGGGAGAGAGAAGGAGGAATATAAGAGAAGGTATTGAGGAGTTTCTGGAACTTCGATGGTAGTACATTATTGGTGAGTAATAAGTAAAAGTCTGAAATCTCTAAATTTGAGCATGTTGATTTAATTAATAGGGTAAGTAACACTTCAACCATCTAATTTCAAATGATTAAACTCAGCAGTTAGGCCAACCTCAGGCTACAATATTATATCAATGAGAATAAGGAAGCACTATGGTGAGTGAAATTTAAACAGCTCCCATTACCCAAAGGTAAAGGGCACGTTTTGCGCACATATAGTAGCAAGTAAAAATATTACAGCACAAGGGATGCATCCATGGGTGATTCATTAGACAATTATGGTTCCCAACTGATCCATTCTGACATACCAGTGGTTACTTAAAAAGGAGTGTGGTTGTTTCACTGCATCTGGGAGTATTAAAGAGCAAATTAGCATTACAAACTATCACAAGTGGTGATCTAGGTTGTGGCTAAAGACTTGTTATGATGACCATATGTGATGACATCTCAAATAATGATGTGTTATTGTTATCTTGCTTTGTTTTCTTTGTTATCTTCCCTTCTTCCTCATTCTGTTCCAATACATACAGCTTGGAACACTGTTACACATGAATGTTGCCCATTGTGAAGTGCTGTATGTCAAGTATCAGCCTTGAGAAAGACAGAGGAGATCGAAACACATGTTGGAAAGGGTTAGGCATATTGTAACTAATTACATTTAGGACAATATCTGTTATGAATTATGTATTAATACTATGTGATTTAATTCTGCATTGTGATTACATTTTTTAGTAATTTATTTGAATAGGTGAGCACATGTTTTCTGGTTAACCAATGTGTACAGTAAAATCATATATGGTTTTTGATATGATGGCTTAAGGAAAGTTACAGTTATGCTGGCCGAAACCATTTGACTTCACCTTAATTGGCAGCTTGAATTTTGGACTCATTCAACTTTCAGAGTATGTGGATTCACCTGGCTGGGCTGGGTTCCACCCAAAAGAGAGCATTTGGCACCAGTCCAGGGAACAGGCTTTTCATCTTTCTGGGAAGGTTGCAACCTTCACAAGAGGAGAGGACATCTACCTTTGGGATTAGCTGAGAACCGGTACTTCAAAGACGAGCCCTGCCGCTATAATGGACAGCTCCCACCAAGGTGTTAATTACTGAAGACCCTTTGGTGCAGCATAGACCAGGAGAGTACAGGATTATGGTGTTTTAGGAGGTAAATGACCAGCAAGAGAGGAGTTCCACATCTTGGAATGTTTTAGTCCACCACATTTCCTGTGCCCCTTCCCCACTTCCTACAGACAAAGCACTCCGAATATGACATCACCAGGCAAAGAATCTGCACACAAACAAAATGATTGCAACCCTTACAGAAGGCTAGAAGGGAACACATGAGTTATTTTAGAATTCCTATGAATGGTTTGAGACAACCCTGTTAGTTGAATTATCTTTGTACTAAAGATGAAGAATTTCACTAGAGCTCTGCCTGGGTAAAATCTGACCAAAGTCCTCTGCAAAAGGGGTCAGGATAGAGGCCTCTGAGAAGGGAGAAAGACTATTTCTTCAACCATCCCAGAGGAACATTTAGAGTGAGCTGTTTTTTGGAAAACCTTCTTGCATGCTGAGACGCTGGTACCCAGAAAACTGCCTTCTCGAATTGGCACACCTACAAGTGTTATCTGGCAGACTTCCTGGCTGGGAAAGTCAGACGATGAACTCACCTTTCCTCCGATACCCAGTGCTGGGTCTCACAGCACTCAAAGGACCTGTTGTTCGACTTGGACTGCCTACTGCTGAGACCACTGGCAACCAGAACTATGCCCACTTGAAGTTGCAGCCCTGAATGTGCCCTCTGACAACCTTCCCCACTAAGAAGGGCAGTTGGGTGGGTCTCACATCAATGCATGTTGAAAGGAACACCTTGCACTATTGCCACTTGAAGATCCGCACTGCAAGTTGGATCAGATCTACCCACACAACAACCTTAGACTGAATTGCCACCTTAGATAGCTCCCAGACCTCCAGATGGATGTTGCCAAATCCATATAATAAGCCTATAATGGGCCTTGTACCTTGGCATGCCTTATAGGCCCCTTGTGAAATTTAGGACCACACTCCTTTCCTTTTTAAAAAATATCTTCATTGAACTTGAACCTTTGTTGCTGAAATTATCGCCTGTCTGCTTGTCTAAACCAGGAATGCCCTTTTATTAGTGGGCCTCATCACGAGTTGGGCGGTAACACCGGCACTAATACCGCTGGCGTTATTAGCCCTAACGCCAAACCCACCAGCGATATTAGCGCCGGATCACGGGGTGGCAGAACGGGAAATCCCCATTCCCCATTGAGCCCATTCGGGAATTCCCCATTCCCCATCGGGCTCAATGGGGAAATTTCACACTTTTACCGCCGGCTGATTTACCTCCGGCAGTAAACATGCCGAGAATTTGAAAAATCACAGCGGATTTCCCCCCCAGCTAGGAACTGGGGAGAAATCATCCGAAGCTGTGATTTGGCAGACCCTTAAATCCGGCGTTAACAGCGCTACCGCTGGATTTAAGGGCTACCGTCAAACTCGTGATGAGGTCTGCATTCTGTTTGGTTTGTTGGTAATTTTATTAGTTGTGTGTAGTTTCAGTTTAATTAAGGACTCCTATTTTTATAGTGCCTTGGTTGGTTATTCCTTTTATTTTCGTGCCACACTACTACTATTAGTTGGACTGCTTCTGTGCTAGCTCGTGTCACTGTTGAAGAGTTTAGCATGCCCTCAGACTATGTTAACATTGGAGGCAATGGATGTATACCATGGAGGCTGTATTTGCCTTTATGGTTAAGTTTGCTGTTGGTTTACAAGTGTGGAGCTAATTATGAATTTCAACCACTAAGCATCCCTGTACTCCTCATTTTGTCACCATAGATTTGGTCTGTTTTGTTCAGCAATTATTGGTACATATAATCGACTATATCAAGTTAAAAATGGATACATTTTTTTCTATCAAGGTTGTTTTTAAAGATCAGGGTTCCCCTTCCGTACTTTATTTCCCTGTACACACAGTACACTATTAAAAGTTGATAACCACCAAGTTGTTTTTATGATAAGCTGTGCTTTTGGGAACATATCTGCTATTGGATCACAAGGCCAGTTGAGCATGTTCACTCCAGTTAGCAGATTTATGGCCGCTGCACAGCAGAATATGCTGCTGCTCTGTGTCATGAAGTAAAAAGCACTTTTAGACTGAGACCACGTATCCGACCAAATCAAAACATAACCTACCATTAAGGGATTTCTTGTCATTTTTTATGTGATCCAGCATTAGTCAAACATTAGTATGCTCTTGTATCTGTAGAATTGAGCTCTCTAGAAGTTTGGAATACAACATCCATCATCCCAAGCCAGCAAAGTCAATAGTAAGGGACATGGGAGCTGTAGTAAATGAGGAGAGCCTTACTAACTCTTACGACTATGGCTTGTGGGTGACTACTGCACACAAATGAGGTACTGGGATAGCATATCTGGTTTCAGTACCGGGGGAATCCATTTTAGTATTCCTGAGCTGCAAAATACAAATGTATGTAGCCAGCATTTCTACACTAATCATGGGAAAAGGTAATAGTAGCACATTCGGCATCACAATTATCTAAACATACTGTAAACAAATCTACAAGAAAGAAGGACTCAAAGACAATATTCCCTTTGCTCTCTGCAAGTCAAATGAACTATGGTGGATAATGTCAAAAAGAACATTCTTTGGTCTACATATTGTAAGATTGCTGATGGTCATTATCAAGATACAGTATGCACATGGGATGGCATGCCTCTCCTTCGTCGAGTGGAAAGCCCACAGTACAATGTCTCTCCTCTATCGAAATAGGCAAAATCAGTCAGCCACTGTCTGTATTTTACCTGGCAGAGACACATCTACCCCTCCAAACTGAAATAAATGAAGATGTTCAAGAATGCCTCTTCATTCCCACCAACTAATGCCAGGCACAACCTATACTGTCAGTCAGGCACTGAATAGAACAAATGTTAAACACAGGGAGGTTACATAGTGTTCACCACAACACACTGGTTTGAGTCACAGTTTGAAGATACAACATATACACCTGCTGTATCTTACGGTACAGTTGATTCAGGCCACAGTATCAAAATAAACCTACTGCGCAGGCATTTCTTGCTTCCGTTCAACCACACCACCCCATGTGATTGCACACATCTGGGGTGTCAAGAGACACCGTTATTTGGGTAAAATGTTTCTGCCGTCAGTACAACAGCCTGTGTGGAATTTAAAAGCCCAGTCAATATTCTGCTGTACCATAGTTGCTCTTGACATTGACATTCTCTCTCTCTTAAGACAGCCAGGAAGTGGCCCTTTGGACTGAGCATGCATTGAGTCTTCATGGTGTACTTGTCCCTCCCGCTTTCCCTACTTAGGTTTCCTGTTTTCTGAAACATGTCCTCTGACCTTCCCGATGAGTGCTACAAATGATGTGACTATGGTGTCAATACTGGAGGAGAGTGGATGAGACACAAAGTGCTCGAGAGGGATCTATGAGAGACCATTGAGATGCCAGTGAGAAAATTGCCGGTCCATGAGCTGGACCTGGAGCCGGAACCTTCACCTATAGAGTCTGCAAGGTGAAAATAACAGAAGCCAGGTGGGAGTAGGCTGCAAGAGGAGGATGGCAGTCTAATGCCCTTTTGACCCCTATCTTGTCCACATTCCTTTTTATGTGTGTTATTTCAATATCCCTGAGATCCCCACTGCATAGCAAATCTGTGTAGCACATTAGCACAGCATTCCTTTGTAATAAGCATGGGAGAGTACCAAATAGTAAATGTACTCTTCGACTGAATACTGAAAAGCTGGCCCAAGTATTTGATTGAAACCAAATTGCAAGCAAAACAGTTGTTTTACATGTGTTAAGAGTTCAATTTAGTCCTGGGTGTGCAAATAATTTTGTACAAAAACGATATCTTACAGTGGACACAGAAAACACCTTGGGTGTGCTCACAACACAAAAAAACACCCCTGGATGCATAGGCTATCACTGGAATGTGTGTTAAACATGGCAATATATCATTTGAAGTTACCCATCTGTCACTTACTTTTTTAAAGCCATCATGCTATTCTGAACGGTCCCCTAAGGCTCGTCTTGCTGCTCAGAGGCCACGGAGGCGCATGCAGAATATGCAGAATATTATGTAAATGTGAGTGCCGAAAGTGGTGCAGGTGTGTGTGCGTGTTGTGGCAGCGCATTGATGCCTCATTTGAGGTGAGTAGTGTGTTCTACAAATGCATTACCTACCTACCTACCTACCCACCTATCGGCCAGGCAGCATGCTTGTTATAGGTTTCAGAGTGCTGATGAAAGTACTGGCCCATGGTATTTGGGGGAGAGACGAGTAGTTTTACATATTTTCTGAGGTTTTTCACACTGTGCGCTTTGACCTGCTCCTTGGTGGCCAGTTGCTACTAAACGGCGTAATGTATCAGCCCTGTTTTGCTAGGCATGTTTTCTTAAGGATGAATTCGTTAACACAGAGCAGTGAAGAGATGACAACTGGAAGACGAGCAATGGCAATGGGAGGCCCTTCTTGTAGGGGAGTGACATGCTTACAGGAAACTCAGCAGAGGGCAGGAAATGTAGAATCTCATTTCCCAAATCCGCATTAGTGACATGACACAATGATGGGTTTATCCTATTGTTACACCACCCCCACCTGTCGTAGTGTTGCCCCCACACTCTCAAACCCTGTTGGACTTTTCAGTGGGAAACCGAACTTCACAGATTCAAGCCCTGAGAGTAACACACAAGTTATTTTTGCTTTTCTTTTTCCTTTATGAAACTTACTTTCTAACCTTTGTGCATGTAAAACCAGCGACAAGAGCATGCCACAATAGCCTGCCACTACATTCTAGTGGAGTAGTCAGCGGAATCATTCTCAGATATGCATTGGCTTCACTGGTGGTGAACAGCCACAGATCTCGCTGACTTCGCATTACCTGACATGGATAACATTAGCCACTAAAAGGTCGAATCCAGGTGGGGGTTGTGTGCGGCGGCACAAAAACCCCAAAATGTGAGGATAATGCCAGGAATCATCAGGGGGTCAGGAACCTGCTGGACCCTATGCGCCAAGGCTGACCCTGATGCAGTACAAATATGAAGGTGGTATAGGGGACCTCAAAACCTCAAAACCACTTGCCTTCTACGACCTGCAAAAGGCAGGGCAAGGGAGGTGAGAGCTCAGGGTGGGGAAGGACACATATGCTGTGTGTAGAGAGAGAGAAAAGCAAAGACATGCTGTTTGAGGTTCTTACCTGCTGCCTGCGTCTTTCTGCTTCAGGTCACCTGCTCCCGTGAGGGTGCCTTGGAGGTGTGATCTTACTTGTGCAGACTGCAGCAGATAATAAGCAAATAGCTTATTAGCTGCTGTAGCTCTTCCCTGCCATTCTCCCCCCTGAGAATGTCTGCCATCTTTAAAACAGAGAGAAGATAATCATTCAAGTGGACTTTGTCTTCAAGTTAGTGTTCCAGGAAGTATTCATCTGTGGCCAAATAGCTGGATTTAAGCAGAATGTTAGCCAAATTCTCAACTGAAGCTGGAATTCGGTACACCCCTAAGTTAGAGGGAGGCGGTGTGGAGCGGATGATATAGCTCATGCTATATAAAAAAAAATGCAAAACAGCGAGGGGTTGTTCTGCATAAGGAGTTTCACATATTACATATGGAGACAGTTAAAGGAGACTTTGACACCCACTGGATGCCAGACCAGTTGATTATGAGCTGTTTACAGTTCTGGTTATTTCTTGTTCTCTTTACCTTCTGGTTATTGGTTGATCGGCGTGAGACAAGGGTTGGAGAACAAGCAGGTTGCTCAATGCACTGAAGAGGCATAAGCAACTCCTGCTTTCTTCCTCTCTTCTTTCCATAAATATGTACTTTCATACATTTTCTACCTTTATCTCTCCCTAGGTGATTAAAGGAAAGCAATCGCACGGTTGCCTGCTACCCTGGCCGTAAGGATGAAAAAGGGGAAGAATGATTTGAACCAGGAGAGAAAAGCAGAAATGACAAGAGCAGCAATCACCACACATACTACTAGTAGACAGGGAACTAGCATGACAGCCGGTAGTGCACTTGGTTAATGGCATGGTGGTGAACAGTGCAATGGTTGAAGATGTAGCTGGGAATTAGCAAAGCCAGTTTAGATAATCAAAGGTGCTAGTCTCTCTCTCTGAGCCATTTGCAATGGAAATAAAGATAAAACAATAAGTTTATTATAGTAATAAAATACAAATGTTACCTTTTTGCTTCCAATGCATAGCTCAACCCATCTGGGAACTAGCAATGCCTTTTGTGATATGCAAAGGTACTGGTCTCTCTATGAGCCATTAGTAAGAGAAATGCAGATACAAAATATGTTTTAACTGTAAAATAATTAATAATGTCACCTGTCCTGCTCAACCAGGCATTCATAGTGGAAATACAATTAAAACAATATTGTTATAACAGTAAAAATAAAAAAAATGCTACCTATTGCCTCACAATACACAGGTCAAGTTATCATTTTGAGTGTTTTCATGACACTCAGGGGACATGAACCCGAAACCTTTCTATTGGTGAATCCGGGTTCTAACCACTGAGCCAATGTGCCTCATTTGAGTAAAGCACAACCTTTTCAATAAAGGCATTGGGATTTAAGGAGGGGACTTGAAACTCCAGTGTTGCCAGATGTAAACCCATGCTGACTTCTGAGCCACTGTGTATCCCTTTAGAAAGCATGTCTTTCTGCATTATGTCATGGCAGCGTAAGGTGCAATGGATGAAGATGAACCTGGGAACTAGCAATGTTGTTTTGGATTGGAAAAAAAGTGCTTGTCTCTCTCTATGAAGTGAAAAGTAAGATAATACAATATTTTTGTAACAATACAAAAGCATTGAAAACAAATCATTTTACTTATTTCTACCCAATACATATCTCAACGTATCAGTTTCATTTGTATGCCCATGAGAGCACTTTAAATTGAAACCTTGCCATTGTTAAACCGACACTCTAATCTCTGAGCCACTGCTCCCACCTTGAGAAAGCACAACTTTTTGAATTGTTAAGAGGAATCTGCAATGTCAGTTGGGATACACACAGCTACTGGTCTCTCACTCTGAGCCGATATTGTTATAACCATAAGCAATCATGTACAATTAAAGTTGTTACCAATGTGCACACAACACACAGGTGCAAACTACCTGTGTGAGCATTTTTCTGCCAATGAGGGGACTTGAACGAGCAACCTTGCCAGTAGTCTGTATCCTCCGATCCACTGGTGCTCACTTCCAAAAACATAGCTTTTTGCATTACGGCATGAGGATCAAAGGTGTGATGGATGAAGGTGCATATGTGAACTAGCAATGTTGACTGGGATAAAGAAAGTTATGCCGGTCCGATAGCACCGCGAGTAGAGCGCTCGCTTTGACATCCGTGCAGGGCCTGCTGACGCAGGTTTGTATCCCGGCAGGGCCACACTCAGCCTTTCATCTTTCCAAGGTCGATAAATGAGTCCCACACACAGTGGGTAATAATAAGCAGCGCTCAGATACCGGAGGGTTCGTAGCGCTAAATTATTATTATTGGACACTCTCTGAGCCATTTGTAATGATATTAAGGATAAAACAACATTTTTATAACAGTTAACAAATATTTGTTTACCTATGTTTGGCAATGCACAGCCCAACCTGCCAGTATGTAATGCCAGCAGAGGTTTTAAACTGCAGAATTGACACTGGTAACCCGACACGTTAAAAGAGCTTCTGGGTCTCTCTTCAGAAAGCATACCTTTTGCCTTTTGACATGAAGCTAAAATGTTTAATGGATGAACATACATCTGGGAAATTGCAATGTCAGTTGGGATTTTAAAAAAAGGTGCTGGTCTCTTTCTCTCTGAGCCATTTGTAATGGAACATGGGAAAAAGCAATATTTGTTATAAAAGTACACAAATTGAACAATTTAACTATTGTCTGCAAAGGGCCAGCTCAGCCCACCAGTTTGACTATTTTCATGACACAAAGTGCACTCGAACCTGCAACTGTATCACTGATGATCCACCCCCTGAGACACTGGGGGCCTCATTACACGGTAGGCAGTAGACCATGGTGCTATAAGCACCATGGTTGCCGCCGGTAGCATACCGGTAGCACCATGGAGGAAAGGGGAATTACCACCCCATTCCAAGGTTGGCGGGACGGTAATTCCCTCTTTCTCCATGGCCCTTCCCCATTCCCATTTTTGCCCCATAGGGCATAATGGGAATGGGGAAGGAGCTAATTACAGTACCGCAAATTGTGGTACCGTAATTTGCACCAAGGACCCTTTGCGGGTCCTAACTTTAACGGCTGGTCTACACCAGCCGTTAAGGTCGGGTCCCGCAAAGGGACCTCTAATTAAGCGGTAAGGGTTAACTGTCACCGGTAACCTTACCGGTGACCGTTAACCCTTACCACTTTCCGTGCAATGAGGCCCTGGGTCTTAAAACAAAAGCACATCTTTTTGTATTAGGACATGGTGGCCAAAACACACTCTACCCTCTGCGCCTCAGGGTTCCACTCCAGAAAGTACATCTTTGTTGTATTATAACATGGCAGTCAAAGATGTAATGTTGAAGATTCATCTGGGAACTGAAAATGTTGTTTGGAATGAACAGAGGTGTTGGTTGGTCCCTCCAGTCATTTGTAATGCTAATAAAGAAACAACTGTATTTTATAACAGTAAAAAACATTACAAATGTCACTTATTACCACCTAATGAACAAGACAACATTCAAGTTTGACTATTTTCATATCAATAAGTGAACTTTAACCTGAAACAGTGACGTCTGTAAACTCATGAACTAACCTTGAGTCACTAGGTCTTAATGTAAAAAAAAAAAAAAAGCATAGCTTTTTGTTTTAAGACATGGCGGGCAAAGTTGAAAGTTGTAATGTATGAAGGTGCATCTGGAAACTATCAATGATTGTTGGGATAAACAAAGGTGCTGGTCTCTCACTCTGAAACATTTTCAATGGAAATACAGATAAAACTGTATTTTTATGACAGTAAAAAACACTGACATTTCCACTCAACACTAAGCTCACCCTATCAGATGGAATGTTTTCATGCCATTGAGTAGACCTGAGCCTGTGTCCTTGTCAGTGGTCAACCCATGCCCTAACCTCTGAACCACTTGGTCTTTCTCCTGAAAGCATAGCTTTTTGCTTCATGATGTGAGGATGAATGGTCTAATGCATGAAGAGGTGTCTGTGAGCTAGCAATGTTGGTTGGGATATACAAAGTTGCTGGTCACTCACTTTTTGAGCTAAATGTAATGGAAATAAAGATAAAACAATATTTTATATACAGCAAAAAATATACATATTTCCACCTAATGCTAAGAAAAAACTATCCGTTTGAGCATTTTCATGCCAATGAGTAAATCTGTACTGCAGACTTGCCAGTTTTGAGCCCATGCTCTAACCTGTGATTTGCTCGGTCTCTTCAGGAAGTGTACTTTTTTGCAAAATGATATAGGGGTCACATATACTGCTTTGAACATGTTTATGCAAATTAGCAGATCTGAGTCTGCAATGTTGCAAGTGAAGAACCCATGCCCTAACCTCAGAACCACTTAGTCTCTCCTCAGAAAGTGTAGCTTTGTGCATGATAACATGGGGTCAAACTAGTAATGGATGAAAATGAATATTAGAACGAGCAATGTTGGTTGAGATAAACATGGATGCTGGTCTCTCTCAGTGAGACATTTGTAATGGAAACAAAATATAAAACAATATGTTTGTGGAAGTTAAAAAAAAAACATTTCAAAACAAAAAAGTTGCACATTTCCTCACAACAGACAACCTACTAGTTTGAGTATTGTCATACCAATGAAAGGACTTGAATCTGCAATCTTGCATGGGTGAACCCATGTCCTAACCTCTGAGCCACTTGGTGTTGCTTTGCAAAGTGTAGCTTTTTGCATTATGAAATGGGGGTGAAAGGTCTATTGGATGAAGATGCATCTAGGTATATCAGTTTGGATAAACTTAGGCGCTGGTCTCTGAGCCTTTTGTACTGAAAATGGGGATAAAACAATATTTTTAAAAAAGTAAAAAATTGAACTATTTACCTGTTACCTATTTCCTATTTCCTGCAAGTGCACAGCTCAACCTACCAGTTTGACAATTTACATGACAAAAAGGGGACATGAACCTGCAAACATGCCATTGAAAAACAATGCTCTAAGCTTTGAGCGCTGCATCTTACTATGAAACACAAGGCTTACTGCATTAAGACATGATGATCCAAGGTATAATGGACAAAGATTGCACAGCGAGTCTGCTATCGTATTGTGGATTCCGGCCAGATGGAAGGGAATTAGGAACATGTTGTGTGACAGCAGCCATGTCCACAACGCCTAGGCCTCTGCTGACAGAATAGGCGAGAGGGTCCCCCCTTGCTTGCAAATATAGAAGATGGTGGTCGTGCTGTCCATGAAGATGCAGACTACCCGGTTCTGCAATTATGGCTTGAAGGACTTTTTCTTCACCAGAAAGTATCTGCAGTACACTCCGGAACCCCATAGGTACACTTGATTGGTGTTTTTCTGCCTTTGCAATGGGAGGAATGGAGCAGACGGGCCCAAAGAACTCCAGGGTATTGCCATGCTAAATGATGGATAACAACCATTTGTCGCTGGTGATGGATGTCCACTGCATGACAAAGTTGGCAAGCTGCACCCCAATCCCCTTACTGGAGTTTCTTCATTACCTTGAGAAAAAAATACTGGTGTCGCTGTTGCAGAGCACCCAACGAACAAGATGTTTTAGTATCTGCCATGATGGCCAACAGTTTTTCATCCACCTTCTTGACAAATAAATCGACATCATCAAACAGCATGTTCACTAACTTGGACAGGACTTCTGGCCGGACGTTGATGGGCTTAAGCCAACTTTGATGGCGTAATACTGCCCCATTACCCATTGGGTGGAATTCCATGTCCGCGATGTTGACAGCAATAGAGATGCAATGATCTGATGCCACTTCTCTCTCATACAGAAGTGTAAGCGCCTCATCTTGCTAATCCTCAGGAAGAAAGTCAAGGATTGACCTTAGCTTGAACCAAAGCTCCCTCTTTACAAAAGCGTCTGGTTGTTTGCCTTCCTTGCCTGGGGCCACCATACAAATGGATGAAGGATTGGCAGAGCACTTATGAGTGGTTGCAGAGACAACTGAGTTTGGGCAAGCCTGTCTGCAGAGGCATTTTGGCGCTGAATCTAGGACCTTGTAGTTATTCTCTAAGCAATCTTTCTTGGGTAACACTGAAAACAGATTTCTCATGACTAGAATGTCGTCCTCCCAAATATCGTCTAGCAATGGAATAGCTCCCACTGACTTTCTGGCAGATTTCTGACTTTGATAAAGGAACCCCTTCTTTTTCTCCTCCTCTGGGAGACGATCAAATAGTTTCACTGCTCATTACATGGGAATATGAAAAGAGCCAATTTCGTTTGGAGGGTACTCTCTTGGAGGTAGATCTGCTGGCTCGCCATCACCTGTTACCAGATCCTCAAACTTGTCCATAGAGTTAGTGCGTGAAGAACCATCTGATTTATAGTCATCAGCATCGGCATCCGTATCTGTGAGGGTGGCTGGAGACAAAAGTGGGGCCTACAGGGGAGTGTCCGGAGGGTGGCAGAGGAAGCAAATCATTTTCACATGAAAACCATGTGGCTGCGATGGAAAATCAATGGTGGAGCTGGAAGCCATTGCTGAAGCTCTGAAACCAGTGTCTAGACAAGATATCCATAGACATGTCTCATGAAACTGAGTTCACTGGGACCTGGTCAGATTTGGCAGGCATGTTAACCTGGCAGGTGTCTGTGTAGCACCTCTACTTGGAGAAGGTTGAGCAGATGGTTGAGCAGGACCTTGCTTAGTTAGAGCAGGACCTTACGTAGGTGGAGCCAATGTTGGCATACTAGCAAGGGGTATCACACTACCCTCATCATCATCATCAGAGAATACTCCTTCTGGTATGTTTATGTCAGAATCGGCACCATGCTGTATCAGTTAGTCATGAGATGCCATGGTCGGTCAGGGGACCGGAGGTGGTGCATATGGCACCAGTGAGAACAGTGGCTGAGCACGAGTTGGCCTGGGCAGTTAAGACAGTGCTGACAGGACATCCTGATCCACCACAGCCCCTTTTGGAAAGGATGAAATCAAGGGCCTGTGAACAGACTTCATCGTCTGACAATGAGATAGTTAGCGTAGTCGACTTATACGTAGACGAGGTTGACTTGGTCATCGAGAAGGTGGTCGAGGGAAAAAGCGTAGTTGATTTGGTCATCAACGTAGCTCATATGGTCATCAATGAGGTGGTCGATAGAGTTGTTGAGTGGGTGATAGTCATCATCATCGTAGAGGACTTGGTCCGTCCGTGGATGGTCGATGGGGTCATTGACTAGGATAGAGTAGACAGAAGTGCAGTATTCATGGAGGAGCTGCGCTTCTCCGAAGAGTGCTTTGCTGATGATTAGGGAATTCCTGATGCTATACTAATCAACAAGGTGACCATAGGTGTGGGCGAAGACATCAACAAAACCATTGAGGAAGGAGCAGCCCGAGCACGTGACACATGTCCCTTTTTTGCCATCTTCCCACATGCAACCTCAACCTCTTTGATGGGGGAGTGCACTCTAGGGGTCCATTGTGCCTGGAAGAAGGATTATTGCCGACAGAGGTTGAGTCAGTGGCCCCAGTACTGTCGTTCAACCAAGCCACTAACCTCCTGTGGTGATCCTTAGGGGTTTTGTTTGAGAACGACTGGCAGATGGTACAGTTGTTCAAGTCGTGGGGCCTCATTACGACCCTGGCGGTAAGGGGTTTACGCCAGCGTTAGCTGCGCCGACCCCTTACCGCCAATTACGA
This sequence comes from Ambystoma mexicanum, assembly GCF_040938575.1. Classification (NCBI taxonomy): domain Eukaryota; kingdom Metazoa; phylum Chordata; class Amphibia; order Caudata; family Ambystomatidae; genus Ambystoma; species Ambystoma mexicanum. Next base: position 1,180,319,884 of record NC_090921.1, on the reverse strand, counting down.
GGTCCCTTAGCGCCATGGAGCTTTTAACACCCGCTTTTAGCGGGTGTTAAAATCCATGGCGCTAAGGGACCATGGAGTTAATTACGCCACCGTAATTTACGGTGGCGTAATTAACGCCTTCCCCACTCCCATTATGCCCTATGGGGCAAAAATGGGAATGGGGAAGGGTAAATGGGGATTGGGGACTTACCGCCCCGCCAAGGTCGGAATGGGGCGGTAAGTCCGCCAACCACCATGGCGTAAACGTAGTTTACGCCATGGTGGTAAAGTGACGGCCCAGGCGGTAACTTACCGCCTGGGTCGTAATGAGGCCCGTGGTCCGGATACAGACAGTAGAGGCAGTGTACATGAAGAACCTCGATGTACACATTCTTAAGGTGACAAGTTGAGCAGGCCTTGAACAGGCTTTTCTTCCTCGTGTCGGTCATGATGTACACGGACTCCTGAAGGCTTCAAATGTAATGGAAGCAGTACAGCAACCCCATAGGTGACAGAAAGGGTCGAACATTCACACCAGCCGGCAAAAAGTGACACTGCACCAAACCAAATGGTATTATCAAAATTAGATCTAATCATCAAATATCTGAAGAGAGATTTCTCAAGGACTAGCAACATTTAACGTGTGGTAAAAAAGTTGAAGATGGACAGCAGGTTTGTCTAATTGGCTATGGGCAGTATGACCCAAAATTACTCTAATAGAGCACTAACGTGATAAGCGGTTTAACATTTTTAAAAGTAAAACGCTTTAATGTTACTGAGCATTCCCAGCATGACGACAGGGAATATTCAAACAGCATATGGATCTAAGAAAGATCCAATGCTGGAGAGAGGTAATATCGTTTGGCAGTATTTTGGCAGATTTATCAATGAAATACTGCCAAATTTGCATTGAGACCCTTAGTGTATAATGAAATGTTATCCTCACATAAGGATATCACATAAGTATCAACTTTCATGCTTACACCATGTTTAATAAACATGGCCCAAATAGCACAAGAAAGAGGCTAGCTAATTATTTCTTTTTAAAAAGAAGAGACAAAGGGCGAAACTCTGTCATTCCGCTGTTTACTGGCCAGCAGTATGTATAGATGTCATTGCTTTTATTTCTATCAAGGTTTTTTTTCATAGGGCATCAATTTAAGAAATTCTGCTGTAAATCCACATTTTCAGAAACCGATCTCATACTCCAAGTCAATGCTGTCAAATGTTTTTCGTATCCAAATTGGCAACTGCACAGCACTCAGGATGGGCCTTTAATTATTCCAGTGTTAGCAATAGTCCCAGCATGGCCAGCTTGGCCACCAGACATCAGTTGTGTAGTAACCACTGCCAATGAGTCTACCTTGCTTAAAATGTTTGTATCTTTATTTATGACTATGAGAATACTGCAGGACGCTAAAGTAGGGTCCATTTTAGTCTGTTTACATCGAAGTATTATTAGTCACTCGCCTGGATGATGGAATTGCATCTTTTCCCCGGCCTTCCTGGTGCACACCATTCAATCTCAGTACCGATGAATTGGATGTAAAATTGAATTGGTCGTCTAAACACACCCACAGTCCGACTTTTATTTATGCATGTAATAGTCCAAATATCTTGCATTTCTTTGGCAACTGTTAAATAGCAGGTTCCAGGCTCTTTAAGTTCACTTCATGTAAGTTTATTTCCAGCTTAATGGTTACAGTTCCACGTGAAGACATTAAGGACATTAGCTGAGACAGACACCGGCTCCCATCACCCAGGGCAAGCCAGCTGTAACTGCCACTACACAGAACACTCACTCAGAACATTCCATCATCCACTCATAAACATTCCAATGACATCACAGCTACCTTACCTCAGACAGGCACAATACAACAGCAACCTCAGCAAATTGTTAGCAAGGTATGATGTCCAGGGGAGACTTGCTTCATCCAAAGATGCTATGATTCGATGTAAATTAATACTGGCCAGCAGAGAGTAAAAGCCCTATAGAAAATTGGATCAATACCAAGCTTTTCATGGATCAGTATATCATTCTCTTCCTCTATAGCTATAATAGACTTCCGGTCTCTTTCACTAGTACAATGCTAAGGCAGTACTGTACCGGACATTGTGCTGGCATTTAATGTAGGTTTGCTACGTACATTTGCCCAACATGTGCAACTCATCATTCAGTTCAGAGGTTACATATTTTGCCAGCCAAACTTCGTATCAACGGACTGGTCTATAATCTAATTTTATCTAAATCGTTCATGCCAATCTCTGTTATGAAGTTCCCTTGAGAAAATATGATGAAAGTCTGTCTTGCCTGACTGCAGTCGGGCTCCCAGCCTATAGAACTTTTCCTGTAAGAAGAGGCCCAGCAAATGGACAGTGTAATGGTGTGAACTCCTTATCCTTATGGGCCAAACACTCGCTGCCATGCCTGTGTGAGAGTAGGACCTGTTGCACATCCTAAAATGGAGGCCAACCTTATGAGGACCAGTGGATGTCGGATGTAGAGCAGCTAAAACAGTAGTAAAGATAAGATGATAACGCCTGCCATAAATAAGGTAGCATTGGTGTCCAAAAAAAGAGGCATGAGTGGACAGAGAGGGGAGACTTCAACTGGTGGGGCAAAGAGAAAGAGCTGCCAGAAGTCCTGGTGGGTCTTCACATCAGGACCTCTGGCAGTGGCTTCACTTTGCCCCCCTGGGAGGGGAGAGAAAAATACTAAGAGCGGGTGATGCTGAAATTGGTGCAAAACTAAAGGTTTATGGCTGGAATTTATCACTAACAATCAGTTTGGGCCATCCCTCAGACCATCATTTTTTAGCCTGCCATTCCAAACAGAAGTAGAAAAACCTTATGCAAATCAAACGAGGGTTGTGCAGAAGGGATGAAACTTAGCAGTTTGGGCTGGACTGCCATTTTTGGAGTGGAACCAGGCCTGATGTTCCTATGGTCTTGTAATGTAATGCCATGGAAGGCTGAAACTCGATGCCTTGGGGGATTGCCCATAGCAATGCCAGAGGATATGATTCCTTCAAAAGTGTCCAGCAATTACCTTTTTGTTTTCCTAAGAAAGGGACCATGAGTGAGGCTAGTAGTGTGATGCCCAAGACCAAATGAAGGAGACAGAGTCAAGGCCCAGAGACCAAGAGAAAACAACCGGTGAAAACAATTATGCAAGCCCTTTTGAAAGACAGAATGAAAAGACATTTTACATATTGAAACGTAGAATGCAGGTTCTTTGATTACATTCAGGCAGATTTATTTCTATTTATTTGTATTTGTTTTTATGAATTGAGGGAACAACATGTTTTGACCAGAAACACTTACAGCAGAAACAACAATCATTGTGTAATTGTGTTAGAGTGAACGACAATAAGCAACTGACCATTTATTGTTGGGGAATACATGGAATCTAGATATTATGTTCTGTTGATTATACAGCACACCGCTGCCATTTGTATGGTCTCCAGGTTCTCATGTGGTTCTAAAAGGCAAAGTGGCATGGGTTGGTTAGGGAAGAGAGAGATACAAGACAGATGTGGTGCTCAGCTGTTTTTGCGTGTAGGGCCAGTAGTAACTGAAGTTTGTGCATATCTGTTTTTTAGTTGCATTTTGTTTTGTGCACCTGGGGGATATATATTTTCCAGCTGGGAGACAGCCAGCATTTGAATTTTTGGGTTCGAAGCTAGTAGGGGTGTTTATGAGTTGGTTTGATTAGAAGTCTGGATTAGGGATGTTTGGCAAGCAGGTTTTTTCTAGTCCTCTGTGGCATGTATGGTGTTAGTCTGTGGTGAGTGCAGTTGACTGAGAAAGGATATGGTTAGTAGGTTTTTTATTTATCACATTATCGATAGCATATAGGCACTGTGCAGCTATGTGATTCGTCTTTGTTGGGGAAACCATCTTCACACAGGTGTTACAAGTATGTTTCTTCAAAGAAAAGTGCAATAGTGTTGGGTTTGTCTCAGTGTGGAGAACAGAGTACCAGAGAGCTGCAACTGTAGTGATTATTGTTTGGGGAGTCTGTAACTGTCTCAGGTGAATGCGCTTTTCCTTTAGTATACTTGGTATGGAGTATGGTGCATTAGATTGTCTCTGCCCTCTACCTACACTAGCCTAGGGTTTGGAATGGTCTTTTCTGAGTGGCTTGGCCATTGTGTGGAAAAAGTGTGAAGTGTTTTTTGTTTATGCACTGGGATAAACAATGAGGTGCTTCAAGTAATCCAGGTCCTCTAAATCCACTAGGTTAGGGACTTTTGTTTCTCATGCCTTTGCAGAAGTGACTTGGGTAGTGTATGGAGAATATGTGACACTCCTGCAGTGGATGATGATCAGTATCTGGTTGTTGTTAGTTTGCATTCTACATAAAAGAGATAAATAACCAGGTTTTTAGATTTTTCTGACAGGGCAGTGGCCCCCTCCCTTGTCTCCATTGTTATCTTAATGGATCAGGGATGGAACAAGACTAATGACAGACAGTAGTTTAAGTGGCCTACATATGTACAGGGTCCCACTTGAATTGGATGCAGGGTCCATGAATTCAGGGAAGGGGATTAATGTTTCGGAAGTTGAGTTTGCTCCATTTGGTCTCAGAAGGTGGGGCGTTAAGTTGTGTTGGAAATTGTGAGCATAGCTCAAGATTAGTATTTAGTCAAGTGGGTAGAAGGGAAAGAGGCAAATGAGGTGGGTAGCACATTTATCAAGGTGACTGAGTAACAGAGTTAGTATGAGGGTTTTCACTGACTAGTAGGTGATAAGAGAGCTGATTATGCAGGTGTCATGATGCCTACCCCTGGGCATCCAGACCATGTCCATCAACCCCTGAAGCAGGCATCATGTTACCCAGAGAAAGCCCAGCAACCCCTGTTAGGAGCTATATGGGTACAGTCCTGGCGTCTATGGCGCCAGGCTCATATGGGGCATCAGTCCTGGCGCCATAGGTGCCAGGCTCATATGTTAAAACTTACCTGATGCAGACCATGCTGCAAGGGATCCGAGCCCATGTGAGGCTTGGAAGGGATTACTTTAACTAGGGACTATTTTGTTACTTGGGTGTGGTTGAGGAGGAATACTTACCTGGGACTACTTTGGAGGCTATTTAAACCACGCCCAAAGAGCAGCACACGATTCGCATTATTCTGCATTCTGCAGCGTAACGCTCACCGTCCCTGCAGTCAGCATCCAGCCTCTTGCCACGCCCGCCTCGAGTCCAGAGCGCCTAGAAAGAAGGGAAAGAAGAAGAAAGGTTAGAACAAGAACATTATTGAGTTTCTTACCAGATTCCGGATTCATTGCACCTTTGAATCAGAAACAGACTTTATTTTAAACACGTTGCATCGCCAGCAGCAGCGCCGCGCCATACTCACCGTTCCTCTCAGCATCTCTATGATCCGGCACTGTCTCCATCATTATGTTGCCGCATTCCAGCACCTAAGGGGGACAAGAAAACAACAAGGTGAGCCGAGGGAACAAACAAGGACAATCTCTTGCCACCATACTTACCTGATTTTACCGCCGGAGGTATTATTCACCAGCACGCCAAATCTTCTTACGCCGCACCTGTAAGAAAAGAGAAAGCAGCGAGTTAAACTTTGGCATCATTTAACGGACAGTGTGGGATAACACAGACTCTTACCTGAACGCTTTCAGCTGCCACAGGACGATCTTCTTTTGGGTTTAAGCTGCAAGATAAACAAAGGAATTGGACAAGAGTGATTATTCAGACATTTTCGAACTCTTAAGAACTATATACTTACGGTCCTTCGCCAGGAGGTTTGGAGCCAAGATTTGTCTACAACTCGTCCAATATCCTCAAGCCAGTTGTCAGGGCTGGAGTCAATGGTAGAGTTGTGGGGGGCCTGGGAGGAGGCCTGGGAGGAGTTCAGGAGGCCTGGGGTTGTGCCAGCAGCTTCTCCAGGCGAGTTCTCCATCCTTTTTTCAGAAAGAAGGCCAGGATGGAGAACCACCCGGAAACTACATCTCCCAGCAGGCCGTGTGCTTCACAGACCTGCTGTGAGCAATCGGATCCCACGCGCACAACTGCGCATGCGCGAGCCACGCCCAGGGAGCTCCGCTCGCAATCCTGGTCTCCGGCGAGAGAGGACGTGTTCTTCCTGAGCTCCAGGAGGCACGCCTACGCGGGGCACCGCCCGCCTGCCACATCCCCGGCCCCGCGTACAAGAAAAAGCTAAGTACACGTTTAACTTCTGTCGGAGTGAGACGCGCTGAGTGAGTCGCGCTACGCGCGGCAGGATCTAAGTTCCTAGGCTGAATTGAAGCACAGGAAACTCGATTACTAGTTGCATGCAGAGCATGATTACTAACCCCAAGTTGGAGTGGGCTAGGCGGTGAAGTAACCGCACTAATTAACAATCTTGCAATCCCGCAGGGAACGTTCTAAAGGAACGACTTTTCGCACGCAAGTGCATTGACTTTATTTTACTGTTCACAGCCTGTAGTCGCATCGGACCAGGTGAGAAGTTTCACAGCCCATCAACACAGAAAGGCCCAAGGACCTCGAACTCACGCAGAAGCCAGAGCTAAGTGTTTAGCACTTGTTTGCATGTTATTGGTTGTTGCCTACACATGGGGTAAATGTGGGGTACTTGTGATTGCACATCATTTATGATATCCTGGGCAAGCATTATAAAGGTGACACCAGAGCACAAGGTGATCATTGGTTAGAGGCTCCAATACAAAAGCTTTCCAAGAAATAATCTCTGAGTTCAATATGTGGTACTAGATGTGCATGTATGAGAGGGCGGGGTATCTCAACTGAATACCTGCAAGATCGGCACAGGAGTCGAGGAGTACGTTACCCCTATTTCCCCCCAACCCATCCACTGTTCATTCCTAAACCTCTTTCCGTTCATCCTCAACTCCCTCTACCTATCCACTCCACGGAGCCTAACCCTCTTTCCCCAGAGGGTTGCGGGGGCCTGTGGTGTCTATTTCCCAGGTGCCAAAACCCAATGGGAAGGGAGGCGTTTGTGCTGCTTCTGCGCCTGTCAAGAGGAGTGAGGATCTGACAGAATTGCGAGCTCACGTATCTTTTGGCGCCCAGGCAGCACAATCATGGCAGACGTAGTAGCCCTTCTCCAGGAGTTGAAAGCCGAATTGGTGGCAACCAGGCAGGATTACCAGAATCTAGCAGGCCAAGTTCAACCCTTGACTGTCCAGACCCAGGCCCAAGCAACGCCTTTGCCTAGACAACCCCCACCAACTCCGGTACAAGTACAGGTAGCCAAGGAGCCAACCTTGCTGCTTGCTGCTCCTGAGCGGTATCATGGGGACCCACAGAACTTTGACCAGTTCATCATGCAATGCCAATTACATTTTTTGACCAAACCCGTAGTGTTCAGAACAGCTCAATCTCGTACTGCATTTGTGATTTCCTACCTGACGGGAGATGCAGCTTCATGGGCGACACCTTTGGTGCGCAAAGACGATGCCTTGTTGTACAGTTGGGACATAGTCTTAGAAGAATTTGGTAAAATATTCAACCGTAGGGCAGCGACCTTACTCAAGGATCGGGAGTTGCTGCAGCTGCGACAAGGGAGCAAGGATTTGGTGACGTATGTGACAGCTTTCAATCGGTTGGCAGTAGAGACCGACTGGCCTCAGGAGAAAAGAATGGCCCTGTTTTATCAGGGTCTAAGAGAAGAGCTGAAGGATTTAGTGGCCCAAGTCGACCTATCTATCTATGATAGATTTGGCACTACGGTTAGACCAGAGACAAAGTGAACGTCGCCAGGACCGTCGTAAATGGGACAACAAACCTATGGTCCGGCTAGATCAACAAAAAACCAGCAAGGCGTCGGAAAAAGGAACTGAAGAACCGATGCAGATTGGAACTGTACGAGGCCCTTTGACTAAAGAGGAGAAGGAGAGAAGGAGAGAAGAAGAAGAGACAAATTATGTCTCTATTGTGGTAAATCGAGCCACTTTGTCCGAGAATGTACAACTAAACCACCCGGTAAAGGAACCTCGTCGGGAAACGCGGCAGCTCGTCCATGAAGGGGGTGAGGGCAAGCAAATCTGAAGACACCCCAAAGATGTTAGCAAACGTACACCATACTCCGTCTGTTCACATAATGCTCGCTGGTCACCTAAATGTGCAGGGGAAATGTATACCAGTGTCACTGATGGTCGACTCCGGGGCCATGGATAACTTCGTGGATGACCAAGTAGCAAGAAGATTAGGACTTCCATTGAGAACTAAGAAACAACCAGAACCAGTGAAGTCAGTGGACGGATCGCCATTGGTTTCGGGCCCCATCACCCAACACAAGCAATTCATGGAGCTCAAGTGTGGAAAAAGACATCGAGAGATCATCGATTTCGATGTCATCACAGCACCTCAATTTGGGTTCATTTTGGGCTTAGCATGGTTACGACTACATAACCCAGTCGTGGATTGGATCACAGGAACTTTACAGTTCACCTCGAAGTATTGCCAGACTAGTTGTAGTGTGGAGGAACGTTGTCCCCATTTTGTAGGAGGCAGTATTGATGTAGTTCTACCAGAAGAATATGAGGAGTATCGGGATGTCTTCAGTAAGGTGGCCACTGAGACCCTACCACAACACAGGCCTTTTGATTGTCGCATAGACTTGGAAGCGGGTGCGGTACTACCTTGTAGTAGGATTTATGCGCTCACTGAAGCCGAGAACGAGCACCTGAAGGAGTACATCGAGACCAACCTGGCAAACGGTTTCATACGGCATTCAACATCCCCAGTATCCTCTCCTTTGTTCTTCATACCAAAAAAAACAGAGACCTAAGGACTTGTATTGATTACAGGGCGATCAATCGCATTACCATCAAGAACCATTACCCGCTCCCTTTGATTCCCGTGTTATTAGACCAGGTACTGGGATCCACCATATACACGAAGTTGGATTTGCGGGGCGCGTATCATTTAGTGCACGTCAGAGAGGGCGATGAATGGAAAACGGCATTCAGGACCAAGTTCGGCCTGTACGAATATCAGGTCATGCCCTTTGGGCTCTGTAATGCCCCTGCAGCTTTTCAACACTTCTTGGATGAGGTGTTACGAGGTTATTTAGATGTTTTTGCCATCGTATACATCGACGACTTCCTTATATATTCTCACAACGCAGAGGAACATCAGGGTCATGTGAAGGCTGTCCTACAGAGGTTTGCGTGAACATAAGCTGTATGCGAAGCTTGAAAAATGCCAATTCCACCAAACCACAGTTGAGTTTTTAGGATTCATTTTATCACCTCAAGGAGTTACTATGGATCGAAAGAAAGTGCAGGCCATTGCAAACTGGCCCTCCCCAAGTTCCGTGAAAGAAGTGCAAACAGTATTGGGATTTGCCAATTTCTATCGCCGGTTTATCGAAGGATTCGCTAAAAAGGTACGACCCATCACTCAGTTGTTGCGAAAAGGTGTTCCTTTCCAATGGAACGAAAAGGCTGAAGCAAGTTTCCAAGACTTGAAAGAAGCATTTGTGACAGCACCTGTCTTGCAACATCCAGACCCAGCTAAGCCTTACATCATAGAAACTGACGCATCCAGTTATGCGGTGGGTGCTATCCTGTCGCAGCGAGATGATCATGGACAATTACATCCAGTTGCTTATTATTCAAGAACATTACTACCAGCAGAACAAAATTATGTGATAGCAGATAAAGAGCTGTTAGCCATAAAGGTAGCCTTTGACGAGTGGCGTCATTACCTCATGGGAGCTCGCCACCCAATCACCATCTATACAGATCATCGAAATTTACAATTCTTGAAATCCGCTAGAGACCTTAGTCCGAGACAACTTAGATGGGCTATGGAGTTCTCACAATATGACTTCATCGTCACATATCAACCTGGAGTGGAAAACCGGAAGGCAGATATACTATCTCGGTTTCCAGAGTCAAATTTGCTTCTACCAAAAGACTTGGACAACCCAAACCGATTGTGGACCCAATCCGTGTAGTGGGAAGTGTGGTGGTGGACATCATATTTGAAAAGATTCGGAAGGCAATGTCTGCACAGGATCTGATACGATGGGCTAGTGGAGGTCAAGAACAGACCATGAAAGAGGGCTTACCATTTTACAAGTCTGCACTGTACTTACCTACCAAACCGCTCCGACAACAAGCTATTAAATGGTGCCATGACTCCCCTTTTGTGGGTCATCCTGGAGCATGGAAAACCAAGGAGCTACTCAAACGCCATTTCTGGTGGCCTAGTTTACAAAAGGATGTGCTCCAGTACATATCAGGATGTGAAATCTGTTTGAGAAACAAGAACGAACACAGGAAACCCGCGGGTACATTGCAACCCCTTCCTACTCCTCCAGCACCGTGGCATACAGTGTCTTTGGATTTAATTGTTGATCTGCCACCCAGTCAAGGATTTTCAGCTATCCTGGTCGTGGTGGACTGTTTATCCAAGATGGCTCATTTTATACCATGTAAGGGCACTCCAACTGCCAGCTCAATAGCAAACTTATTTCTACAACATGTGTTGCGACTCCACGGCCTACCTTATGGGATAGTTTCAGATCGGGGACCTCAGTTCACTTCACGATTCTGGCAAGCGTTTTGCAAAACTGTAGGAATCGAGATTCGATTATCCACCAGCTACCACCCAGAAACCGATGGTCAAACCGAGAGATTAAATCAAACTCTGGATCAGTATTTGCGGTGCTTAACACAGGGAAAAGAAAACAAATGGGCAGAAGTGATTTGGCTGGCCGAATTAGCTTACAACAATGCAGTACACGCATCAACCAAGGTTACCCCGTTTTATTGTGCCTACGGCTATCATCCCCGATTTCAACCTGTGCCTCTGGAATTAATACCCGAAGTACCAGCAGTCTGTGAGAGGCAGAAACAGTTGGAGAACATTTGGCGAATCGCACAACACAACCTGAATCTCGCCAAAGCGACTTATAAACGTCATGCAGACAAGAAAAGAAGACCAGGTCCACAATATCAGGTGGGGGACCGGGTGTGGCTTTCTATGCGCAATTTGCATTTACGAGGGTCTCGCAAGTTCTGCCCACGCCACATTGGTCCATTCCCAATCGAGGCTTTGGTGGGTCCTGTGGCAGTGAAACTAACCCTACCCTCATCCATGAAGATACACCCCGTGTTTCACATCTCTTTGATAAAACCAGCCCCAGCCACCATAAGATCCAAAAAACCCTTGCCTATTCTAATAGATGGCGTCCACGAATATGAAGTGCACAATATCCTGGATTCAAGCCGAAGACAGGGGTCCCTTTGGTATTTGGTGGACTGGAAAGGGTATGGCCCGGAAGATCGCTCTTGGGAGCCCGCAGGTAACATTCATGCTCCTCGACTCCTCCTCCAGTTTCATCTGTTAAATCCCGCTAAACCAGGGCCTGCTGGAGGGAGGGGGAGTACTGTCAGGGCTGGAGTCAATGGTAGAGTTGTGGGGGGCCTGGGAGGAGGCCTGGGAGGAGTTAAGGAGGCCTGGGGTTGTGCCAGCAGCTTCTCCAGGCGAGTTCTCCATCCTTTTTTAAGAAAGAAGGCCCAGGGATGGAGAACCGCCCGGAAATTACATCTCCCAGCAGGCCGTGTGCTTCACAGACCTGCTGGGAGCAATCGGATCCCACGCGCACAACTGCGCATGCGCGAGCCGCGCCCAGGGAGCTCCGCTCGCAATCCTGGTCTCCGGCGAGAGAGGACGTGTTCTTCCTGAGCTCCAGGAGGCACGCCTACGCGGGGCACCGCCCGCCTGCCACATCCCCGGCCCCGCGTACAAGAAAAAGCTAAGTACACGTTTAACTTCTGTCGGAGTGAGACGCGCTGAGTGAGTCGCGCTACGCGCGGCAGGATCTAAGTTCCTAGGCTGAATTGAAGCACAGGAAACTCGATTACTAGTTGCATGCAGAGCATGATTACTAACCCCAAGTTTGAGTGGGCTAGGCGGTGAAGTAACCGCACTAATTAACAATCTTGCAATCCCACAGGGAACGTTCTAAAGGAACGACTTTTCGCACGCAAGTGCATTGACTTTGTTTTACTGTTCACAGCCTGTAGTCGCATCGGACCAGGTGAGAAGTTTCACAGCCCATCAACACAGAAAGGCCCAAGGACCTCCAACTCACGCAGAAGCCAGAGCTAAGTGTTTAGCACTTGTTTGCATGTTATTGGTTGTTGCCTGCACATGGGGTAAATGTGGGGTACTTGTGATTGCACATCATTTATGATATCCTGGGCAAGCATTAC